>NW_024704751.1:322911-493977 GCF_018977255.1 Callorhinchus milii | reverse complement strand
ATATAGCTTCGCAGAGCGCTTGGCAGTGGCGGAGCACGACGCTGAGCTGGGGGGAGTGGGAGGAGCGACCGTAGAGTACGGTCAACGAGGAAGGTCTTCAGGAGCGACCTGAAGATGGGGGGGAGGAAGGGGCAAGGAGGAGGGATAGAGAAAGAGTGTTCCAGAGTAGTGGCTGAAAGTGCGGCCACCATACCGTAAGCATAATAACACACAATTATGAAGCAGGAGTGCGACCTACTCTTGCACAAATCTGCTTTATGTACCACCTGGACCTGTCTGTCTGACACTAATGGTCGCTTGTTGTGACAGGGACGAGGCTGAGATGGAATATTTGAAGATCGCCCAAGACCTGGAGATGTATGGAGTAAACTATTTTCCAATCACAGTAAGTTTTCTTTGTCTCTAGTGATGTTTCTTAGATGGGCAGTGCTTGCTGTACATCGCTGTAACAATACGCAAAGGCCCGCACTGGGATGGTGGGGAAGGGGATCTGATGAGGTGAAGTGGGAGGTAAACATGAGGCTTCCAGCTCCTCATGTCTCTGCTGTCTGGAGGTGTGAACGAAAGCTCAGTGACCTCTAATGTTGTCTCTCTTTAACAGCAAAATAAAAAGGACACAGACTTGCTCCTGGGGGTGGATGCCCTGGGCCTCCACATCTACACCCCTGATAACAGACTCTCCTCCAGGAAATCTTTTGCGTGGAGCGGGATTAGGAACATTTCATACAGCGAAAAAGAGGTAATGACGTGTAGCTTTCCCCTTCCTTTTGGTTCAGCAGATGCGAAAGTGCCTGCGGTGTATTGTTCTGGCGCCCAATTCACTTTGTTTCCCTTCAGCATTGTGTTGTGCTATGATATTGTTGGTTTGCTTGTTCCTCACTGGGCTCCGGAAATCAAACCTACCGTCATTTCCTCTACTCCCTGCAGTTTACCATCAAGCCCTTGGACAAAAAGACCGAAGTTTTCAAGTTCTACTCCTCACAGCTGCGAGTGAACAAGCTGGTAGGTTTACGTGCGCTTGTGACTTGCGACCTGCAGCAACCAATGTCTTGGGGTCTGAGCTCAGACAGCAAGTGGTGACAAGCCATTTGATCACTCGGGGGCAGTAGCTCCCATCCTCTCTTCATGCGAATGTAACAATCGTCCGATACAGAGATTACACCCAGCCCTTTGTAACTTCTGCAGCTGTGGAAAATGTCCTCCACATGCGCTCTATGAAAGGTACAACAACAAGGGTCCTTTGATGCCCTGGGACAATCTAACAAGCTGATTTTCCTGGTTTCCAGATCTTGCAGTTGTGTATCGGTAACCACGACCTGTTTATGAGGAGGAGGAAAGTGGATTCCATCGAGGTGCAGCAGATGAAAGCTCAGGCCAGAGAGGAGAAGGCCAGGAAGAAGGTGACTGACTGACTGACTTGCTGGGCCTGTGTCATTGTGCCGGTTCTTACTATTGACGCTGCACCCGTGTTCCCCACGTTGTCGTGAACCTTTCCGGGACGCTACCCTGCGTGAGGGGCGCCCTATAAATGCAAGTTGTTGTTGCTGAAAGCTACAGTGTTCTCTTTTCAGATGGAGCGTCAGAGGCTGGCCAGAGAGAAGCAGCTGAGAGAGGAGGCTGAGCGAGCGAAGGAGGACCTGGAGAGACGCCTCTACCAGCTGCAGGACGAGTCCAGGCTGGCGAATGAGGCGCTGGTGAGATCCCGAGTGAAGATTGCGATCTGTGATGTTTTGCTGTCAGTGTATAAGTCAGCCAAGGGGAGCAGTGGTGTTTGCCTGCGGAACTGCACTACCTGGCACTGACCTCCAACCAGATACTGCAATAGGGCGAGTGATGTAAATATCAGCTACAGTAATAGATATGGTGTCAGCGTGGGTATGGGTGTGGCTCGGTTGGCATCACTCTTGCCTCTTGAGTCAGGAGGATGGGAGGTTTGAGGGCACAGACACTCCAGGGAGGTTGCTGCCATCCTTCAGATGTGATGTTAATCTGAGCTGTCTGCCCGTTAGAGTGAACATGTAAGATCTCGATACTATTGGAAAAGAGAAGCGAGTTTCTTCTGGCTTTCTGGCTAACTGATTCACATGAATTCATAAGTAATTCTGTATATAATTAATGAGTCATGGCTGTTTTGGGGACCTTTCTGTATATAAATGCCAACAAAGAACAGTCCTTGCACTCGACAGGAATTGCTTGTGAAGCACTTTGAGACATAAGATAAGATAAGAGGATAAGCTGCAGTAGAAAGGTGAGCTTTTGCCCACAAAATGCAGGTACTTCACTTTACAGTATATTCTGTGAAGTGCTTTGAGGTGTCTGAACAATGTGATGAGGCGCTATATCAAGTGCATGGATTAGTATTATCATAACCTCTCTCTGTCTGTCTCTTTGTATGTTTAGCTCTGTCTCTCCCTATCTCTCTGTCTCTCCCTACCTCTCTGTCTCTTGCTGCGTCTCTGTCTCGCTCTGTGTCTCTGACTCTCTCTCTCTCTTTCTCTCTCTCCGTCTCTGTGTGTGTGTGTGTGTCTGTCTGTCTGTCTGTCTCTCTCTCTCTCTCTCTCTATCTCTGTCTGTCTGCCTCTCTCTGTCTGTCTCACTCTCTTTTCGCTGTCTGTCTCTCTCCCTCTGTCTTTCTCCCTGTTTCTCTCTCCCTCTCTCTTTCCTCCTCTGTCTGTGTCTCTCCCTCTGTCTGTCTGGTCTGTCTGTGTCTGTCTGTCTGTCGTCTGTCTGTCTGTCTGTCTGTCTGTCTGTCTGTCTGTCTGTCCGTCTCTGGTCTGTCCCTGTCTGTCCCTCTGTCTGTCCCTCTGTCTCTCCCTCTGTCTCTCTCTGTCTGTCTCTCCTGTTGTCTGTCTCTCCCGCTGTCTGTCTCCCTCTCTTTTTGTGTCTCTTGCTGTGTCTAACACTCTTTCTCCTTCACTTTCAGATCCGATCGGAGGAGACGGCTGATCTCTTGGCGGAGAAGGCCCAGATTGCAGAGGAGGAGGCTAAACTGCTGGCCCAGAAAGCAGCGGAGGCTGAGCAGGAGAGGCAGCGGCTGGAGGTGACGGCCCTGAAGACTAAAGAGGAGAAGCGGCTGATGGAGCAAAAGATGCGAGAGGCTGAGCTGATTGCTGTCAAGTTAGTGGAGGAGTCGGAAAGGAGGTAGGTCTTCATTACTCTCACAAGATTGTAATGTGTGGAGTAAATGGTAGCAAAAGGGATTGTGCTAAAGGTAGTTTTATTAAAGATGGGCAGTACTTCAGTGCCCTGGGACGTCTTTCTGATGTGAAGAGCGCTATACAAGTGTAATTTGTTGTTGTTGTCGCTGGGTTCTAAATACAGTGAGCCTTTTTGTCAGTGTCACTGTAACAATGTGGACACAGAGGCTTAGAGACCATAATTGCAGATTGATTTCATGGTTTAGAGAGAGCTGGATCATTAAGAGAGGTGGAGAACTGGCAGACAGAGGAACAGATCGATAGAGATGCCAATGAACTAATAAAATAGCTGAGTGGGTGCGACGGGCTGAATGGCTTCTGTGTGTAATGAGTTGCTAAACGTTCTCACTTTAGGTCCAAGGAAGCTGATCAGCTGAAGCAGGACCTGAACGAGGCTCGAGAGGCCGAGCGCAGAGCCAAACAGCGGCTGCTGGAGATCACCAAGCCCACTTACCCAGTATGTCCAAACCTCAGTGCAGAGATCGATCATGTCAGCGCTCTTCCCCTTGTGCTTTCCGAGTACCTCAAGTGTTTGGTGTTAACCCCAGCGTCTCCTTGGGCTGAATGTTGTGACTGTTGCTAATTACTATGTCATGCTGGGTTTGAAATGCCACAATGGTGCTGTGTGTGTCTTCTCCAGCTGATTGCCTCTTACTCAGCTCATCCGCCAGCTGATGTTGGAGATCTGAACCTGGAAACGGGATCGTTCAAGTTTGAATTTAAGGACTCGGATATGAAGCGGCTTTCCATGGAGATTGAGCGGGAACGGTACGCAGGCTTGTTTCGCTCCACTGAGAAGCTCGGTCTTGTCGCTTGCGGTCGTACGTACTCAGTATATGACCATCTGTGTGTCTGTGTCTCTCTCCGCAGCGTGGAGTACATGGAAAAGAGCAAACGGCTGCAGGAACAGCTGAAGGAGCTGAAGACTGAGATTGAGACCCTGAAGCTGGAGGAGCAGCACGGAGGTCTGCCAGGCCCAACCAGCACAGCTCTGCACTTCCCACCACTTGGCAACGTGAGTGTCCCAGGCCGGGTCGGGGTGTGGGGAGGGAATGGGATGGTTAATAACAATGTCTCACTGTTTTCTTCCAAGCCTGTGGGGGGTGGGGGTGGGGGGTGCTGCCTCTGTTAGGGTGGGTGAGTGAGTGGGGCAGGGGATTACACTGGCACGCTAATCACTGCCTGGCACATGCAGAGACCTGGACCAAGATTTGCGGGAAGTGTCGAGTGACGGAGAAGACAAAGGTATTGAGTTATTGGCAGGTATCCTCACTTTACTAGCACTGACTCTATAAACCAGGGTGGTGAATATTCACACTGTATATTTTGTGAAGTAACTTGTATAAAGCCTCAACTTGCAATAGTTTAATAAGATATTTCAGATGTGTGTTCTCTTCCCTACTCTCTGGGAAAGTGTGTAACTGCAAGTGTTTGTTGCACTAACTAGGCTGGAAGTCACGAGGCTGAGATTATCTACATTTGAGTGCCCGCAGTGGGCTGCAATGCCATCGAGACCGAGGTGAATAGCCCAGCTCTATGGTGTGCTCTATGTGGTGTCATGAGTGGCTGCTTTGCAGGGTGCTTTCAGGGGTGGTGTAGGGCGCTTTGGTCACTCAATCCACAATTGTTTGTGGGACATTGCTGTGCGCAATTGGCTGCTGCGTTTCGCCCACAAAATATATAGTCAATTCACTTTACAGTATACAAAAGGCAAAGTACATCAGATGCTGGAAATCTGAAATAAAACTGTTTGCAACATTATTTATGGACTGCAATTCCACAACATAACAATATACCTGTGGTAAGATAGTCAGATTTAGGAGAAATGTTACAAATTAAAATGCTTTTGAAATACAGATGTTTTGTAACCTACGGCACCTTTTCATACTATAAATGTAGTCATTGGTGCTCATTGCAGTGCAGCCGAACAGTAGGTCTCCTTGGCCCACAAAATACACAGTCACTACACTTTACAATATATTCTGTGAAGTGCTTTGAGAAGTCTTGGAAGACGTGATAAGGCGCGATATCAAATGCAAGGATTATTATATTATTATTGGCTCAGGTAACTGGACAATCAACCCTGATCAGCCAGTGTTTGTATGGTGAGTTTCTTCCTGTTCTTCTCTCTTTGTCTGGGTGAATGGCTTGGGGGGCACGGGAGGGGCTGTGGGCCTGATGTTAGAGGTGCCTCAGCCATCTGATCGGGGACAGATGACCAGACACTCTGCGCGGGGTGACTGTTCTTCAGATACCTGGCACCTCTCTCTCTCTGGCCGACCTCTCCTGACTCGGCTGCTGGGGTTTCTTTCAGTTTGGGGTCTGCAGCTTCCGCAGGTGGCTTTGTTTTTATACTAAGTTGGAGCATAAGAACATAAGAATTAGGAGCAGGAGTAGGCCATTCGGCCCCTCGAGCCTGTGCCCCGCCATTTGATAAGATCATAGCTGATCTTCAGACCTAACTCTAATTACCTGCTCTATCCCCATATTCCCTCTATGTTTTAAAAAATCTTTCAGTCTCAGCCTTGAAGATGTTCAAGGACTGAGCATCTACAGCCCTCTGGGGTAGTGAATTCCATAAGTTCACTGCCCTCTGAGTGAAGAAATGTTTCCTCAAATCTATTCTAAAAGGCTGACCCTTCATTTTATAGACTCTCCTACCGGGGAAACAGACCCTCAGTGTCTACTTTATCAGCCCTTTAAGAATCTTATATGTTTCAATAAGATCTCCCCTAATTCTTCTGTACTCTAGAGAATACAGCCCCAGTTTATTCAGCCTATCCTCACAGGTCAGTCCCCTCATCCCAGGAACTAACCGAGTGAATCTACGCTGCACCCCCTCGAGGGCAAGTATGTCCTTTTATAAATAAGGAGACCAATACTGCACACAATACTCTCGGTGCGGTCTCACCAAAGCCCTATACAGTTGCAGTGAGACTTCCCTACTCTTGTACTCTAAACCTTTTACAATGAACGCTAACTGCCGTTCACCTTCTTAGTTGCTGATGCACCTGCAAACTAACTTTTTGAGACTGGTGTACAAGGACACCCAAATCCCTCTGAACACTTACCACTATCTAATCTCTCCCCCTCTAGAAAATAATCTGTTTTTCTATTTTTTCTACCGAGGTGAATAACTTCACACTTCCCCACATTAAATTCCATCTGCCACCTACTCGCCCACTCCCCTCGCCTATCTATATCCCGTTTCAATCTTTTTGCATCGTCCTCAGAGCTCACTCCCACCGAGTTTAGTGTCATCCGCGAATTTAGATATGTTACATTCAATGTCCTCGTCTAGATTATGAGCAGTTCAGGAGCTATGTAAATACAAGTTCTTGTGACTGCAACTGAATGTGGCTGCACAGCAGGAGCTATCCGATGAGCACAAGTTGGGCGCTTGGTTTCCTGCTTTACTGTTGACAATGTGAAACTCTGTGTAACCACCTTTACTTCTTTCCCCCTCTCGTTCTGCAGCTGAATTTACAGAGTGTAGCTGCAAAAACACAAGTGGCCTTCCTGGAGGAGCTGTGATGTGTAGTGCTGTGACGTGGGGTTGCCTGCAAGTCAATGTCATTCATTCCTTTAGCGACTACCTTTCTCAGCGTCGTTCAGGCACAAGAGAGGAGCAGGCCCTGTGGGTGCCAGTGCTGTGACTGACTGGCTGGTGCTGTGTAAATATTCCCCATTTGGACTTACAGCAGCTCCATGGCAATGCTTCCACATTACAGTCACTGAGCAAACTCAACACTAAGTGGGAGATTTATCCCAGTAGAAATTCGAAATAAGACACTTTTTCGTGCTTTGTTGATAAGTGTTTATAAGGCGATGTGAAGTTACTTCAATCCCTGAAGGACAACGTCTCCGAGCTGCTCATTGACAGTATTAAACAGAGGCATGCAGAGCCTGCTCATCGCTGCTAATAGCCGGGGCTGTCAGTGGTGCTGCTCCTCACCCCTGTGCTTTCACTGCTCTTCATGCCACTGACGTTCAGCTCATGCTGCGGCGCTAATTGTTTTAACATAACACAACTCGCCTCTACTGCCGTGTCCCTAAGACGTCAACTGACAGAGTTTAATCAAGGTAATATTTTATATTTTAACCTTTATTTGAAAGATGGGATGGAATTCCCGGGTACCCAAACACCTCCCAGAGCTGCTGGGGTTGATGTGCACGACTTGTGATGCCTTATAAACTAAACAACATTTACCACAAATTAGACCCTTTTAAGCTCTATTAGTTGCATTAGTATTAAGTACTGAGTATTATATCCAGTACATATCTTGTTTATGTTGTCTAGTAAACTAGTTTTTAAGATCCTGATTTTGTTTATAGTGTTCTATCAAACATATCAACAAGGGAATGCCCAATAAACTGCTGCCTCAAGGCAGATTAGGGTTCACACCCTTCCTATCACCGAAGCCTTATACTATGAGATTATACAGTTCACATGTGTGCCTAGTAACCAGGTTTATTACACTGCCTGAGGGCATAGTGCTGGCCAAGTACATCTTAACTTGGATAAGGAGTAGAGGCAGTAACTGAGCGTGGTATACACTGACATGAAACCAGTGACTCAGACTCACTACATCACCGTGTTCTCTATTGGAGGTTTCTCACAAAGGCTCTCGCAGTGTAAATTGTTGTCAAATTATAAAACATTTGTACTGCCAATAAGATGCAATTCACAAAGAGCTGAGATGCCTGGACACAATACTGCCGGAATGGTCAAATACTTTCTAGTTTAGGGTAGAACTAAACTAAGTTCTCTCTCTGAGCTGTGAGGGCGGTTCTGTTAGTGTACATTGTAATGTAAAATTCATGGTTATGACAGAAAGCACAGCCTGTTGTTCTATCATTTTTCTGACCTTTTAAGGAAGCAGTGAGATCTCAGAGGCCGACTTTAACGTTAGCTCCTGGCTTGTGAATTCCTGACTATAGCCAGCTACACACCAGTGCAGTTCTGATTGACTGAACAATGTAAAATGTTCTGTCAGTGCCAAACAACCAAAGGGTGTGTATTAAACCAAACCTTTGTAATAACTTATAAATAAACCTTTTAGATAAAATTACTAGTTATTACTGACTTACATTTCTTGGCCAGATTAACTCTATTTTGCTTTACTTTATAAAAAAATCCATTATTTATTTTTGGTTATCTACTGCCTAATTAGTGCTTATACTGTGCAGGTGCACCAAGGCAATTGGGGTTCCTTGTTATTTATTTAACAACTTTCTTGGTTAGGGTGCACTAGTAGCTTTATTCTTTATTTCATGTAGTGGGGAATTGATACGAAACTCCTTACACCTGTATCAGGGAGTAAGCCTATTTACTGTAAATTCATAATGCAATTTTGTATTTCCATTCTGTTCAATAAAATGTTTCTCATCTTAACTCTGTTGCGTTTGGATATTGATCACCTGGCTATTTTTTTCCTCAATCTAATTGAGTAATATCCGTTGATTATTAATATTATTATTAATATCCTTCCCTCCCCTCACCCTGACCATTTGCCCCCTGCTCGGGTCATGACCCAACTGTGCAGCGCCTTGGGACGTCCTCCTGACGTGAAAGGCGCTTTATAAATGGAATCTTGTTGTTGTTGTTGTTGTTATCCTGAATGATACAGATCCACGTGCACAGGTACAGACACATCCAGACCTAGAGGTAGAGGAGAGGAACAAGGCTAATCCAGTGTTTAAGGGATAAGCTACGAGGAACGACTAGATATGGAAGGGCTTTTCAATCTTAATAGATACTGTACAACAGGAAAGGTAAATAAACTGTGACAGCAGGACAAGAGCGGAGAGTGCTGGGTGTAAAGTACACTTGGAAGCATTTTTTACCTAGAGAGCTAGAACAGATTACCAGGAAGAGTGGTTGCGGCTGGGACTCTGGACTTGTTTAAGAATGAGTAATGAAGTAACAGGCAGATGGTCAGGAGGCTATGGTGAAAGTCGTTGCACACTTATTGGCAGAACTCATTTTTAAATTATCCACATTTATTGTTGCTTTAAATAGTTTATTCTGTTAACAAACAGTTCATTCCAGCTTCTCATCTCCCTCTTCCACCTCCTTTAAGCTGAGAACCTCCAGAGAGCCTTTCCCCTTCGTTTCCCGACTGATCAAATCGTCCATTTCCCTGAAGCAGCCGGGGTCAATCAATGCAACCTGCAATAATAAGGGTAGCCACAGCTCAGCTCTACTCCATCTAAACACCCAGGCACTGCGGAGATTTCAGATACCACAAACCCTTGTTCCTTCCACACTCCTCTGCCTTACACCTTTTCTCCCTTCCAAAAAGTTTCTAAATGCTTATCTCTTTGGCTGTACTTTTGATTCCCCCCCCTGCCAATAAAGCACTTTTTATTCAGCTTCTTGTTTGTTCAAATCTGTTAACAAGGGAAATTTTAGGACGAGGTTAAGACTATTTGACCCAGTAATCCTCCTCTTCATTACACTGTCTGCATTCCCTCTTTCTCCAGAAATGCATCTAGTTACAACCAATAGCAGGTACTCGAATAAACTTTGTGGTACCGGGTTCCACACTGTTGTGTGAAGTGCGCCTGACTTTCTGATTTCCTCCCCATCCTGTCCCTCACTATCTGGACCAATGGCCCTGATTCCGCTCACAATGTGTAACAATCCATCAGGTTTTCCCATGGGAACAAGCCCAATGTCCTAACTTTCCCTCCAAGCTTTCATTGCTGAATCTCATGGCAATATTGCCCATTGCCCACTCCCCCACCCCCAATCATTGGCAAACGCTAGTTATGTTGGTGTCTGGCTGCAGCTTACAATTTCTAGCTCGGTGGAAAATTCTTCGCTCTCGGTGACTTTGATGAGGGGTTTCAGCTTCTCTTTGAGGCGCTTCCCTTCTTTGGGTGGGAGTCGGAGCCGCAGCCTCATGTGAGCGCGTTCGATCTGCATAGTCTCCTTCAGCAGTCGGATTACCTCCAGCGCCTGTTGGGAAAGGAAAGGTTATTCCAGAAGTGTAGACGGGAAAGGAAGCGTATTATTCCAGAAATAGTGATGGTAAAAAGCTGAGCTTGAAATATTCCTGACTTCCTCTAACTTGCACTCGGCTCAATGTCGCTGTGAAAGTTACTGACGATAGTATCTATATTGAAGCTGCCCAACTCCACCTCCAGGTATTTCAGCTGCCAACACATCACCTTCCGCAAACAGATGTACTGTGATCTGGTGTGAATCTGTCCCTCCCATTTGCTGCGGGGGAACCTGCCTGCTGCTTTGTGCCCTTGGTGGCTTTAACCGAGTAGTGGATGTCCTTCATGGCTCGTTCAATCAGGTTGACTGTGTACGGCCGCTTTGTCTCGGGATTGACGCACTTCTCGGCCACGATAGTTGCTATGTCTCGGAACATCTGCTCCAGCTGTGCATGTCGCTCCTTGTCGGACACTTGTAACTCGCCTTTCGCCAGAATCTGGGAACAGAGTTCATATTTGAAATTAAATAACAGGTTTGAAGGGATAATAAATACTACTGGGCTGAGAGACATTTCTGAATCTTATAAAAAGGAGGTACGTGTAGCTTTACCAGACCTACACACAGAAACAGCCCTACAGAAACAGGCTGCAGCATCAGATGTCTTTTGAAAACAAAATAACTTTTTTTAATATAAGAATTTTTAACCAAGATTCAACCTGAGACAGAATTGTGTACATTCCTTATTTACAGCTGTTGTATATCATTGTGATAGGCTTCTTTATTTCTCTTCAGTCTCTTTGATTTCATTCCTTCTCAAATTCCCATCTTACTGCCTTCCCAACAAGCTGTTTGTTAAACGAGTCCCAGCTCCTACCACCCCCCCGTTATCCGTGATGTTTGTGATGTCACAACAATAATACTCCAAAAACAACAAAGTCCTTTTCTGGGCCACTAGCAACCAAACTGAGAGTCTCCTGTCCGTGTCAGAATTTGATTGGAATGACACTGATCACCTCTGGCTATTTCTCAGTGGACAGCAAACAGATAGAATAATGGCAGGAATGAGTGTGGTAATATTGTTGTACAAAATTCATAATAGGTCTCTGTAGCCATCTCCAAAAGCAGGACACATTGAAACTGAAATCAACTTTGTTGATCTTTGTTCTCAAGTGGAGCTATGCTGTCTGCTGGCATCTGTGACTTCACAAGGACAACAATATTTTTCATTTGATTAGCTGGCCACTTATTGAATTGAACCTCTGTTGTAACAAAATGGTGAGTTGTATCTGCTCTCACACCCGTTCCCCACGTTATACACTGTGGACCTGAGCTGACCATTCTCGTCCCGTATCCACAACCTCGCTTCTGACCAGCATTGTATGTTTGTTCCAGTTAACACAATCTCTTAGTTCCTCATCTGCAACCCGATTATTTTACACACTGAGCCAACCTGTTCTCCTTCATAGATGGGAGCTCCTACAGGCTAGATATTTTCCAAATTAAAACTTGTCAGTTCATTTATTCCAGAGCTTCCCAAGTAATGAGTCACGTTTTAGAAGACAATGTGTCTCACACAGACCTGCTTGCAGACTTCAGTCTGGTTATCCACTCCAAACGCTTTGACATAATCCTCCTTCTTTGCCACTTGTCCCTTTGATACATTAGTAAACACTGTGTGTGTCTGCAGGACCTCGTCCAGGTCCTTCTCGCTGTAAATACAAGAAGCAATATTCAAAACCGCTCCATTCATAAGGACAGAATGTACAACAAATATACAGTCAATTCACTTCACAGCATATTCTGTGAAGCGCTTTGAGACGTTGAGAAGATGTGAAAAGCGCTATATCAAATGCAAGGATTATTATGACTCTTACATTATACAACAAGGATGGAAAATTCACTTGTATCAATCGCCACCAGAGACTTCGCCCTGTCACCGCACCCTGTGAAAAACTTTCTACCATTATCTGAGGTCTGACTGTTGCCGCTTTTAAACCTAACCCACGTTTGTGTAGTGCTGACAGGCCATGCTCAGTTCCCCTCAGAGTGCTCCTCTTTCCATTAATTTGTAGTTCATTAATCTCCACTAATCATTTGCTACACCACATATACTTATATTGTCAATGTAATATTCAACACGTTCCCTGTGTCCGCACTGAAACAAGGGTAAAGACGACTCTTTGGCCTACTGGATCCCATCCTTCCCGAATCCTCACCTCTCATTACAGCATCAAGCTGTTCCTTAATGTCTTAGCTTCTACCATTCTTCCTGATAACCTGCTGTAACCGTTGATCGCCCTCTGAGTAAAAAAAAACACTTCTGATTCCCCGAACCAAATGGCACACAGTCAAGAGTCAAGTGGGCTCGGGCGGTTTCCTCCCTCAGGCTCGGGCTCTCCCCTCTTCAGTGAGCGACCGGAGGAAGTCTCACACAGTGTAAGTCGATTGAGGATTGAGTCGTGTAAGATTGGTACTGATTGGGGGAGTGGATGGCGCTTTGCCTTTCCCAGGCCTGGTGCCCACACAGCCCGGGTGTGAGTTCACAAAGCGGCTGACTCCAGCCTCAGACGCTAACCAGCACCACGAGCTTCCTGACGCGGGTTGGGAGGAGGTGAAAATATGGCCAGGGAGCGATGCATCGCTCCCTGGCCATATTTTCACCTCCTCCCAACCCGCGTCAGGAAGCTCGTGGTGCTGGTTAGCGTCTGATAACCATTGTTGTCACATTGCCGCTGAGTTCCCACAGTTGGCATTTTGACTCGTGGAGTCCTGTAGCTCAGTGGTTAGAGCAGTCGCTTTGCAAGCGAGAGACCGGAGTTCAATTCCAGGCAGAGGGCGAAACCTTGGGCAAGTTTCCTTACTCCACACAGAGCCTAATAATAATCCCTCCAAAACCAAAAACAATAATAAATTGGTCATTTTCAATCTACGACTGTTTGTGGGACATTGCTGTGCGCAATTGGCTGCCGCGTTCGCCCACAATTTACTTTACAGTATATTCTGTGAAGCGCTTTGGGACGTCGAGAAAACATGAAAAGCCCTATATCAAATGCGAGGATTATTATTATTATTTGCAGTCATTAATACTTAATACTTTATACTTATTAATATTAGTCATTAATAAGGAATCCTGTTGTGAATGGCCACAGTGTGGAGCGCGGGGCGGTATTGTACGTAAACAGGGTGCGTGTGCGGCGTGTGCGCGCGCGTGTGTATAAGCCGCCCAGCCCAGCGCGTGAGTGTCACCCACAGTCACTACATCGAGCGCTCACTACACGTGAGTAGCTTCAGCCAGGCACGCGCGCTGCCACACGGCTACACGTACCGTACGCGTACATACACGCCGGCTACACACAACAACAACAACTTGCATTTATATAGTGCTCCGGGACAGGGCGGCGCCCGGAGAGTACACGCCACCACACACACAGTTAATGACGTGTCGCTGTTACATAACCATCCGTGTCAATCCATGGAACACACATGTATGTGCATGTACATCAGCTCCATGTGTATCTGGGGGGTGGGGTCGGGGTCGGGCCTGAAGCCGGGGGCTGGGGTGGCGGCGGGGCCCGGGGTACTCACGCTCCGCTCCGCCAGCTCAGCACCTTGTTGCGGTAACACGCGATCTCGAAGCGCAGCCCCGCCCTCCTCATGCGGACAATCGCCACGTTCGTCAGGCGGATCTGGTTCGTGGGGGTGAAGATAGACATGGCCCCGGCTTCAGGCCCCTCTCCCCGGCCTCCCGCTGGCCCCTCTCCCCGGCTTCAGGCCCCTCTCCCCGGCCTCCCGCTGGCCCCTCTCCCCGGCCTCCCGCTGGCCCCCTCCCCGGCTTCAGGCCCCTCTCCCCGGCTCCGCTGGCCCTCTCCCCGCTCAGGCCCCTCTCCCCGGCCTCCCGCTGGCCCCTCTCCCCGGCTTCAGGCCCCTCTCCCCGGCCTCCCGCTGGCCCCTCTCCCCGGCTTCAGGCCCCTCTCCCCGGCCTCCCGCTGGCCCCTCTCCCCGGCCTCCCGCTGGCCCCTCTCCCCGGCTTCAGGTCTCTCTCTCTGAACTCGCCGGCGCTTCAGTTCCTCCTGAGCCGCGACTCCTCGGCAGCGGCCGCTCCCCGTGACTGTGACTGACTGACTGCCGGAGGGGGGGTTGGGGTCAGGGGTCACCCGGGGGGGGGGGTCAGGGGTCACTCTGTTTGATTGTTGGTGTTTATTTGGAGTTCTCTCCGCTCTTCATTGTCTCTTCACTTGTGGATTGTCCTCACTCTCCGCTCTCAAATCTTTGTGTCTGTCACTCCCCCCACCCCCCGTCTGTCACTCCCCCCCCGTCTGTCACCCCCCCGTCACCCCCCCCGTCTGTCACTCCCCCCCCCGTCACCCCCCCGTCTGTCACTCCCCCCCCGTCACCCCCCCCCCGTCTGTCACTCCCCCCCGTCACCCCCCCCCCCCGTCTGTCACTCCCCCCCGTCTGTCACTCCCCCCCGTCACCCCCCCGTCTGTCACTCCCCCCCGTCTGTCACTCCCCCCCCGTCACCCCCCCCCCGTCTGTCACCCCCCCGTCTGTCACTCCCCCCGTCACTCCCCCCCCCGTCTGTCACTCCACACCCCGTGGAGATCTCTCCACTGTCACTCTCTCTCTCCACTGTCACTCTCTCTCTCCACTGTCACTCTCTCTCTCTCTCCACTGTCACTCTCTCTCACTGTCTCTCTCATTGTCTCTCTCTCACTGTCACTCTCTCTCTCATTGTCAAACTCTCTGTCACTCTCACTGTCTCTCACTGTCATACTCTCTCACTATCTCTGTCACTCTCTTGCTCTCTGTCACTCTCTCACTGTCACTCTCTCTCACTGTCACTCATTGTCACTCTCTGTCACCTCTCACTGTCACTCTCTCACTATCTCTGTCACTCTCTTGCTCTCTGTCACTCTCTCACTGTCATACTCTCTCACTGTCACTCATTGTCACTGTCACTCTCTGTCACCTCTCACTGTCACTCTCTCACTGTCTCTCACTGTCACTCTCTCTCACTGTCACTCTCTCACTGTCATACTCTCTCACTGTCACTCATTGTCACTGTCACTCTCTGTCACCTCTCACTGTCACTCTCTCACTGTCTCTCACTGTCACTCTCTCTCACTGTCACTCTCTCTCACTGTCACTCATTGTCACTCTCTCTCTCTCTCACTGTCACTCTCTCACTGTGCGCCTGTGACAGGGCGGAGCTGAGGCGGCGCATGCGCTGTGCTGGCGGCCCTGTCAATCCCAGAGTGCTTGACGGCAGTAATGGCGGCGCTCAGGGGCCGGGGAGCGGCGGCCTGGGTCCCCCTCGGCCTGGCCCTGCTGCTCCTGCTGCTCCTGGG
Organism: Callorhinchus milii; assembly: GCF_018977255.1. Taxonomy (NCBI): domain Eukaryota; kingdom Metazoa; phylum Chordata; class Chondrichthyes; order Chimaeriformes; family Callorhinchidae; genus Callorhinchus; species Callorhinchus milii. The sequence continues at coordinate 478,483 of NW_024704751.1, read as the reverse complement.
GCCGCGGCTGCTGGGCGCCGAGCAGCGCCGGGAGGGTAAGGGCCGAGGCCGAGCCGCAAACTAACCTCTCGGGGTTTCCGGGGCCGCGGCCTCGCTCCTCCCCGAGGCCGAGACCGAGGCCGCGGCGCAGGCGCGCTGGGCCGAGCGCGTGTGTTGGTGTCGCGGGAGAGGGCGGGAGGCGGCCCCGGGCTGTGCGCTTCCTCGGCTCAGGCCGGAACCGAGGCCCCGGGGCCTCCAGACGGTACAGAGGTCCCGTGACGTCTCCCCGTCTCCAGGACAAACCCCCCAAATAAACCCGGTCCCTCACGGCTGTTGGTCAGACTTTACCGCAGGAGAACCGCCGCCAACAAACACAGGACATCAGTCGGGACCAAACATTTCATAGGGACTTGTGTCAAACTTACCGATACCGAGAACATAACGGGACTTGGGCCGACGTTCCGATTTAGGCGATTATACGATTTACACAGATCAGGACTCCCGCGAGGTTCACCGGAACTGCGCTTTACTGCTCACTGGCGCTTTCCTACAATTCCTCGTGAAGTGTTTTTTTTTGTAGATGTTTTGATGTGGTAGAGAGGATGTGTCAAAGGCCGAGTTTATCGTTGTCATTGAGCTCACTGCGGGGGGGGGCAGCCATCACTGCAACTGGTCTCATTCTCTCAATGTGTGTTGGGGTTGGGGGGGGGTCGAGGGAAGAGAATAAAATATAATCCTTACATTTGATATAGTATAGAGCCTGTCATGTTGGAAGGCTGTCTCAAAGCGCTTCACAGAATATACTGAAAATGAATTAACTGCATATTTATGAGCGAATGTAGGTGGTCCTTTCCCTGTGCTGTAAATTGATTGTAAATTGACAAACTGGGTCGTGCAATGACAGCTGTCTGGTGTTTAATGGGTTTATTTGATTTATTTTGCCTGATTATTGTATTATTATTGCTGATTTTGTTCCCTTTCTCCCCCCCCCCCCCCCCCAGACCACATCTTTGATGTTTGGAGCTCTCTGCAGAGTTACCTGTTATCGTTATGGAACTCGAGACTCTACATCTATTGCACCATCGCGGTTGCAGTAGGCATTTGGGCTGCCATCGAATTCCTAAGCAAACGTCACAAGAAGGTAAGAACCTGCGCTTACACATCACATGTTATACAGGATGAACCTCTCAAAGTGCTGAACAGATATGATGGGAAAATGGAAATAAAGGGAGAAAAGCACAATCAGAGACATTTTTAAGGGGATTTTGAGGCACAGACAGAGAGAGAGAGAGAGAGGAAGTGATAGATGAGAAGAGTGCTGTGATTCTATTGTGCCACCTCCTCCAATTCAGGATCTCAGGACTGGAATTCCTCTCCTTCCTCAATCTTTCCTTGGCTATATAATAATAATAATAATCCTTGCATTTGAAGTTTAATGTGGAGAAACGTGAAGTGATGATTTTGGGAGGAAGAATGAGGAGAGGCAATATAAGCTGATGGTACAATCTTAAAGGGGGTGAAGGGACAGAGAGACCCGAGGGTTCATACAAGTCAATCTTTGAAGGAGGTCGGACAGGAAGATAAAGCTGTGAAAAAAGCGTCCGGGATACGAGGCTTTATAAATAGGGGCATAGAATACACAAGTCAGGAAGTTATGATGAGCCTTTATATAAAACACTGGTTAGGCCTAAGGGAGAGACTGTGTTCAGTTCTGGGCCCCACACTTTAGGAAGGATGTCAAGGCATTGGAGAGGGTGCAAAGGAGATTGACCAGATTGGTACCAGGAATGAGGGGCTTCAGTGATCAGGAGAGGTAGAGAAACTCGGATTATTCTCCTTGTAGCAGAGAAGGTTAAGAGGAGACTTAATAGAAGTTTTCAGGATTACAAGGGATTGGATAGGGTGAACAGGAGAAACTATTCCCATTAGCGGTGGGTTGGGAACCCGAGAACACCAATTTAAAATAGTTGTTAAAAGAAACAGAGGGGAGGTGAGGAGAAATGTTTTCACACTGCGAGTTGTTGGGATCTGGAATGCATTGCTTGAAAGGCTGGTGGAAGCCAATTCGATAATAACTTTTAAAAGAGAAGTAGATAATTATTTGGGGAGGACAAGTTTGCAGGGCTATGGGGAGAGAGCGGGGGAGTGGGGTTGATTTGGATAGTTCTCTTTATAGAGCTGACACAGACACAATGGGCCGAATGGCCTTCTGTGCTATATAATTCTATGATATAGCACCTTATGTCTTTGATACGTCTCAAAGTGCTTCACAGATTATACTGTAAAGTGAATTGACTGTATATTTTGTGGGTGAAACACGGCAGCCAATTGCGCACAGCAGTGTCCCATAAACAGTCGTGGATTTTAAGTGACCCAATTTATTATTATTATTTTTGAAAGAATTATTACCCCTGGAAAAGCGATCCATCAATTAACTAACAACCGGGTTCCTACTTACTGCTAGGTGAACAGAAGCATGTGGAGTAAGGAAACATTTCGCCCCGTCAGTGAATGAAACCTTTCGAGGCGAGTGCTCTAACCACTGAGCTACAGGACTATATTTGTTAAACCGAGCCCTAGAGAATGTGCCTAGATCCTGCATTGATTGCAGACATTGAAGCTGAGACCGCAGAAGATTTGATGTTAAAAGAATTACAGTATACACATAACTGTGACAATTTCCTCAGCAGAATGAAGATGTGAAAAGCAGCATTGTAAAACAAGAGGTGATTGAGAATGGCCACATAGTTCATGAAGAAAAGGGAGTCCATGTTGTGGGGGTGAAGATTTTCTTTGGCTCACAGACAGGCACCGCAAAGGTACGGCAGTAATCAAGTCATTATTATTATTATCAGATCTGAAGATTCATTAAAGAGACCTCTGACTCTCAGATAGCATCTGTGAGAGGGATGATTTGAAGCCAAGCCTATGAGAGAGTAGAAGGGATGTGGACGCTGAGTGCTTGGTGATTGACTGCTGTGCGGATTAAGAGGGACGAAAGAGATAATAGCCAATGGCGGTTCAAGTCAATGGTGAAAAATTAGGAAGCGTTTGCTCTGCAACAAATTATGGGATGACATTCCCTGAACCTGGTCCTTTCTCGGTGCTGATGGCAGTCACGTCCTGTCCTGCACACATTCGCCTCTGTGTGGCAGCAGAGATGCTCGGGGGTGATTTCATTGAATAACCTCCAATCCACAACTCCTCTTGACCACTCGCTGTTTATAGTTGTAACTTTCACTGGAAATGATAGAGGAGGTGAGTACACTTACTGTGCAGTCTGTCATTGGTTTAATAGAATGCTAGAAAGTGTACAGCACAAGAGGGCCATTCAGCCCGTTGTGTCTATGCTGCTGCTAGCTCTCCCATTGGAGCTCTCCGCTCTAATTCCATTCCTTTCATGTTTACCATCCGTTTACTATTTTTCCTCAAGTAGTTATCCACTTTATTTTTAAATGAATGTTGTTACAGACTTGATATTCCACATTTGAGCAACCTGCTATTTGTAACCTCCTGCTAGTTTGCTATTTGGAAGGGTAATTGTTGAATTCTACTTCAGGGCTTTGCCAATACACTGTTGGACGCAGTAAAGCTTCTTGGTTTACCTGTGGAGGTTGTAGACCTGAAGGAGTACGATCCAGACGACAACCTTGTGGACGAGGTTAGTTATTTTGTGCTGAGGTTGGTGATGTACACAGCCCTGGAGTAGTAATCATGTGATGGAAGGTAATGGTGGAGGGCGGGGGGAAAGCAGGGAGATCGAAAGCACGGTCGAAGAGGAGGGTCTTGAGGTGGGTCTTGAAGGTGGCGAGGGAGGGGGCGAGACAGAGGGACTGCAGGATGGAGTTCTAGAGAGTAGGGGCAGAGTGGCGGAATGTCCGCCTGCCGAGAGTGGGGTGAGCGAGGCGGGGACGTGAAGCAGGCCAGAGCCTGGTGAGCAGAGTGAGCGAACAGCGTGGAAGGGATTTAGGTGGTCGCAGAGGTAGGGGAGCAAGACCATGGAGGGCTTTGAAGATGAGGACCAGGATCTTGAACTGTATCCTTTGTGAGATCGGAAACCAGTAGAGTTGGGCGAGGATGGGGGTGATAGGTTCAGAGCCTGGTGCGGGAGAGGACATCGGCTGCAGAGTTCTGGGTGATCTGCAGCCTGTGGAGGGAAGCCGACAAGCAGTGAGTTTGCATCGTCGACCCTCGATGTAATGAAGGCGTGAATGAGGGATTCGGGGGCCTGTGGTGTGAGACAGTGTCGGAGCTATACAATACTGCATTTGACTTTTGTCCGTGAAAACAAATTTCAGAATTAAATTTTATTCGGAATCGCACAGATGTTTTTTTTTAAATGTGAAAACAAACCCTGATCCCTGTGATTCTCTCCAGACTGAAATGTGGCAATTCCTTGAGGTTGTGTTTCAAACAGGAGAGCCTAGAAGCTGCAGACTCTTCACTATTCGATAACTTGGGAAAGCTGGCCTGGTTTTCAATCCTTTCAGCCCTTGATCCCGGATCAGGGAGCTGAGGTCACAGGGTGCTTGACCACTCTGGTCTCCGAGACCAGCTTCACCACGTAGGGTTTTATATTAATATTAATATTAATGATTTTTCGAGTTATCTCCTGGTGGCAGCTGTGGGTCGCCAATGCCATGAGATTCTGTTTTTAAGCCATTGGAATCTAATAACCAGGGTTATCTTTAATTCTGTGTTTATACGCACGTTGAATTGAGACAGTCCAAAAGGTCTGTCTGATCCGTTCCCGTCTCCCTCCCTGGATTAGATTTTGATGTTTTGTGCATCGGTGGCACCTGATCAGCTCTTTAATCACGTTTTAAAACATTTCCTTATAAGGTCTCGGGCTTTATTGTCTTCCAAATAGAATGAAGCCCAGTGCGATTCACACCTAATGTGTTTATAAATGCTCCGAGATGCTACCTCACGTGAAGGTCGCTATATATATATGCAAGTTGTTGTTGTTGTACTGCAGTGGCTCCTGGCAGCACTGAGTGCTCAGGTGGTGACCAGTGGGGGGGGCTCCAGTGCCATTTCCACAGCATCCATCCACAGTGTGTTCTGTGAAGCGCTTTGGGACGTCCTCTCGACGTGAAAAGCGCTATATCAAATGCAAGGATTATTATTATTATTTATAGTGCTTAAAGTCACGTAATTTGCTGCCGAACACAGTAAAGATGATGATAAGTTTGTAGTTATAACCTGCACTATACCGAACGACATTGTGCATTAATTACAAGTTTGCATAGATTGCCCCTGGATCTCCAGCCTTGTTACAAACATACACGGTGTATAAAACACTGCAATTTGCTGCTTATTTAAAACACTTTTTGCCCGCACAGATCGTCAGCAAAACCGTCTGTGTCTTCCTTCTCGCCACATACACTGACGGGAAACCGACGGAGAGCGCCGCCTGGTTCTGTAAATGGCTGGAAGAGGCGACCAATGACTTCAGATACGGCAAAAACTACCTCAAGGGCCTGAGATATGCTGTGTTTGGTTTGGGCAACTCAGCGTATGTTGGACATTACAACACTGTGAGTACTTTAATCACTCAATCCACCACTGTTTATGGGACTAATGTGTGCAATTGGCTGCCGTGTTTTGCCCACCAAATGCACAGTCACTCAATTTTACAATATATTCTGTGAAGTGCTTTGAGACCTCTCAACAACGTGATAAGGCGCTATATCAAATGCAAGGATTATTATTAGTAGTAGTAGTAGAGATATAGTACTTTGCTCAATCTGCAGATCCCTGTCTATTGAACGGATTGCCTATCACAAAGGAAGTTTCTCCCCTCCACCCACTCACTCACGTTGAGTTAAAGAAAAATTACGCCCTGATTTTCAGTGTTCACAGAGGGCGTTTGTTACACTAATTACCATTTGCTAATCGTGGGGGAATCTCCCGGCAGCAAATCCTGTGATGACAAAGTCAGAGAAATACCCGGAGAGTAAAACAGAACTACAGTTAGACTGAACCTGGTTTTATTATTATACTGTGGGACCAGCCAGGTGAGTGACAAGCCTGGTCCCTCCCGGCTCCCAGCCCCTCAGTAAAGTGTTAATAAAATGATTATTAATCATTTTGGTTTATTACTAATGTTCTAATCCAGCTGGCGTTTTGAACATGACAGCGTGAAGCGGTGACCGTTGTTTTAACCATTGCCGTCTGGCCCTGCAGGTTGGTAAACACGTGGACAAGTGGCTGTGGATGCTGAGCGCGGGGCGGGTGCTGACCCGCGGGGAGGGAGATGGCAACGTGGTGAAGAGTAAGCGGGGCAGCCTGGAGGCCGACTTCAGCGCCTGGCAAGTCAAGCTGTTGAGCAGGCTGGAGGCTCTGGGTCAAGGGGACAGGAAAGAGTGCAGCGGCAACTGCAAGAATGGGAAGTGCAAATCTAAAGGAAAAAAACATAAGGACGAATCCAGGCAGAAGGAGGCAGTGCCAAATGAGAGACTGGAGCATAGCGAAGAGGTAAATGTGTGAGATACACAAGATCCTGACCTGCACATTCCAGCACAGAAGCCCATTCAGGCTACTGTATCGGTGTGTTGCGCACTCCCCCACTGCAAAAAGGAATTGGTCACTTAATCCACGACTTTGTGGGATTGCATTTGGCTGCCACATTTCGCCCACAAAATATAAAGTCAACCCATTTAACAGTATGTTCTGTGAAGCGCTTTGAGACTGCCCAATGATGTGGTAAGGTGATATATCAAATGCAAGAATTATTATTATAATTCCCATTTAGGTGATCTTATGGTCTCAAAGCCTCAACAGCTACTCGTGTTAAAGCGGGAAAAGGTTTCTTTTGACTTCTCCCTGAGCTGATCCAGAGACATTGCTGAGCTGCTCCCTCTTGTTTTGCCAACAAAAATATACAGTGAATTCACTTTACAGTATATTCTATGAAGCGCTTTGAGACATCTTGAGATGCGATAAGGCGCTATATCAAATGCAAGGATTATTATTGTATTATTGTTACTGGCTCACCATCCATCAGGAATTAACTGTTCACTGTCTGCTCCTGTGGAAATGAGACAATGAAGGAATTTGTACTGTTCTCGTTCTTCAGACGGAGACTGGCTGAGACCGTGTACCCTTCTGAGCCATGTTCTGCTTTCATCCATTCTGCTCTCCCCACCAGGAGGAGCTATTTGAGACCAGCAGTGAGGAGGGGTCGGGGTCAGACAGCGAAACTGGTGCTCGCTCAGTGGTGGACGTGGAAGATTTGGGCAAAGTCATGAACAGTATGAAGCGAGCAAAGGTAACGGGTTGTTATTATAGAGATGAGTATCACTGAGATCCACAGGCTCTGACCATCCCTCAATCACTCACAGCACAACGCTGGTTGTGTGAACTCTACTGCCTTTCATCCAGAGTGTGCGTCTGTCACTCGCCTGCAGAGAGTCTTCAGGGCTCTCTCAGTGTCTACATTGAAATAATAAGAAATAATTAATTATTAATACTAATAGCATACTAAAACTAATTTGATACAGTGCCTATAATAATAATAATAATAATAATAATAATAATAATAATCCTTGCATTTGATATAGCGCTTTTCACGTCAGGAGGACGTCCCAAAGCGCTTCACAGAATACACTGTAAAGTGAATTGACTGTATATTTGTGGGCGAACGCGGCAGCCAATTGCGCACAGCAATGTCCCACAAACAGTCGTAGATTGAAAATGACCAATTTAATTATTGTTTTTGGTTTTGGAGGGATTATTATTAGGCTCTGTGTGGAGTAAGGAAACTTGCCCAAGGTTTCGCCCTGCCTGGAATTGAACTCAGGTCTCTCACTTGCAAAGCGAGTGCTCTAACCACTGAGCTACAGGACTCCACAATAATGAATGTCTCAAAGCATGTCACAGGATGTACTGTGAAGTGTAGAGACCGTGCATTTTTAGGCAGATGCAGCAGACAATTTGAACCCAAAAGCCATGAAGTAAATGATCGGTTTTATCTGAGGTATTGTTGGCCAGGACACAAAACTTCTCGAATAGTTTTGTGGGATCTTTTATGTCCACCTGAACAGGCACAGACAAGACCTCCATTTTGACGTCTTACCCAAAGGACATCACCTCTAACAATGCTGCTCTCCCCAACACTGCGTTGGAGCATCAGTCTCCAGTGTTAGCCAAGACAATCAGCTCCAAATCTTGACGTGGGACTTGAACCCACAACCTGTGACTCAAAAGCGAGAGCGCTACCGTGTAAGCCAGACTGACATGTTGAGGATATATTGAGTGAGCGCAGTAATTAAATAGTTTACGGTCACTAGAGGGCAGTGCAGAGAATAGTGAGCAGCCTGGCACAGGCTGGTTATTAATAGCTGCTTTAAACCCTTTTGTCATGTTATTTTACAGCATTAAATTAATCTGACAAATGCGACCTCTCTGGCCTTATTTAGAGGTGAAAGTCACCTATCATTAATCATGGACAAGACATCTTGTTAGTGAGTAGTAGCCCGGCTGCAAAACTGCAATAAACACAAACTCTCAGTGACAACTTCCAAGCACTCTGAAATGTCCCCTGGCACATTTCGTCATCTTACTGACCTTCACATTCACAGGCTCACACCATGAATAATCCTCCAGTTATTGCCGAGTGTGTAATTACTCACACCGTAGCCCTGTGCTGGAGATAGTAAAAATAATTGTATAATATTAGAATTATTAGGAATCATAGACATTTACAGTGCACGAGGAGGCCATTCGGCCCAAGTCTGCACCAGCATTATTGTATTATTGGTAATATTGTACGTTTGCCTACCAAAACATACACTAAACTTTTCTGTGAAGAGCTTTCAGACTTCCCCCTGAAGTGAAATGCAAGGATTATTATTTTGTCTCAAGGCCACATTCCCACTCCCATTTTCCCTTACTCTCCACCCTTTTGACATGACAGGTGCTACGTAAAGGCAATTCTTTGTGGTTGTAGTGGTACTAAATAAAGGCAGCATAATTTCTCAGGAAAGCCTTTCCCTCTGATGCTCTCTGTTCAGTATTCAGTCTTGGTGTGTGTGTGTGTGGTGGGTGGGTGTATGGGGAGGTAGACACTGGCAGTGTGGGTGACAAACACAAGCTGCAGACTCTAGGTTGAGTAGGTAGTGTCTCTTGCTTGTCTCTCGCTGCTGTTCTGTCCTCTCCTCCAGTGTGTGTACTTACTGAACTGTTTCATTGCTTGCACCATGGAGCATCTGTTTAAATCACAGGCTACACAGGGTATTGTATTGCAATACAGCTGAGCTGCAGAAACAATTTGCAAACAGGATGCCGTTGGGTAGCAGACAGTGAAGCTAATTGTACAGGTGGATTAAATAGATAAATGATCCATTTCCCATCCTTCACTTGGGACTTGCACAGCATTAATGTGGTTAGAGACGGATGTGTTCACCTCTGCAGCCTTTCCATTCTCTCTTTCACTGGGCCAGATTACTCCCAATTATTCCCTGTAAATACTGCCTGAGCTCTGTTGTGCTGCAATCTATTCTTCTGACGTACAGATTGAGGCTCGGAGTCTGACTTGGCTCACGTATGTCAGGGGTCACTGATTAGCAGAGCTCAGAAAGTTTTATTCTTAATTCACGATAAAAAAAAATCTCACTAAAGAAAAGCTTCAGCTTGCCTGCGGTGGGGGAATGGACATTGGCTGGATCGCTTTATTCTGTACAGTATGGACAGTCAGGACATGTGTGAATGTAGCTTTTCTGGCCACGGACTCACACTCACTGTCAGAGCTCATTCACTGTGGAGCCTTCCTCGGGGAAGGAAAGTCACACAATTGATTTGGCCTTTGGGGGGTGGGTACAGGTCACCTGTGTCTCCAGCCTCACACTGAATTGGACTTTGTGAGTCAGTCACATCACACTTGTAAATTGCTCCTGTGGTTTCCTCCTAGAGAGCGCTGGAGATGGGAGCTGAGGCTGTGAAGCCCAAGTTATCCAAACACGTGAATGGAAAGAGTGGGAGTGTGGAAGCGAGAGAGATGCTGACTCCGGCTCTCAGGGCTGCTCTCATCAAGCAAGGTACAGTCCATGGGCCCAGCGAGTAACAACAACAACTTGCATTTATACAGCGCGCTCACACGATAGAGTCTCAGTGTGCTTAACAGTGGCGGAGCACAACGCTAAGTCAGGTGAGGGGAGGGTGACCGTAAACACAGTCAAAGAGGAAGGTCTTTAGACACGACCTGAAGATTGGGAAGGAGCATGGCGGAGGGATTGAAGGAGAGTGTTCCAGAGTTTTGGGATGTAGTGGCTGTGTATAGGCCATGACCAGAGCTTGATCTAATGTTCTTCCTATTCAAAGTGCGGCTTGTGAGTTAAAAGAAAGCGGGGTGTGTAGGCGGTTTGTCTGCTGTGAGGAATCATCCCTGGAGCCATCTTTGAAAAGAATTCTGTAGGTTTATTTCCTCTTTAAGCACAAGGTTAATGTTTATGGATTCCTGATGGTTCCTGGGGATTTCCTGTTCACTTAAACTGAGGTGTAATTTATGGAATTTCTCAAAGCCTGGCTTTAAACGTCCACAAGTCAGTAATCTCCCTGTGACAGGAGCTCAGACTGAGCTCGGGGTCAGTGTAAAACCACATTGGCTGGGCTAGAACACAGCGTTAACTTCCCCAAATAATGTTCACTGTGCTTCAACCCAGTGCGTTTGTGTACTTGTGTCTACAAAAACTACACAGGCTTTGCTGTAAATCCTGTGGAGCACTTTGAGACATCCATCTAACATGAAAGGCATGCAAGGATTATTATTGATCCTTATTATTGATCCTTACTGAGTGGGTTTGAATGCCTGCTTTGCTGGTGAGCTTCACAAGGGCTGGTGGCTGAAACCCACCCCAGTCACTGTGGGTTATAGGTTCCGATTCAAGAGAAGGAGGGGATATTTTTTGAACAGGGAAACTATGATATCAAATTGACAGGTTTAAATCTTTGTAATGTATTTTATATTTACTCGAGTGTCTTTGAGCCCCCCACGCCTGCAGTGGGATATTTACTTTCTGTGACCTGAAGTTGATTTGTTTTCTGCAGCGTTTATGACTTTAGGTCAGGAACGATCTCAGGCCTCCCTCTCCCTGCTCGTCCCTGCGGGGTGACCACAGCAGCTTGTGCTGAGCTTTGTGCCTGTGAGAGATCTCCCGTAAGAAAGCGTTGAGCCAGTTGTTGTAGACAGCGTAAGGAGTGTTTATCGAGTATTTAAGCATTAGCTGAATCAGTTTAATGATGTTATTTACTTCAAGTCATGATGTACCAGTTAAACTTTATGAAACTCGTTAATATTCTGTAACCGTCTTACTGCAGTGAGAAGCTGGTGGCATCATTGCGTTGTGAAGCCACCTCCTACTGGCACAGCTATTTGCTGCTGAGATGCCAAAGCTTTCCTTCTGCTCCATTGGCATTGAGTGTTGTAGAGAGTGTGGTGTGAGATGGGAGCGTGCCTTTGATCTGTGCCCTCTATCTTTGCAGAACAGAACATGCAAATGTGGCGATTGAAATGCTCTGTTGTTGCTCCCAGGGTGTCTGTGCAGCTAGATTGTAAAAGTCTGTGAGCTGCGGGAGTTTAACCCCCGCAGCACCAATGCTGAACCTTCCCTGAGCTATGTTTGAGCAGGAGAGTCCATGTCTGTTCACTGTATGTAAGTTGTAGTTATACCACCTTGTGTAAGTGGCTGCAATGAATACACATCGTACAACATCCTGTGAATAGAAACCACCTGAATGTGAATGAATTTCTTTCCTCTGTGAGTTGTGCTTTTGCTCATTGCTGGCTGGTCTCTCAGACGGCTGTATTTCAACAATGAGTCAGAGATTATGAGTGCGCTCAGCCTGTGGGCATGCCAGGCGGGTGGGCGTATTGTGTGCCTACACACATTTGGACACTTACACTTAGACGTAAAGTGTCTCTGCTCAAATCATTACAGAGATCTACGGTTCCGCTGAGATATGTATTATCTTTTTCAGAAGATTAATTTTATTCGGCTGCCTGTGATCAAAAGCTCAGCTTGTTCAGTTTTAGCATGCTTCAATTTTCTGAAGGCTGATTTCCCCTCTACCTAGATTAATGAGTGAGGATCGGAGAGGGTCAGAATGACTGAGCATTGTTACACTATCTCTGCCTCATCCCATTGATTGATGATCATAGTTTTGCATATTCACAGGAGTTACTGCGATCCGCAGACAGAAATGGGGAATTATTTTTTAAAAATGTGTCTATAACTAGAATTCTGCATTTATTTATACAGAATTGTTCCATGTCCCTATGTTTACTGTCTTGAGTAAATGGCTTCAGTAAGTATACAGGAAATAATGAGCTTAAATTTATTACCCGATTCACCTACCGGACAGGATGATAAATAAAGGACTCTTTGTCGATTCACGTGCCGCCAGCAGACCGAGGCAGGTTGGAAAACTCGCAGGAGGAAAAGTACATTCTTTTTAGCAAAAGTTACGATTGAAGGAAGCAGTAATATTAGAGTATTAAATATTTCATGCATCGCCAGCAAGCAGCTATCTCACAGCAGAGCTTTATATGATGCTGTAGTCTTGTTGCCTTTCATCTGCCACCTGAATAGATTGCTGGCTTTGTCACACAAGCTGCAGCATGAAGCCACCGGGTTAATAAAGTAATGTACAAATTCAGGAGAATAAAGTGAAAATATTGTCCAGATTTTAAAAGCAGCGTTATAGCAGCCTGAGTACCTTGATACTCCAGGATCGAGCCTGCAGTGTCTCTCCCAAGAATTCATGCTATTCTGGTCTGAGTATCAGCTATTGGGAAATGTATTGTGGAGGAAAGCTTGGAAAACCACGACAATGTTGTTGTAAAATACGATCCCAAGTTGGGAATTCCACAGGATTTAGGCTCCAATACAACTAATGTGTATGAACAGACCAATTACTTTGGGGATTTGAGGGGTCGGGGAAGGAGAGATGCAAAGAAACTAGACTGTCTGTGCAGAATTATTCTGTTGCTGTTTGCTTTTGGGTTTCCTCTGATGAAAGAGATAACTATTCAATTCTTAAAATTCACATTTATATTGTTTTCAGGATGGTTTGAAATGTGAGCATAAGAGGGTCTGAACAAAATAAATGTTGGAATTTTAATAATTTCTGCCTTGAGGACTCAAAGCTGATTGTTTGTAGGGAGCAGTATATAGAGTCATAAGGATTATATTCTGCCCTATACCTCACCTCCAAACAAGCAGCAGGGAACAAACTGATTTCTCTCTTTCTCTCTTGCCACCACTCCCATCAGTTATAGATTGTCCTAAATGAGGTCTTACTCACAATGAAGTCCACAATCACCGCACTTTATAGATGACTCAACATGGCTTTTAGAAGCTAGGTCAATTAACAGCAGAATAGCAAGTGAGATCTGTACTATCATGATTGAAGTGCAGAGGGGAAACTCATCCTCTTGTCATTAAAAACAGAAATCGCTGGGAATGCTCACCAGGTCAGGCAGCATCTATGGAGAGAGGAAAGTGAGTTAAAGTTTCAGGTTGTTTACCTTTTGTCAGAACTTACGTCAGTCAACAGCAACAAATTACACTTTGTAAAGAGCCCTTCACGTCAGAAAGACATCCCAGTGCGCTGGACAATCGGGTTTTGTACCCGAGCTGGGAGTTGGGGTCAGGAGGGGTGGAGGACAGGAGGGTACAGGTGGGAAACTGGCCAAAAGTGCATTTGAAGAAGAAGGTCTTTAGAGGGGACTTGAAGGAGGCAAGAGTGCTCCCAGCCACTTCTTTTTTTATTTCAGATTTCCAGCACCTGCAGTATTTTGCCTTTCATCCTCTCGTCATATCACTCACCAGCTTCTGGAGCTCTCAGGAGCTAGGATGGGTCGGAGAAAGTTCTAATCTGGAAACCAGTCAAGTCTTTCGGTGTTTAACCCTGTAACCTGGTGAAAGTCCTGAGGGGAGAGTCTAATTTGGGGGAGAGTTGTGACATGTCAGTTGACTGCTGAGAATGAATCACTGTGAACACTCGTTGAATAATCCTTGCATTTGATATAATAATAATCATTGCATTATATATAGCGCCTTATCACATCTTTGAGACATCTCAAAACGCTTCACAGAAAATACCATAAAGTGGAGTGACTGTATTTTGTTGGGGAAATGCGGCAACCAATTGCACACAGTGTCCCTCAACTGTCCCTCAAACAGTCGTGGATTGAGTGACTAAATTATTATTATTTGTTTTAGAGGGATTATTACCCCAGGAAAGCTATCAAGTCTTGATATACAAGTATATAAGTCTTGTGTTGCTGGTGACTGATAGAGTAAATCATTGTTCCCAGTTAATAGGTCGAGTTCTGCACGGGTTTACTTGATTAGGATTGACCGTGAGGATATCTAAAGCTGTCACCAGGAATAGCAGAGTCTTGTTTATCAAGTGGAGCTGTCTCTCTCTGCTTCTCCAGAGATCTGGAGCTTGGCAGCACAGTATTGGTGGGGAATTGAAGCTAGACAGTTCTGCAAGCCGTGGCTTCTTGATGAACATCTGAAAGCACAGGACAAGTCTGCAGGTAGGGGAGAGAGAGAGAGAACTTTTGATAGTGTCTTATCACATCAAAACATCTCATAGTAATTTCTGTCAAGTATAGTGAAGTCTTCCCTGGGCGAACACAGTGGTTATGTTTGCTCCAGAAAGTTCCAAACTGTGAAGTGTTAAAGAAAGACTTAAAGATTTGGCACACAGGGATGAGGAAATGCCTTCATAACCAAGTCTCAATGATGAACCAGTTCAAAACCAGACATAGAGGGTTGTGGCCTTGAGTTGATGGGATATAGATTTTACTTGTCTGGTTGTCTTGATCTGTTTGGCCTATGTAATTTTGGGGTATAAAGATCAATTAATGTGATCTGGGTGAATTATATGATACTGGGTTGTGGGGGTGAGTTTATATGATGTTGGGCTATGGGGGGGAACTGAAGAATAAATCGATTTTTGGTTCAAATGCCGGCGGGCTGGAGGCTGGAATCGTGAGGAGGTTGCCAAACGTGATTGCAAAAATGGGGAAAAACCTTGTTTTTCGTAATCCTGGTGATTGGGCTCAATCGGGAGTCCCATTGGAGTTAAGCAGGGAGGGCAGGAGTTCTTGGACTCGAGGCCTCCTGCGGTGGGCGTCCTGGAATGGGGACCAAGATGACTTCACACGAGTGACGCCTGGAGCGAGGCCTAAACCGATGCCTGGAGTGGGGGCCCCTGGCTTACATGTGTGCAAGGCCAGCACTGGCGTGGAGTCTGATGCACCAAACATTGTCCAGATCCAATGTGGGTCCCGAGGCCCACCTCCCTGAGCCTGAGCTGCGCGGAGACAACATGGGATTCGCTGCCTCAACCATCGCTGACTCTCCTGGTCAACATCCAACCAGAGACCGGCTGCCGCACGACGTCATATCCGCCCGCCAGCTTTGAGTCTCTCAGCCTGGACTCAATGGGACTTTAACATTGTCCCCTCACACATGATGACCCATGCCAGCGGGCTAACCATGCCTCGCTGACCTGCCCCCGCCACCAACTGTCCCCTCCGTATCAGCCTCGAATATGTCTGCTCCCTCTCCAACAAAACAGTCACCATCCAAGACCTCATTGTCAACGAAAACTCCTTGCTTGTCGGCCTCTCCAACTCCTCCCTCCATAGTCTGCAAATCATCCAGAACTCTGCAGCCTGCTTCCTCTCCCGCACCAGGCTCCGTGACTCTATCACCCCCATCCTCATCTGCCTCCACTGGCTTCCCATCACACAGAGGATACAGTTCAAGATCCTGGTCCTCACCTTCAAAGCCCTCCCTGGTCTTGCTTCCCCCTATCTAGGCGACATCCTAACCTCCTACCATCTGCTCACTCCCTCAGCTAGGCGGGCTCCGGCCTGCTTCATGTCCCCTGCCACTTTGCCCCCACCTCTGGAACTCCATCGTGCAGTCCCTCCGCCTCGCCCCCTCCCTTACCTCCTTCAAGACCCGTCTCAAGACCCTGCTCTTTGATCGTGCTTTCGATCACGCTGTTTCCCCCCTGCCCTACACCCTCCCCGATTCCGCCCCCCTGCTCGAAGCTCAGACTGTCAGACGCCTTGGGAGGACCTCCCGACGTGAAATGCGCAATACCAGTGTAATTTTGTGGTCGTCGTCGTTATGGAAGCTTTTCAGTGATCCGCTCCACTAAGTGGTTCTTTCTAAGATGGACAGTGCGCTTTGGATAGATGTAAGCTGCTGTAAAAATCATAAGTGGTGTATTTGCTGAGATGTCGAATGCTGTATGTAAATGCAATTGACTGTTATTGTTGCTGCTGTTGTTGCTGCTGTTGTACTCAAACACTAACCTCAGCACACACTGTGCCTGGAGACGTTGTGGAGTGGTTTCTTTGATCAGATTCAATCATGGGAAAGGACTGAGTGCGTGTGTCTGGATGAGCTGAGATGTGACAATGTACATACTGACAGCAATGTGGCATACAGTGACAATTAGGCTTGTACTTACAGGGATGGTTAGTGATCACAAAGGCGGTTTGCTTCTTTCCTTCAAGCTTTATGGGCTCCTTCCTGAGATTGCTGTATTTCTGAAACAATACTGTCGGAACAAAAGTGTAAAGAATTAATTCATTTTTATCTTTTTCCATTTCCCTTGAAACCAACACTGTGTGAAAGATGTCATTACATGGGTTTAGCCTGCGCAGAGCTGCCAGAATCCAATTGTCAGAGTAATCACTGGTGCTGAGGTATACGTAATGAACATTGACAATAATAGGGGAAATACGTAAGGATCAAAAAGTCCATCACAGTGATTGAGTCTGATGGGATTTGAAATCAATCTCACATTCTCCCCACCCCCATCTCACATTCCCCCCACCCCCATCTCACATTCCCCCACCAATCTAATGTCCCTCCACAAAACCCTTCACCATTCAACAATTTGTTGAAAATATGATTTTCATCATTCTGCCATGGTTTTCCATTTGCTTTAGTTTATTCAGCATAAAATGGTGACTGTAGCTGTTTAGCATCTAGGCGCTTGGAAACATTACCCGAGTGAGGGGTGCCATATAATAATAATACAATAATCCTTGCATTTGATATAGCGCTTTTCACATCTTCTCGACGTCTCAAAGCGCTTCACAGAATAGATTGTAAAGTGAATTGACTGTATATTTGTGGGCGAAACTCGGCAACCAAATGTGCACAGCAGCGTCCCAAAAACAGTCGTGGATTGAAGTGACCAATTTATTATTGTTTTTTTTCTTGAGGGATTATTATCAGCCGTATGGAGTAAGGAAACTTGCCCAAGGTTTTGCCCTGATGGGCGAGTGCTCTAACCACTGAGCTACAGAACTCCACAATAATAATAATAATAATCCTTGCATTTGATATAGCGCTTTTCACGTCGGGAGGACGTCCCAAAGCGCTTCACAGAATAGACTGTAAAGTGAATTAACTGTATATTTGTGGGCGAACGCGGCAGCCAATTGCGCACAGCAATGTCCCACAAACAGTCGTAGATTGAAAATGACCAATTTATTATTGTTTTTGGTTTTGGAGGGATTATTATTAGGCTCTGTGTGGAGTAAGGAAACTTGCCCAAGGTTTCACCCTCTGCCTGGAATTGAACTCAGGTCTCTCACTTGCAAAGCGAGTGCTCTAACCACTGAGCTACAGGACTCCAAGTTGTTGTTGTCTCATGCCAATCTTACTGCTGCTCAGAACCAGCTGGCACCAAATCTTGGACTTTTATTGGGGCCCCATCATGTTAATCCGATTTGATGGATTCTATCCATTTGCAGGCCTGAAGTTGGTGGGCTGTGGCACCAGTAATACAATTGGACAGTTGCTCTCATGTTTAATTCAGTAGACTTATGGTAAAGGCACTGAGCCGTGTTGTATGCTTGTGTGGCTGCTGTTGGGTGAGTATTGAGCACACTGCTGTACTGATATCACCGTGCTGCTGTGTGGTTGTCACAGGTACATGTGCTGCAGTGCAGGCCCGCAGTTAACCCTTCACTTACTTTTCCACCCCTCGCACAATGCAACTGAAATGTTTGCAAAAGTGTTTGGGTTTGTGGTTCCCAACAGGTTTCCCACTTTACCAAGGGGTGAATCTGACCTGAGGATCCTTTACAGAGAGTCCTTTCAGTCTGAGATGCATTGATGCTGCCTGACATCTGCCTGAGGGAAAACATCCCAGCTTTCAAAGGTTTTTGACATTTTCTAGATGATGGAAAATATTCTCCCACAAAATATAGTCGAATTCACTTTACAGTGTATTTTGTGAAGTGCTTTGAGATGTCTTGAAGACACGATAAGGCACTATATCAAATGCAAGGATTATTATGGTGATGATTGAACCTGCTGTGTGTCTTTAGTGAATTAAAGTGACCTGTGGCCTGGCTGACTCAGTGCTTCGGTGTACAGTCAGAAATGCCGGTTGTTGCTGATTAGGAAGTGAGAGAACATGGACACTGCCCCAGCTGCCTTGTGGCTGTTTTTTGCCCTGATTGATGATCGCTGTTGGTTTCCCAGGCTTATTTTATGGCCGTCTGTGTAGAGAAACCTCAAATTAAGACTAAGCTCTTTTGTATTGTTCTGTTTGTACCACTTGATCAGGCGTTTTTTGAGATCTTTGCAGAAACATTGCCATTACGAGGGTGTTTGCGGGTGGTGAATGATGGTCTACAATTGTATAAGGAAATATATTATATCACAACTGAAGAGTGCTGTACTTCAGGCCAAATAATCACTGCTGGTGAGGGAATGTTGTGTTTCTCTCGGTTGTGTAGTACTCACGTGGCTGGTCAGCTTGTGACAATTTAAGAGGGAATTGATTAAGTATTTGAAGAGGAAACATATACAAGGCTCCAGGGAATTGGGAATGGAGTGGTTAACTCCTGGGATGGCAGCACAGCCTGAATGATTGTAATTTCTATGAGCCAATGACTGCAGTAATAATCCTGATCTTTGCGGTTGATGCAGTAAA
Source organism: Callorhinchus milii (assembly GCF_018977255.1). Lineage (NCBI taxonomy): Eukaryota > Metazoa > Chordata > Chondrichthyes > Chimaeriformes > Callorhinchidae > Callorhinchus > Callorhinchus milii. The sequence goes on along the minus strand of NW_024704751.1, from coordinate 459,514 downwards.
TAACGGCTGTTGTTCAACTTAATCTACAAAGTGTTGCAATTCACCAGAAACACGTTTTATTTACTTATTCAAAGCCCAAGTTTATGTAGCTGCAAAAACGTGGTCGTTTAGATTACAGAAAGCAACTGAGCGCACAGTGCGCTCGCTCACTCACTCGCTAGCCTGTTTCTGCTCTCATCATTTACTGCCTTCCACACAGAAAAGGCAAGCCGAAATAAGGGTGAATTAGGGAGTGATGTTTTCTGGTGTGTGGATCTGTATGGAGTCTTATAGCTCAGTGGTTAGGGCTATTAACTCGTAAGCGAGAAGATCTGGGTTTGATTCCCGGGCAGGGCGAAACGTTAGGCAAGTTTCCTTACTCCAAATGCCTCTGTTTACCTAGTAGTAAGTAGGAACCCAGTTGTTGGTCGATTGTCGGATCACTTTTTCAGGGGTAATAATTCCTTTTTTAAAAAAAATTTGGTCTCTCAATTCATGACGGTTTGTAGGACGCTGCTGTGCGCAATGGCTGCCGAGTTTCGCCCACAGAATATACAACCAATTCACTTACAGTATATTCTCTGAAGCGCTTTGAAACATCGTGAAAAGGCGCTATTTCAAATGCAAGGATTATTATTATTATCTGATGCAACCGATGTGACCTGATGTGCAATATATGATGTGACATTACTCTATGTGAAAGGCACTGCATAAATGCAAGTTGTTGTTGATGTTTAACTAATATCAATGCTGTGGCTGGGGGAAGAGGAAGGAATTCTGTAAAGAGAGACCAGTTTCCTCCTCGCACCATTGGGCAGAAAGCTTTAGTACAAGTGAAAATGTGCTAATGATTGAAAGCCTTGTGCTGTTTTGATGCTGAGATTGGCTGTTCAGGAATAATGGAGTGAACCCTTTCATTTTTCAGGTTACCGGCTGATTGGAAGTCACTCGGGTGTGAAGCTCTGCAGATGGACTAAGGTAACCGGCCCTGCTGTGCCCAGATTCAATCGCACAATTCTGATCCCTGTGTTTTTCTCTCTAAAACAATGCCATGGTAGGGAAGCAGGAATAACTGACTCTTTATTACAAGATCCCGTTTTATGAAGAGCGATGTCTTTCACTCAGGCTGATCCCATCTGCTGCCTCCAGCCTTTCTCTGGCCAAAAGTAAACTTGGTTCGTGTTGCTGGCTGGAGCTTCAAGAATAGTGGAGAATCCCAGGGCCATCACCCAACAACAACAACAAGAAAATTACATTTGTAAAGCGCCTTTCACATCGGGAGGACCTCCCAAGGTGCTGGACAGACAATGTTTCGGAGCTGAGCTGGGGGTCGGAGTCGGGGAGGGTGGAGGGCAGGGGAGGAAACAGGGAGATTGAAAGCACGGTCAAAGAGGAGGGTCTTGAGATGGGTCTTGAAGGAGGCGAGGGAGGAGGCGAGGCTGAGGAACTGTGGGATGGAGTTCCAGAGGGTGAGGGCAAAGTGGCTAAAGACCCCTCTGCCAATAGTGGGGCAAGCGAGGCGGGGATGTGAAGCAGGTTGGAGTCTGCTGATTGGAGGGAGCGAGCAGGATGGTAGGGGTAGCAAGACCATGGAGGGCTTTGATGGTGAGGACCAGGCTGTTGAACTGTATCCTCTGTATGATGGGAAGCCAGTGGAGTCGTGTGAGGATGGGGCTGATAGGGTCATGGAGCCTAGTGCGGGAGAGCATGTGGGCTGCAGAGTTTTGGATAATCTGCAACCTATGGAGGAAGGAATTGGGGAGGCCGACAAGCAATGAGTTTGCACAGCCAAGCCTCAATGTAATGAAAGCATGTATGAGGGTTTCAGCGGCCTACGTGATACAGCGGCAGAGCCGGGTGATGTTGCGGAGGTAGGGGTAAAGGATAGTTGAGGGTCAAACAAGATGCCAAGGTTCCGGACTGGCTTAGTAAGGTGGAGTGTCAACAATGGATGGTGATGAGGTGAGGAGGCACTGACGGAAGCCAATCAGGAGAGACTCGGTCTTGTTGACATTCAACTGAAGAAAGTTAGCTCTCATCCAGGACTTGATGTCCGACAGACGGTCAGGACAGCAGTGGTCCTAGAGTCAAGGGTGGAGGCAGAGAGGTATAGTTGAGTGCGAATTATGTCACCCAAGAGGGAGCACATAGATATTGAAGAAGAGGGGACCAAGGACAGAGCCCTGAGGATCGCCGCACAAGACGGTGCGGGGGCTGGAGGAGAAGTGTTTGTGGAGATGAAGTGTAGGCGGTGTGAGAGGTGCAAGCAGTGTGAGAGGTACGATCTGAACCAGTCAAGGATAGAGCCGTGAAGGTTGAGGTGAGAGGAGAGGCAGTGGATGAGGATAGAGTGGTCGACGGTGTCGAAGGCAGCAGAGAGGTCAAGGAGGACGAGGAGTCGTGGTCACAGATGGACAGAATGTCATTTGTCACTTTGACCAGTCCTTGTTATGAGCGTCGTACAGCCATTATCAGAAAAATCACAATATTGAGAATGCGTGCTTTTACCAACGGTCAACCATTACATAAAAAGGTTTTAGTGATTCATCAAGTGCAATGTGAAAATTGTAATCATGCGGCTTGATTGCATGTAGGGAAGCCCCCTGCACTATAAACTAGCTTCACACCTAAAGTACGGGAGTTTTTACCTGGATTTGTAAACATCGGAATGGTTAGGGTTGATTGCTCCAGGAGCTAACTCCAGCACAGGAACCATGAGCTAAATATCCTCCTCCTTTGAATCAATCGGCCCTTATACATGAAAGGCACTAATCAAATGTAATTTTGTTGTTGTTGTACCTGCATGTTACCACATTGCTGTGTGCTGCACCTAACGGTGTGAACGGTACCCAGTGGTGTCAACGGCACCTAATGGCATATGTATTGATGAGTAATATTTGCTGTTTGCTTTACCTGGGGCAGTCGATGCTGCGAGGACGAGGCGGCTGCTACAAACACACGTTCTACGGGATTGAAAGCCACCGCTGCATGGAGACAACCCCCAGCCTCGCTTGTGCCAACAAATGTGTCTTTTGCTGGAGGTGAGAGCTGCCGAACGAGAGCAGAATTAAGCTAATTGATTGCTCCGGCTGGAGTGCTAATGGAGATTATGGATGAAGCCCAAGCTGTAAATCAGCCCGACTGCCCAATTAAAACTTCTCACAGCTAGAGTTTGGGACCAGAAGCATTTCATTGTTGAGCCTGTTTACCCAGCAGAGTGATGACACTGCAGTATTGTATAACCCTTGTGCTGTAAGAATACAGTGTTTGTATTCACTTTGCGACTAAGTTCATGTGTATGATGGGATGACCTCTGAAGGACAGATTGGAATGTAATGAGCAGGATCTGAAAGCTAAGCGTTGTTTGGTGGAAGTGCCGTGCTGACATTGTGTAAACGCTTCACCTTCAAACTAGTGACGTACAGCTGAATGCGCAGCTTTCTTTGGGATGTGACTCTCCTGACTGTCAGCTGCAGAGCCCTGAAAGGTGGCCATACCAGCGGGTTGGAAAGGGAGGAATGAACTGTGTGTTACAAAGTCATGTAGCTTGTTCAGGTTGAGGTTGACTTTGTATCTTCGCTGTTACAATAAACCGAGTACTTGATTCATCTTGGATTAGAGCAGAATAGTCCAACTGACGGCTCGCGGGCCGCATCTGGCTCCCCTCCCCCACCCCATCTAGCCCACCCGCTTCCTCCATGACCCGTAAATGTTATGTTTCTGGAAGCCAAACACAAAAATATTGCTTATGTGGCCTGCAGACGTTTCTCAAATAAGGCATCTGGCCCTCAGCAGCCAAAAGGTTGGACCATCCTGGCTTAAGAGTCATGGCTTCATTATATTACGAGAGAGCTGAAATGTCACTGATCTTCACAACCTCTCTCCTGGAGACAGAAGCAGCATCTTGAAATTCATTGTTAATAATTGTAATGATTTGTTAGCAAACAGTTCCATTCAAACACTTTATGGTGTTAAGCCTCTTCCTATATTAATTGTTAAGCTTTTGTACATTTGTACATATTCTATCTGGATGGGACAAGCCCTGAGAGGTATCTCACAGTGTCAGTCACCAGACTTTCTAACTTACATCTAACCTGCATTTTTACACCACTTTGTTACGGGAGTGTCTCATTTAATGGCTAGGAAGTGTAGTGACCTTATTGTCGAGAAATGTGGCACTCAATTAGTACACAGAAGGTCCCACAGATAGCCATGAGATGATTATTATTTTATCTGGAGGATTGTTGGCCAAAACACTGGGAAAACTCTCCACTTTTGCAATCGTGTGATGGGATCTTGAATGTCCAAACAAACAGGCAGATGGGATCTCAGTTTAACATTTCATGTGAAGAACGTGAAATGTCTGACAAAGCTGCAGTGAAGTGTGAGCTTGAGTCGCGATGTGGGGCCAACCTTCCGAGCCTGGGGGCAGCTAATGGTATCTTCCTTCGATTATTGCTGGTGTGGCATTGGTTATAATACGTTAACAAGTGTAAATATGAAGAGGGGACGAGGGTATTGAAATTAAATTCAAGGATATAAATATTTTTTCAGGGGAGAGTGCACCTGTACAGACGGATATCAGATCAATGTACAGTACATGTGCTTCAGATACAGATGCCATATAAATATTACAACAAGCTTGCATCTAGTGCTTTACGTCTGTTGTGAAGCAGCCTAGGGAGATGTGTGCAGCACTCAGATTCCCATTATACTGCTGATGCTATATCTTTATGATAAATGTATGAGCGAGATTGTCAAAAAAGCTTCCTTTCATTTCTGTGGTTTTTAGCAGTCTGACCCGAACCTAATCTTTGAACTTTATCCTGCAACTTTAATAACTTCAACAAAAACTTTGAAAAGCAGCATTTTCGTGTACGTTTATAATGGACTCTGAATGGCTTGTGTAGTTTTGAGACCTGAAGGCTTTTTGAGTTGAGGGCTTTGATAGTTTTGCTCGCTGGCGCAGGCTGCTCAGTGCTGACTGTAAGCCATGACGTCGATAGGGACATGACTGGCTGGAGTGTTGCTATGTTTTTTAATACAGATTTAATAATAAAATAATAAATAATAATCCTGGCATTTGATAGAGCACTTTTCACGTCTTCTAGACATCTCAAAGCGCTTCACAGAATACACTGTAAAGTGAATTGACTGTATATTTGTGGGCGAAACGCAGCAACTAGTTGTGCACAGCAGCATCCCACAAACAGTCGTGGATTGAAAATGACCAATTTTTTTTAGTTTGGTTAGAACACGTAGTTCTCCTAGGGTGTGGACTATAGCTTTTAATCCGTTCTTTGACAAACTCCACTGTTTGAATTTAAAAATGCTCGTTCGGAAACAACTATCCCTCAGTAATTAAGAAACTGAAGTCTAGAGTCTAATTCTGTTTGCACTGCCCGAATAATTTGTTTCTAAGCTTTTTAATATTAATATTAGTTTCTTATTTTAAATGGCTCTGTCTGGATAGTGCGAATGTGATTCAGAATGAGGATTTCTGCCCACGCTGGAGGTTTACAATGTGATGTGAAATCTTGAGGAGCAATTAGCAGTGAGTGAAAACAATGGTGGGGGGGGATTGCCTTCACATCATTAGTCACAGCCAGTGTTGGGCTTGTGTGAGAGGCACAGGAAACAAGCACCTATAAGGGAGCCTGGCCTGTACAAGACTTATCAATCTCCTACTGCACTTTAAAGTACTTTAACCTTAAAATTAGAGCTAGGCCATTTAGGAGTGAAATTGGGAGGCAATTTTTCATGCAAAGGCTAGTGGAAATCTGGAACTCTCTCCCGAAAGGGCTATGGATTATGGCTGGATCCATTCACATTTTCAACACTGAGGTGGGTTAGGTCTGAGTGTCAAGGGATATGGGGCAAGGGTGGGTAATTGGAGTTGAGGTACAAATCATCCATGATATAATAGAATGGCAGAATAGGCTTGAGGGGCTGAATGGCCTCCTCCTGTTTCTATGTTCCTATAACCTCCTAGTGCTCATTAATTGAGGAGACCTGGGGAACACACAAGTACATGCTCCCCCTGTGTGTGTGTGTGTGTGTGTGTGCACTGTCTCTCAGAGTACCCTGCCTGGCACCAATACAATAGAATGTGGGTCATCCTGTGTGAAAGGTGCTCTGGGTGTTGTGATGCTGTTGTTGTTTTGCCTGTGTAAGAAAGCTGGACAGTTCATTATGATGCTGTGCAACACTTGAGGTAGCAGATCAGTTTGGCAATGATACTCATTTTACTGTAGTAATTGTAAACCTTACCCGTGAACGCAAACCATGGGCTGCAAATACAGTGGGCAGAACACACCTGCTTCATGCAGTCAGGCTGTGCTGCACTAGGATTGTGCAATTGTGCACCCTTTGAAGGTATGATACACAATACCTAGTCTCTGTATCAAAGCAAACTCTACATCATACCCAGCCTCTGTGTATCACAACACTCTCTCTCTCTACATTAGCGCAATGGATTATAACTGGCATCTATGATGCTTCTTATAAAATATTAAGTGCACAAATCATCTCAGTCATGCAAAAATCTACGCTCCACATCACATCGAGAGACTTCATTGATATTCTAAGGTTATATTTCGCTTTTCTAATGTTTTTGTAAAAAATCTGGAGAATGCAGATGCCTCGATGTGGGTTAGGATCAAAATCCAATCTGAATTCATCTAAATGTCAAACGATTTGCAGCAGCTTTTTGTGGTCTCTTGTCTAAACGCAGTATCCACGAGTGACTCCGTGTTCTAAATTTATACCCCCCTTTGTGGGAATATGCAGAATTAACAGCCGGCCCTGTAGTAAAATGGTCTGAATTCAGAGAGAAACATCTGACTTTTCCCTGTATAAATGAATCTCTTTCCCTAGTGCCGTCAGCAGCAGCAGCTGTTGGTCTCACTGCTCCACTCCGCTCTGAGGGAGGTTTATTTGTGCCGAAAATCTGACACATCGGCCTCAGGTACTGTCATATCACCCACTGGAGAAAGTGTGTGTTACTGCAGATTCTGTCTGCTCTGTGCAAACTGTCACTGACCCATTGAGGGTGGGGGGCACTCCCCTGGTGAGGAGCAGACATGTAACTCACTGAGACTGATATAGAGAGAGGAGGCAAGGTATAGAGTACGTAACTCAGTTTGGTTTGGAGACTCTTAAGCATGGTGATGGCCTTATGTGTCAAACACCCGGCTGTTCAAACAAAATGTAAGTCACTGGGCTTATGGAGAGTGGAGGCGAGGTATAGAGAATATGTAACTCACTGACACTGTTGCTGTTTGTTTTGTGCAGACACCACACGAACCCTGTTGGAACAGAATGGAGGTGGAAGATGGATGAAGCTGAGCAAATCTTAAAGGAAGCCATTGAGAACCACCAGAACATGATCAAGCAGTTCAAAGGTGATGACACTGGGCCAGGCCAATCCGGGTCTGTCCCCACAGCCGTGGAGGTTAAGTGGTGTTTACAGTAACCACAAGACACTATAATAACTAATGATGTTGAGACTGGATCAAGGGAATCATTCAAAAGGCAACTGGATAAATGCCTGAGCAGTAAAATATATAAGCCTGTATCAAATGCAAGAATGATTAAGTTTGATGCTGGCCAATGTTTCAAAATGAACCTAATCTTATCTTTTTTTCCTTTATTTTCTCTCATGTCAGAGACCAAATTCTTGATCGGGCTGCTCGCTTGAACATGCTCTGGGGGTGGGATGTGTTTGTTTTTAAATGTGGTCACTCAATCCACGACTGCTTGTGAGATACTGCTGGGCTCAATTGGCTGCCGCGTTTCTCCCACAAAAACACACTCAATCCTCTTTACAGTATATCCTGTGAAGTGCTTTGAGACGTCTCAATGACATGATCAAGCTCTGTATCGAATGCAAGGATTATTATTTTTATTAATCTCCCCTTGCTGCTGTCCCTCAGGTGTACCAGGTGTGAAGGCTGAGCGCTTTGAGGAGGGACTGGCTGTGAAACACTGTGCCCTGTCCCTGGTGGGGGAGCCCATCATGTACCCACAGATCAACCACTTCCTCAAGCTGCTACACCAGCAGCGAATCTCCAGCTTCCTGGTGACAAATGCCCAGTTTCCAGAGGAGATCAGGTGAGGATGGACATCGGGCTCGAGAAATATGCAGCACAGGAGGAGAGACGCCAGTCTCTGTTCTGTTCCCCTCCTGCTCTTTCCCCTTTCCCTTCTGTGTGTTCCCTTTTCAAACATTTGTCTAATTCTCTTTAGAATTTTAAGTGCAGTAACGCACTATCCTGGTGATGGACACTCTAGAAATGTGAGGAGTTTTTTTTGTTGTTGTTGAATGGCGGAATGGCCTACTCCTGTTCCTATGTTCCTAGAAACCTATTATGGATTCTGTTTCCACCACTGGATTTGGTACAGAATCCTGCTGTCCTCTGTGTTTGTGGTGTTGCCAGCAGGCACCGAGTGGTGGAAATGGTTTCTCCGTCACATCAACAGTTTCTGGCTGAAGGAAGAATTTGCTTTTAATTATCGAGAATTCACACAAGGAAATCTGAGGGAACCGTTCTGATCTTGTGAAACAGGATCCAGTGAACAGGAAAAAAAAATCTTTCAGCACCAACATTTATTTACTCAACAGATGCTTTACTCAGTTAATGAAATCACTAAAATCTTCTTTAGCAAACGCACCCTTGTGGAAAGGAGAAAGGGTGTTCATTTACAGAGGCACAGATACAATATCGATCCCCATTTAAAAGCCATATCTGTGGCAATAGATAATAAGATATGGATTAAACAAAATCTCTTAGAGTTGCACTCGCTCCATGCCTTATCTAAGAGCTGCCTGGATATCGCTTCCTACCTTGCGTGTTTGACGTATCCACATGTTGTTGCTGGAGGTGTCTGACAGCACAGAGTTTTTGTTCAGCTAGTTATTGCAGTTCTGGCCTGGCTCCTCGGCAGGACTCCCAGGGGGTGGAACGGTCACTGGGATCAGGGATTCTTCCCACTCACGTCCCGTTAACTCTGCAGACCAAAGCTCTGGCGGGTAGGGAAGGGTTATTCAAGCTGGACAAGCAGTTTGTTATTCAGTGCTCTTAATGACAACCGTGCAGTGTTAGCTGGTTAGCTCCACACACACTCTGGGTGTGTCAGCCCATCGCCAATCTGTGCCTAATACTCACCAGGTTGGTCTCTCTAGGGAGAGAGTATACACTCCATTCCAGCCACGGGGACATTTCCACGAGCAGATGGTAGACGTATAAGGAACTGTTTCGGAGACTCTTAAGCCCGGGTTGCCAGACACCGGGCTGAGCAGAGTAGTAAAGGAAAGAGCTTGCTTGCCACCTGGAGTAGTTTGTTTACGTTTTCACATTCTTTCCGTCCAGAAACCTGGTACCGGTCACTCAGCTTTACGTCAGCGTGGATGCGAGTACTCAGGACAGCCTCAAGAAAATTGACCGCCCTCTGTTTAAGGATTTCTGGCCGAGATTCCTCGCGTGTCTCCAGGGCTTGGCAGACAAGGTACGTGTGGAGACCCCAGAGTGTGGGGGTGAGGGGGTGGAGGTGCTTTTGAGAGTGGTAATGTTACAACGTCAATCACTCTCAATGTGAAGAGTTCACTCCATTACTGGGTCATTGAGGTAATAAGTAAGGGATTCTTGTTGTTCGAATGATTACAATTTACACCAAAGGGAAGTTCAGGTTAACAATCCTCAGTGGTTCAAGGTCCATTGCCGTGGAGTTTACGAGGAGAACTGGAAGCTGTTGTAACTGGCGAGAAGCCCAGAGAGGAGAGACCAGTGTGAGAGAAGCCTGACAGCCGAGGGTTCATTTCCATTTCATTAATACCTTGTTTCTGATTAATGAATGCTTTGCTGTTGGCATCTCCCATTGCCCAGTGTTTACTGACCATCTATAAACTCACAGCTGACTCACAAGATGCCCAGATTACCTGACGTTCTTTACTGTGTAATCAATCGCCTAATGGCTCTTACCTCTGCACAGACACCACATGAGACGGCCAGAGCATCATTTACAGCTGGCGGGCCAGGTCCTGAGACAAAATCAGCAGAAGGCTTTCATTTGTCTCTGGAGAGTTAAGCAAATGGTTAAATGACAGATTCCCTTGTGATGCATTTAGTTGATCAAGACTATATGCTGATTGTGTGGCCATTTCATGTCCAGGCACAATGGGTCTCTCTCTCTCAGATGCATGGAGCAATCAGCCTGCTTTCCAGTAATTACTATCGAAACCTGACAGCTCAACAAGACAAATGGCTTCTGTTTCTCTAGCTGCCCTCATCATTAAGATATAAAGTTCTCCACCTCTTATTATCCCACTTTAATACAGTTCAGTGGCATGTCGATGAGTGACTGAGGTAGTATGGCCTTCATTCTTTGAACATATTTCATTATCCCCATCATTCACACACTCCCGATTACAGTATCCCCTTTTCTCCCTGACCTGGTAGCCTTGGCTCTGTGCCATGTCTCTGCCTTGCGGTTTCTGCTGTATTTTGGTTCCTATGAAAGAACAAAGGTTTAAATACGCATGAAAGCTTTGCGTACAGCATGGGCTGGGGGAATGCGAGACTTGGGTGCCTTGGAAGGATTTACAACAACTTGCATTTATACAGCGCCCCTCACGCAGGGTAGCGTCCCAGAGCGCTTATAATAATAATAATCCTTGCATTTGATACAGCGCTTTTCACATCTTCTAGACGTCTCAAAGCACTTCACAGAATATACTGTAAAGTGAATTGACTGTATATTTGTGGGCGAACGCGGCAGCCAATTGCGCACAGCAATGTCCCACAAACAGTGATGGAGCTCGGCGCAAGCCAGGGGGAGGTGTCAGTAGACCTGAAGATGAGGAGGGAGGGGGCAAGGCGTAGGGATAGAGGAAGAGAGTTCCAGAGTTTCAGGGTGTAGTGGCTGAAAGCGCAGCCACCAATGGTGGAAGGGAGGGCACCAGTGACACGCAGGAGGCTGGAGCCAGTCCGGTGGAGGCAACGGGTTGTGAGTTGGGGAGTAAGCAGGTCAGAGAGGTTGGGAGGTGTCAAATGCATGAAGGGATTACAGTGATTGGATGAAATTTTATACAAAAAATCTTTGCTCCACAATTCTTGCAATAATAATAATCCTTGCATTTGATATAGGATCTTATCACGTTGCCGAGATGTCTCAAAGCGCTTCACAGAAAGTAACGTGAATTGACTGTATATTTTGTGGGTGAAACAATTGTTTAATACAGAGGGTTTTTTGTATCAATGATCAATTCTTTTCAAGTCAATAACTTGGATACTTTTTTTNACTCCTTTTCTTTAAAAGTGGATTCTTTTATTATATGATTTTGGTATGGCCACGTGACTCGAGGTAACTCCCAGACCATGTGTTTATTTAATATTTATTAACATACATGACACACGCGATTTTATTTGAATCTAATCATCACCTCGATGCTGGTTGATTGAAATAAGATGATGTTTTGGATTCCTTTCTAGGACTTTATCACATTAGTACTTTATTCTACAGAGTGTTAAACTGCAGATTGATTTAAATGTCTTTGGAAAATCAATGAGAACATTATAGGTTTTATGTCTGACACCTGAAATCCATTCGTTCTTCTCTAATTGTATGGGTTTTGTCTCAGCGCTGTGCTAACCAGAGCAACTTTGTATATTTGCCTATATTTCACCCTTCACAGACTGACCGTTCATCTCTGGAATCCCTTATGCCTTTGCTTACGAAACGCAGTCACTACACTTTACAGTAAATTCTGTGAACTGCTTTAAGATGGCCTCCTGATAGCTGGCGAAAGGATCTGGGTCGAATGCATGGGATATATATTTGTGTTGCCTTTAGACAGAACCTCTCGAGTAAAGGGACACCTAAAAGTGTTCAGTGAATGCAATGGTGGTCAGCGAGCGAGGCAAAGGGAGTTTAACGTTGACGACAAAGGAATGGTCAAAGGGAGATTGTTTGAGCAGAGAGAGAGTGACCAGGCAAACCTGGTGTAGAAGTGAAGCCATCCCCATCACCAGTTTTTATGGCCACAGAGTGTATAACTATGTTACAGGCACTCCAGCCCGCTCTGGGCTTTCAGAAACTATTTGATCTTCTTAACAACTCACAGCAGAGTTACCGGCAGCGTCAGTAAGCTCCATTCAGTCCCCCTTCAGCTGCTGACTCAGTGAGCTGCCGAGTCCTCCCCTCCCCCACAGCCAGACACCATTCAATTTACTAGAATTACTTTTATTACTTTTTATTCCTTTTGTTTCTAAGCAATTTATTTGGGGTAAAAATCTCAAGTTCCCCCATGCTGTGGCGGACAGGGATTGATTAATTACTGAGCCCAGGGTCCAAGCACTCCACCCGCTCACCCCCCCCACCAGCCTTACCCGAGTCACACTCCCCCCCCCCCCACAACCCCCAGTCTTACCCCAGTCACACCCCAGTACCTACCTCTTCAACAGCACTGACGGTCACTGTGCCATTCTCCCTCCCTGGGGTCCAACGCCACCCCACTGCGGCGCTGGGTCAGCGCAAGTTATTGCCTGAGAAACTTGCATTTTAATTTTGCTGAAATGAATTTGGTTTTGCCTCCTCCCTCCCCCACTGCCCCCCCCACCCACTCACCCCCCCCACACCGCCAACCCCCACCCACTCACCCACCCCCACCCATCGTGAATACTTGCCATTGTATCTCACTCAATTCAAATAATTGTATCTTAACTAACTGTGACTCACAGGGAATAGGAGATTGCAGTGAATGCCCAAAGTGGATTGTGTGAGTTTTAAATGACTTATTTAATCATCCCTGCAGCCCATCTCATCTCCAGTCTCGGGTTTTAATTGTTACTGGGAGCTTTGATTGATTTTTTTTCACAAGTTGCTGTTTGGGAGGTGTGTTGGGGTCTGTGTGTCTGTCTGGTCTGTATATCCAGAGGTGTTAATCATAGCGTAGAGATATGATTGATCTCCAACTGTGCTTGCTGAGATTGAATGCAGTGCGTGTTTATGACAGTGATGGATTTTGTGCTGTTCTTTTGCCAGTATCGGTTTTGCTCTCAGTTGCAATGCGAAATGTTGCATAATGAATTGGAACGCACGTTGCTTTTGTGTTTTTATTGTGGCGAGCGAGGCGCTATTTACACTGAGTAAGGACTTTATTCTCGGGGCCCTTCAAGTCCTTAAATACAGGAACTTTTTGCAAGTGAATATTGAATGGCTTACCTGGTAAACAAGATTGGATTTCATTGATTTCTAGCATTTCTCTTGCAAAAACAAATTGTCTTTTGTCAAACAATTAAGCAAAGCAATATGTTGCAGAGGCTTACTCCGTCAGCAGATTCATAAACCTAATGTGGGCACATTAAAATGGAAAGCAATTTTTTCCTGAGATTCATTGTATTTATGTTTCGCTGCCAACATTTTCAAATGCGCATTTTTGTTACTAGTGGATGTGTTTAATCAATTTATGGCGCTGTGTGTTTTTAAAAATACACCTGCTAATGCAATTGCATTTGAGATTTAAATCAAGGAGTGAGATTATTATTTGACTTCGTTTTCTTCACCTGCCATTAGTTAGATTTCTTCAAAGATCTCAGCAGCGTGCAATTGTGACCTGTCAATTCCAATCCAATGGGGATCTCTCACTGAACTGGAAGCCCTTTAGCCCACGTCCATCTCCAGGGCTTTCTATACTGTATAATAATAATAATATTGTAAGGATTATTATTTCTGTGTTGATTAAAGTGTTTTATAGTAGACGTTTTTAAGTTCTGGAAAGGTGGGACATGAGTGTTTTCATGTTGATCTAACTCGTGTGTGTGTCGGTGTGTGTGTAAGATCAGTTTAATCGCCCACAAAAATACAGTTAATTCACTTTACAGTATATCCTGTGAAGCGCTTTGAGTTGTCTCGAAGATGTAATAAGTCGCTGTATCAAATGCAAGGATTATTTTTATTAATCAACAGAATCCATTCATAGCTGTTCCCATATAGCATCTGATAAACTTTGCGGAAGGACTCAGACTTGTCAGTGCTGGGTTCTCCAGGTATTTTGGTTGCTGTAATTATTTAGTTTAATAGCCGGAGGGTGTTGAGCGTCCTCAAACCTGTCTCAGTCTCAGCTTTCCCACCTTGTCCCCCCACAGTCCCGAGAGATTAACATCTCAATGGAAATGGAGTGCTTCAGAGATGCTAACCACACAACACTGTCTGTCCCAAAGGATTAACGTTTGCTGATCAGATACTTCACTTGTCTTCTGATGCACATCTTTCTCCCAGCTTCTCCTGAGAAAGTAAATTTCGTTCTTGAGAATAATGAAACTTGATTAAGTGAGTGTATTATTGCCTGCTGAGGGGGTGGGGGAGGAGCTTCACTGTGAATCTGCACAATGATGGCCGTTCTCTTGGAGGTTTCACCCAGTAATAGACTGTCATTGCTGTAGAATATTAGAGACTTGACACTGGGGTTAAGGAGAGATGAGAAATCATCCATTCGTCCCCCAGCGAGTGTGTAAGGTATTTTCTGTAAAATGACTTGTGGATCTATTAACCTGCAATGGGCTGCGGTACAGTAGCTGCATGGAGCGGGCAGCTCTGATTTATAACCTGGCCCGGCGAGGCCGTTTAGTCACAGAATGAGGAACCAGGTGATCATTTGTTTTGTTTGTGCGTGTTTGACAGGATCAGAGCCATTAGGAATGGTTAAAATGATCGGCTGCGTGTCATCTCCCTTTCACCAGCACCAATTGGTCACCTTATCGCCTCTTTGAGCGTATCAGTTCCTCACTCTGATGGCAGTACGGTGGAGCTGCTGGGCTTGTGTGCAGAGCGAGGGGTGCAGAACGCTCCAGTATGGTCCCCATTATTTGGGATTGTGGCTATGACCAGGACCGCCTTCTCCAGCTTTGCCACGTTGCCTGCCTCCGACCGTACCTTACCCTAGACGCAGCCAAAACACTCCTCCTTATGTTTATCACCTCCCACCTTGATTATTCAAATGCCCTCTTTGCCGGTCTCCCCAGCTTCACCATGCACAGGATCCAAAACTCCGCCGCCCGCATACTCACCTGTACTAAACTCCATACCCCCATCCCACTAGTTCTAGCCAAGCTCCACTGGCTCCCCATCACTGAACGGATCGATCTCAAGATCCTCACTTGTTTTCAAAGCCCTTCATGCCCAGGCACCTCCCTCTCCGACCTGCTTACCCCCCAACCCACTACCTACTCCCTCTGCTCGACTGGCTCCGGACTTCTGCATGTCCCTTGTGCCCTCCATTCCACCATTGGTGGCCGCACTTTCAGCCACTACACCCCGAAACTCTGGAACACTCTTCCTCTGTCTCTTCGCTTTGCCCCTTTCTTTCCCATCTTCAGGTTGTGCCTGAAGACCTTCCTCTTAGACCGTGCTTACGGTCACCTCTGCAAGTTGTTGTTGTGTTCCAGGCAACGGGGGGGGGGGGGTGGGGGGGATGGGATTAAACCAATAGAGAACTGTGGGCATCACTTGTGAATTTGTGACAGAATTTGTCTTCAATGTATGAATGGAGATACGGTTTGGATAAGGACATTTCCTGGGTACCATCTCCCGGTACTGAGTTTGTCTTGCTATTTGTGGAGTCCTTTATCTCAGTGATTAGAGTACTCGCCTTGCAAACAAGAGGACCTGAGTTCAGTTCCTGGCCAGGGCAAAACGTTGGGCAAATTTTCTTACTCCACTGCATCTGTTTACCAGCAGTAAATAGGAACCGGTTGTTAGTCGATTGGCAGATCGCTTTTCCGGGGGTTAATAATCCCTTCCAAAAAAATAATAATAATAATGTGGTCACTCAATCCCCGACTGTTTGTGGGGACGCTGCTGTGTGCAATTGGCTGCCGCGTTTCACCCACAAAATATACAGTCAATTCACTTTATTGTATATTCTGTGAAGTGCTTTAGACGTCTCGAATACGTGATAAGGCACTATATCAAATGCAAGGATTATTATTATTATCTGTCTGTCGGCTGATCAGCTTTGACAGCAACTCTGCTTGTTACATTTCACACTTCTGCAGGTGAACGAGCCTGCAGGGGAGGAATACAGCACAGACGGCACAAGGTGAATTACAGATGTGTTTGGCATCCTGCGTTGATGTGTGCTCGTGGCTCCAAACCAGCTCCAGTCTCTGTACACATCTGTAATTTGCCCCTGACCAGATGTGCTGCACAAGAAACAAGGGGCTCATAACTGCTGGGGCTCCTTAACTGACCCCCTACTTGCCAGCTGGAGCTGTCCAAGGAAATCACACACTCGGAAGCTTCTCCTCTGATATTGCTTTGAAACATATACTGTTTCGTAGCGACATCAAAGCTCTTGATAAAACATGACCTCTGAGGGAGGCATTTAATAGTCAAGTTGAAATCATTTGCAAGCAAGTTAGATACTGTCATACTAAATAAATTGTAGATTCATTGGTTTAATTGGTTTAACTTCCCGCTAACCGTGTAGGGTGAGGAATATTAATCCTGGTCTGTGCTGGAGTATGTTATTTATTACCTTTAATATGTTTTCACATCGGCGTGGAGCAGTGGCAAATGTTTATTACTGGGCTGGCGTTGGTCATATTGTGGCGAACACAAAATTAAATGCAATTTGATGTGAACGAGTGGATCATGGATAGGGTTGAAGCAATGAACTGATTTCGGGAGATTCTATTGCGTATGATTTGTAAACTGGACTGATGATGGGAATGAAGGCATGGTCAAAGAGAAAGGTCTTGAGGTGGGCCTTTCAAGAGGCAAGGAAGGGGGCGAGGCAGAGGGGCTCTGGGATAGAGTTCCAGAGAGTGGCAGGGTGGGGGACATAGAGGAAACCCATGGAACTGGCTGCTGCATTTCACCCACAAAATACAGTCACTTCACTTTATAGTATATCCTGTGAAACGTTTTGAGACGTCACAACAACGTGATAAGGCTTTTATCAAATGCAAGGATTATTATTATTTTAAAAAGCCTTTGTTAATGTAGTGAACATTAAAATGATAAACATTAGGGATTCTGTGCCAGTATTTAATAGGATAAATAGTTCAACAGTATTGTGTGTGTGTGTATAATTATACATTATTTACAATTAGGCCGTTTACAGAACAGAAATTAGCATTTTTAATGTGTGTTTCTAATGTTGGTGGAGAAGGTGATGGCATGTCTCTGCTTGACTAGTTTTGTACTTGCTCAGGGAAATGTAATGTGTTTTTAATGCAAAAGCAAACCATCAATTGGAGTGCTCCCTGGGGAAACTGGGCTAGTTTTCAGCTGCCATTAAGTGATTTCTGGAGTGACCTGTTGAACTGCATTGTATAGAGCAACCAGCAATACATCCATAGCTGCGTCTGTCGCAAGCTGAGCATTAACGCGCTCTCACAGTGAAACACATGACACACGGCTTGCTGGTGAGACCTGGGTTGTGAGCACAAAGGGAATTGTAGGTGATAAATATGTAATTAACCAACAACGAGTTTTCACAACTGGCTTAATAGACTCACTGTTTACACATGGTTTGCACAACTCCTATAATAGGTAAAAATACAGAGAATTACATAGAATCTACAACACTGGAAACAGGTCATTTGACCCAACTAATCCATACCCCAGCCTCTACCCCTCTTTTCCTCTCCCTCTGTGTCAGGTGAATGGCCAAATGTGTATTTGCCTTTAGTTGTAATGTCAGCACTGTAGAGATTTTATTTGTGAATCTTCATTGAAACCCTGTGTTGGAGTACTATATTTGACCCGGCACTTGGCTGTAGGAATGCAGGAAGCAATGTTTAGCATGTTTGACAGGGTGGCCACAGGCTTGCTGTTATCTGGAGACAGACTGGCAAAGCTGCTCAGACCCAGGGTTAGGAAACTGAGGAGAAAGAAACAAACAAACGGAAACTGGAGTGGGCAGCTCACTGTTCATCAATTGAATTTTCTTCAGTCCTTGCTTGATACCACAGGAGTTTATTACATATTCACCAGCTCACCCAGTGAAACTGCAAGTCTCCCTCTCTGGCTCTGGCCAGGGATGTTGACTGGAGTGAGGGGAGGGCAGCTGAGAGCTCCTGTCCTGTGTAACTGGAGCTGAGCCACTCCACACTTCAGCACTTGTCTCGCTACATCTACATCGCTGACGTTGCTGGCTAATGCAGTGCATTAGAGCGGCACATTAGACTTGCAGTTTCACCGGGTGAGTTGGTGAATATGCAATAAACTCTCCTGTGGTATAGCGAGCAAGGACTGGCTAGATTGAGTGCTGTGTTACAGGGGGTGGGGGCACGATGGCGTGACACACTCTGTGCTGTGAGATGTTCTGATGTCCCAATGACTGAGCTGGGAATGTTGGGAATTGATTCTCAGATGATTATTAAATGGAAAGTGCAATCATACACACCAGATGTAAACAATGGCAGCTTTCTTTCCAGTTGTGTAAACCATGTGTAAGAGTGTGGTTTATTCTGCCAGTTGTGTCAACTTCTCAGTGGTTAATCACTAGTCATTGACTTATGTGAGTGGCTTCATCTGTACCAAAGGCTGATGTGTGATGGTGAGGGAGCAGTGAGTGGGCCCAGTGTAAGCACATGCTCTATGTGCTCCGACTCGGGGAACAGCTGATTAATGCGGTTTTCAGTAAAATTAATCAAATTATTCCCTCTCCCCCACGCTCTCCCCATAGCAAATTTATCCTCCCCAAATATCTATCCACTTCTCTCTTGAAAGTTGTTATTGAATCTACTTCCACCACTCTTTCAGGCAATGCATTCCAGAGCCGAACAACAAATTTAATTTGTAGTTGCTGCTTGTTGCTTGCATTTTAATGCATCTGCATGTTAAGGACCCCAAGATCAGCGTAGTCACATGCAGGAGTCTGCTCTGGTTCGGGGACAGTTGATTAATGTGGTGTTCAGTGAAATGCAGTGGGACTCTGGGTAGCCAATATTGATTGAGGTGGACGGCTGTGTTAAAGGAGAGAGTGTGTGTGTTTGTGAGAGGTACAGCGTGTCTGACGGTGATTGAAAGGTATTGTTGCATCGGGAAGTCACTGGGCTGAGGGGTGGTGGCACATTGTATGCAGATGGAGAGGACTGGTGAGTGAGTTGGTGAGTTTCTGCATTCAAGAACAAGGGAGCTCTGAGCTACTGGAGTTCCATTAAACCAATCACGTTAGCCAATATAGATGAAGATGGTACGTTAAGTTACACTGGGAAAGGGGTTAAACAACCGTATCTTCATTTTACATTGGCTGCCATTAGTGATTTAATGGAATGCCTGCCTGTTCAGCAATTTATGACCTTAATACATAACCTCTGTAATACAGCCTGTAACATATGGGTTCACTTTACACTAGTAGTAGCCAACCTTTACAAAATAAATTTTCTTCATCCAATATTTCAGGATTTATGCCATATTTATGCCATAAATCAAGAAATGTTCAATCAAGAAAAAACTGAAAACACAAGACCATTGAACACAGACTTACCTCAACAATTGCGAATGTTCGGGGGAAGGCACTTCTAAAGACAGGTTGGCCACCACTGCTTTACAGCCTGTCCACAACGATGCTTATTTTTAACTAATTAAGTTGATGAATTGAACTGCTAATAATCGGCAGTTATGTGTGTGAGGCCAGTGTTGTGTATTGTTGGCTGCCAGGGGTCAACTGATCGCTTATAAACAGCTGACATTGGGGCAGGAGCTCAAGCAGCTCATGACTTACTCTGAACCTACACACAGTGATAACACAGTGAGCAGTTAGCTCCTGAGTGCAGCTGAGTTCTGCACATGGGCTGGTGGGGCTCCGGGACAGTACTTTGTGTGAAGGACGCTATACAAATGCAAGTTGTTGTTGTTGGGAAATGCAATGCGCAACAGGAGGGAGAGCAGCAGTGATTGCCTTGTGTTATAATCCGGTTTCCCTTCTCCTGCAGAAGCAGCGCACGGTGTACAGGCTGACGCTGGTCAAGGCTTGGAACGTGGATGAGCTGAAAGCTTACTCTGATTTGATTGATGTCGGAAAGCCAGACTTTATTGAAGTTAAGGTGAGCATCGCGTTGTATTCCAATCAGGAAATCTCACTGTATGCCGTGTACAGAAGGGAACGATGACCAAAAGCGCAGACAGAATGGTCAGTAATGGTGACATCTGAGCAGCATGTCCACCAAACTGCCAGTTACACAGAAGCTGCCTCATGAGGGAGATCTCAAAGCACTTCACAACGTGAGAAAAGTCAGGAATGAAGGGAATGTGAGCATGGACGCCATTCACCGCCGGACTCTGGGTCCTGAAGCGCCTTGGGACGTCCTCCTGACGTGAAAGGCGCTTTATAAATGGAATCTTGTTGTTGTTGTTGTTGTTGAAGCTTGGGCAGTGCTGTGGCTGGTGAGGGAGCTGAGAGGAAGCCTGCTCTGGTGGCTGTAATGAAGAGTCCTGCAGTCACTCGCTTGCTGCTTCGTGCAAATGAGCGTTCTGTTCTGAGCTCCCGTCAAACGTCCGGCCAGAGGTTGCTCAGTCACCCGGCAGCTAGTGAATAGGTTTCATTATAACGAGTAACAGAAGGCAAAATACTGGAAATCTGAACTAAAAACAAGTCGCTGGCGAAAGGCCATCAACCTGAACCGTTCACTCACTTTCCTCCATAGATGCAGCCTGACCTGCTGAGTGTTTCCAGCCACTTCTGTTTTTATTTCATTATAATGATCTCTGTTGTAAGAGGAAAGTTCCTCTCCTCCAGCGCAGGTCTTGACTTCCTTTGCGTCAGCCCTGGCTCTGGTATAAACCTGAATCTTTTCCCTCTGCCGGTTTCTGAGGGCTGTGTGCGTCAGCATTCAGGTTTATCTTGAGGTACTTTGAAGCCTGAGCCCAGTTTGAGGTAACATGGGGAGGGAATCATTTAAAAATCCCCTTTATGCTGCATAATCAAAAATCTCCTGCGTAAAATATCATTTGTGACCATGATTACAAAAAGCATTGAAATAACACGGTTCGGAAACCTGTCATTTTTCACTGTCAGGCTAATGCTCTCATTAATTCCAGTGGATAAAACAGCAGGTAAACTTCAACATTCAAAGCACCTCAGCAGAAACTAATTTAAAAATAAAAATTGGGTATCAAGATTGTTTTAAGTGGTGCTTTTTTGTTTTTTACTCTGTGTTCACAAAAATAAACTCTGTAATGTTCATGTGGTTTCACTTATTTAAAATGTGGTTTTAAACAAATCCGCCTCTTTATACTCTTTTGAATTTATGGGTTATTTCTTCATTTCCTGAGAAACTTCATACTTTCTGAGGTGGGAAGGAATTAATTGGGGAACTGTACAATCTGAACCCATTATTATACCTGCATTTTTTTTATTGGAACTAAGCAGGTTAATGACAGACATGATAGAATTTGTTAAGACTGAGATGATATAACAGGGTGATTGATTATTTCCACGGGTCACGAGTCAGCAGCTGGAGGCACATATTACAGATAATCACAGAATAAAGGAACAAAGGGCAGGTAGGAAAGAATGGCTTCCCACCAAGAGCAGCTGGGATGTGCAATTCTCTGTCACAAATCCGCAAGTGTATGAAGTCTTTGACGATTGAATTCAGTCTGTGCTCAAAGAGGTGAGTGGGCAGCGGATTCGGTGGATGACGATGAGCAGACACGGACCGGAGAGTCAGTGAGGGAGATTTATTGGCACCCTGTAATGTAGGCATATTCATGTGATTTTTGCATGGTTCACAGCAAGATTGTTCATAATGAGGATCAGGGTCCTTCACAATGGCAGCTCAGGGCTGGGGTCCTTTTGCCATGAATTGAAGAGAAGAGCTGTGAGTGCAAGGGTGCAGCTCAGGAATGTGGTTTTACTGACGCACTCCAGTGAGCAATGACCACTGTTGAGGGTTATGGCTGTTCAGTGCAGTGTTTTCTGTGATTACTTGCCTACCACCACCATCTGGGATTTATGTGGTCTTTAACATTCTCACTCTTTGTTAAACAGTGTTGGAGTTGTGCTTTACTGGTGACTTGATGTTTGTGTAAATCTATTGTGGGATTTACTGCCACAGGATTTTCACCTAATTTTATTCTCATTGATTTTTAAACACAGGTGTTTAATTGTCTCTGCTTTGAAACTAAAGCGATGAGATTTGTGGTAATTCATTTAGATGTTACCAGCTCTACCAGCACCTGAGAACAGAGTGCTCGTGGAATGACTGGCTACGAGGAAGTAGTTTTAATCTGTGTTCTATTGATCAAGTTAATCTGCATGTCCCTGATCCTGGAGAATTGCTTTTTTCTCAGCCCTGAATTTGCTGTGTCTCTGAAGATCATTTTAAATGTTTTCTTTCTGTACAGGGTAATTTACAGGCTCATCACCACCAATCACCCAGCATAAATAAAGTCAATGTTAAAGTTTCATTGATCTCTTGGCTGGAAGATTGTGTGTTCAAGAACCACTTTGGGACTTGAGCTCACAGACTAGGCTGGCATTCCAGTGCAGTGTGGGGGGTGGGGGGGGGTTTGTGTTGTGAGTTTTAGATGGGTTCAATTCCCGGCAGGGCGAAATGTTTGCCAAGTTTCCTTACTCTGCACCTAGCAGTAAGTAGGAACCCAGTTGTTAGACGATTGGCGGATCGCTTTTCCAGGTGTAATAATTCCTTTAAAAAAAATAATAAATTTGGTCACTTCAATCTACGATTGTTTGTGGGACGCTGCTGTGTGCAATTGACTGCCGCGTTTCATCCACAAAATATACAGTCAATTCACTTTATGGAATACTTTGTGAAGTGCTTTGAGACGTCTCGAAGACCGTGATAAGGCGCTGTATTAAAAGCAAGGATTATTATTATAAGTTGCTGGGTCATTGTGTGTTACTAACGGAATCTGTTACTCTCCAGGGGGTGACATACTGTGGAGACAGCTCAGCGAGCAGCCTGACCATGGCTAATGTTCCCTGGCACCAGGAGGTGGTACACTTTGTCCAGCAACTGGCTGACCTCCTGACTGACTATGAAATTGCCTGTGAACACGAGCACTCAAACTGCCTCCTCATTGCACACAGAAAGGTGAGCCTACAAAATACACAGTCACTACGCTTCACAGTAAATCCTGTGAAGCCTTTGAGATGTCCTCCCGATCTGCAAGGTTCTGTATCAAGTGCAAGGATTGTTGTTAATGTTTATGGAGTCACGGCTGCTCATGGCTTAAGGTTTGATGGACTGAGTTGCTAAAGTGTTTCCTGACGTTTAACCATCACCATCACTTGAGCCTGAGAGACATTATCGAATGCTCTCGGACATAATGAAATATCTACTCCCTCGATCTCCATTCAGTAACTCTTTAATAACAATAGTAACTCTCTCAAACAATAGCTGTCATTTATTCAGCACTATCTGCCTTTCACCAGATGTTTAGATTTATTGCCCTCACTCGATATCCTATAGTCTGCAGGTTTCTGTCCCTGTCCCTGCCACCCCCCCGCATCATTCTATAATTTCACTGCTCACGTTCCAGACAGATGATAATTAACTGAACCCCAGTCAGCTTTGCAGACGTCTTCACTATTTAGGGTGTTTTTTTTAACCTTAATGATTCTTATCAATTAGAACATTGTTTCCCACAGTTTGTTGTTGATTTCTTTGAAAAAAATGTGGTTGTGCAGTAATTTGAGACACCGTGATTTCCTATATTCTGCTTTAGACTTTGACGATTCATCAATTGATGTGTATCTAAGGCTATTACACCCAGTCTACAGAAATCAAGTCTCCCAACATTTTCCCATTGTGTCATAACACACGCTCACTAATCAGGTTTAGTGTTGTATTTCATAATGTGCATAAATTATTATATTTATTAGGACAGCTTTCAGTGCTGTGTAAGATTTGTGGTCTATTATAAGAGTGGGCTGCAATGTAGGGAATCAATCTTGGGTTCCACCTGACAACACTATTGCAATGAAATATGATGAGAATGAATTGGAAATTTATTAAGGAATTGGGAGTGCTTTCTCAGGGTGAAGTGGTGCCCTGTGAGTCAGGGTAATTGGATTGCAGACTCCATAGTTGTAGAGAACATTATTGACAGTGTGACTAGAGAGTGGACAATCCCTACAAATCACATCAATGATCTCCTGACAGAAATATCCCACTTCACAGACCATCGCTGATCCTCAGGTTGAGGTGTGAGTGAACTTCAGATATAATTGCAGATTCTTCACTGTTAGGGTCGTTTTATATACCTTAATGATTCTTACCAATTAGAACATTGTTTCCAACAGTTGTCATTGATTTCTTTGAAAAAATGTAGATGTGCAGTAATTCGAAACACATTCCGTGTCTTGACTGTGACAGAGATGAGACTTTGCTGTGGAATTTAGCAATAAAACAACAGACTGGAGCAGGAAGCTGTACGAGCAAGAAGCTTGTAGATTATCATCACTCAGTCACTTAGTCTAATTTGGGGCTACTAATGGCCTCAGGGTTAGGGAGGTGAGAGTCAGCCAGGCTTCCTGCACACCATCACTGGGAGAGGTTACGGTTTGTTGGGATGGCTTCAATTAGGAAAAGAGCAAAACTGCAAATTTTAAAATTAATAAGACAAAAGTAGGGAAAAGACAGCGGCTATGAATAATCTTTCATTTTTCTATACATTAACGTTCTATTTATTGTAGTGAGTTGGGACTGTGGCTTTATACCGTATATTGGTGTCTCTGACATGTATATCAGTTGAGATGCACTGAGTCTCTTGGCTGATTAAGACAGGACTCTTTCCAGAACCTTTGGTAGCCGAGGGGTTAATGGATGGCCATCTGAGCCGCTGCTTACAGCAGCCTCCTGACTGGGCAACTAGAGCCCACCCCCCGCCAGTCACCGAGGCCGTCACTCGTACATTAAAATAATAAAAGAATACAATCTAATGGATGTGTTTAACAGGCACGAGCAGGTCACTAAACCGCTTCACTCATCGGAACTTTTCATTAAGGACTATAAAACTTCCCCAATTATAATAATCCTTTCATTTGATAAAGCGACTATCACGTCATCGAGGAGTTGGATCAATAAATGATGACAAGAGTGTCTTATCTGATTTATGTTATGGATAATCAGATTTGGCGGGGGTGGGGGGTGCTGGGAGTTTCTTGCAAATGCTTCTCATCATGAGTGAAAGCAGATAACGAGCTGATACATACCCTGCCAGTACACCACCCACAGAACCCATTCTTACCCAGGGATTGTTGGCAGAACAATTTGGTGGGAGGCAGGAGGCAGGGATAGAAGGATTTTTTTCATTCAGAGTGTTATTATCATAGATACTTGGGAAGTGATTGGGCAGATGGGGCAGGGGTTGGCTGGGGGATGGGGGAAAGCACATGGGAGTAAAAGATCTGCTGTGAACGGCTGCTGAATTCCATGGGCTTCCTAATTCTGTTGAGCTGTCCCTATGAGGATTCTGGCTAGCGGGATGTTCTTGCTGTGATCTGAATCACTGATCGCCTGGTTCTCTCTTGTCTTTTTTCCAGTTCAAAGTGAATGGAGAATGGTGGACGTGGATAGACTACGAGCGATTTCAGGATTTAATCGCGGGTTACGAGGAGAGCGCAGGTGCCAGGACCTTCTCGTCAGAGGATTACATGGCGAAGACCCCGCTCTGGGCTCTGTTTGGGGCCAAGGAGAGGGGCTTCGACCCCACTGATGTGCGTTTCTTACGGAGGAAACAGAAGGACATCTCCGGGTGCTGATGGACCTACGCGTGGAGCGGGGTTGGCTTTCACCACAGATCATACGTCAGCTCTCACTCCCATCTTTATCTGTGAAGTGTTGGGGAGCAGATGCGGAGATCTCTGGAGTATTGGGAGACCATGAGCTGCCATTGGTTTCAGCTCAAGTGAAAGTTAACTAGTGACTAGTGAAAGTTAGGCTATCCATGGGCAGGATGTACTGCACCCCACAGCGAGCCACATCCCGTCACATGATTATTCAGGGATGAAGATAAATGGCAATGTAAATCCAAGATCTCAACGTCTCACAGGTTTAACTTCTCTTCGGGTTTGTCTCACTTTTTCCCTGTTTGTTGTTCGATCTCTCCCTGACTCAACAGGTTCAGCCCTCACCACCTCCACCCTGTCACCTGTTCGAGCCTTGTCAGATCAGTGTGTCTGTCTGTGAGTGAGTGTGTGTTTCAGTGTCTGTCTGTGTGTCTGTGAGTGTGTTGTGTCTGTCTGTCAGTGTGTGTGTCTGTCTCTGAGTGTGTTTATGTCTGTCTGCATCTGTCTGTCTGTGTGTGTGTATGTGTCTTTGTGTGTGTCTGTATGTATGTGTCTGTCTGTGTGTGTGTGTGTGTTTGTATGTATGGCCCCCTGAATTTAGTCAATGACACGTGGGTGATGCTTCTCATCATTGACGCAAGACATATCCGAGTCTGACTGTTCCTGGGACTGTCTGTACGATAGTCAATCTCTTCATTTCTTCCCGTTCATGTGATTTTTTTTTTCTCTCTCCTCTTCCAGCTGTGCACAGTTCAGTGGGAGCCACAGAGCCAAGATGAGATTGAATCCCAATCCCGCTCTGATTCCAATGGAAATCTCAGGCTCTTCCCCGCAAGCAGGTGTCTCCTTCACACCTGAAGTTGCCATGAGGCAGCGACAGTAAATAATGTTTTTATTTTCTGGTTCGTCTTCACTCAACCGTTTTTATAAACGAGGTTAACTTTTAAACGTGTGCTCAGCATTCTGACTGTAATACCGTGTGTCCAGAATAAATATAGTCTGTGACTCTCTGTACTTCTCACACTGCCCTTGATGGGAATTGCCTGCTCGCCTGTGTCACATCTCTGGCCTTTGGGAGAAACCAGAGCGGAAGTGAAGACATTTCAAATTCACAAACCGAACAATTTACAGTTACCAAACTTACTTCCAAAGTGATTACAGCCTGTCTATCATGTTTAATCATTGTGAGTATAATTACTCTTGATATAGGAATACATTTCAGATCCCCACTTACTGGTAATTATAGAGCTGTACGTGAAATGAGGATGCCAAGCATCAGGGCTTCCAATGAGCAGCTTAATGTGCTTCATTTAGAATTTCTCACTGATCGTTTTATTACCATCAAAACCCCCGGCAGCTGTCGGCCATTACACATACAATCCATCAGTTTACTTTTTGCCGTTCTCCTGTCTTTGCCATTGACTGGCCCCTAGGAGAGCAGTTTTCTCAACCAGGACAGGGACTCATCATCAGGTTGAACATTTGTTTGTGTGTGTCGGTGAGTCCTGGGTGCCTGACTGTGTGCACCACAGTTTCAGTGCTGTAATTAACACCAGTCGTGCCTGCCTGGGAGTGCTAGGAGGCTTAGCTCTGAGGACACTGTGTTGAGATCTTGTCTGAGAGCTGCTCCTTTACCCATTCTTGTTCGCTAGATCTATTATTTGTTCTTCCTCAATATCTCCCAGAGCAACTCCTCCTAAAACCAACAAGTTACATTTGTGTAGCACCTTTCACGTCGGGAGATCGTCCCAAAGCACTTTGCTAATCTGTGGCCAAAGGAACCTCGGTAAACCCAAATCACTTAAGTTTATCATGACTGTCTCTCTCTCTGCATTATTTAACAGTGACGCTGACTGTTCACTTAAATACACATCAGCAATTCTGCATTAACATCAGAACCACATTCAGGCAGAGAGCTGCTGCCTCTCTTGTGAGTGTTGTCCACTGAATATTCAGAGTTTAGAAATTGACAAGGTATTTTTTTTGCTGGTGTTGGATGACAGAAAGTATGACAGCTGCAGAATGAGATCCACTTTGGAAAGCTGATCAGTTTTGTTCTATGGGCAGAAGCTGTAAATTTGCCGTTGACACATCTGCTATTGTTCAGGAGAAGCTTCGCGGCCTGGCTGGGTTTTATTGCCAGTGGTTTAGGATGAATCGCTGGAATAAATAATTCTGAAGTGAATGTTTCTGTCTCCACTCCACCCCCCTACCATTGGAGAAAAAGTATTGTCAATGCTTCCGCTCCACCACTATAGCATAAAAGTCCGATGGTGGCTGATCCTCCAGCACAGGCCATGTGGTGCCACAGTGTGCAATAACATGGCTTGTGTGTTCAGTGCACACTCCACACCCACTCTGGAGAGGGCAAGAGAAGCTTTGAGAGAGAGAGAGAAAGACACTTTCTGACCTGGCAGATGAATGGTGATGCTCACAGAGAACTGCTCTCTTCCTCTGACCAATTGGCAATGCAATGGATTGACTGGATACCAGGTCGGGTCCTGCCGTGTTGGCTGGGAAAATGGAGTGTGGAGAGAAGAGGATGGGAGAAACGAACTGAGCGAGGATCTCGACTTTCCAATAGGTGTGATTGAAATGTTTAAAGAAAATCGTTTGTCATTGCCTTTTTCTTTTCAACAACTTATCGCGAGCACCTGATCTGTTTTTTGCCCTTGAACATCCGCAAGTCATTAATCAGTTCTTCAAAGGCTCACTGAGCAGATTAGGAATCCGGGAGCCTGACAAAACCGTCCTCTTGAAATAATAGTATCAAACAAGCGGTTTCACATTCTTGGGGTAATTAAGGCAGTGGAAATATGATCCCTTTTACATGAATTATTGCTATTCACCAGAGAGAACATTACAGGAATGTTGTCTCAAGTTCAAGTCTGATGATTGAGGAGAATGTCTGATCGGGCGTTGGTGAAAGAATGTTCCATAATCAGCCTAAATGCCTGTTTATATTTTTATTTTTCTCTGTTTCTCTTCTCTTGTCGCCCCACCATGATTTACAAACACTAACCTGAACTGGTCTCAACCGAGATAATAATAATAATAATAATACTTGCATTCGATATAGTGCCTTATCACTTCTTTGAGATGTCTCAAAGCTCTTCACAGAGTATACTGTAAAGTGAATTGACTACTTTGTGGCCGGAACGTAGCAACCAACTGCGCACCGCAGTGTTCCCACAAACAGTCATGGATTGAGTGACCAAATTATTATTTTATAAAAAAAATGGAAGGGATTATTGCTCCGGAAAAGCGATCCACTAATTGACCAACAACCAGGTTCCTACTTAATGCTAGTTAAACCGGGGTGTGGAGTAAGGAAACTTGCCTAATGTTTCGCCCTACCTGGGAATCGAACCCAGGTCCTCGATTGCGAGGCGAGTGCTCTACACTATAGGACTCCACAAGAGAGGTTGAAATGTGAAATGTATGTGAAAGATATTTTCATGAACACACAGCAGCCATGATGAGTTACTGTGGCTACTTACTGTAAATTAACAGCTTACTATTCACAGAAGCAGACAGGAGTCTCTTTGAACTTGAGCTGAGACTTTTTGGTAATGTGACTGTGCAGCCAGCCGTATGGCAAGCAGACCCGCTCCCCAAACAACGAGTCAAGAAATGGGTTGAACTTGTTGTTTATAAACCATATGGCGGCATCCAGTCCTTGACATGAGTGCAGTTCAACGGACCTCTACACGCCAGCAATACCATCTGTAATTGAAGCAATATTTTTTGATATTGTGTTTTTTATGTCAGGAGCACATCGCGAAACGCTTCACAGAAATTTACTGCTGGCACAGCGTAGCCCAGCTCACTGAGATGGAGGGTGGTGGCTTTACAAAACATAGCAATATCGTCTTAATCAGCGGGCGATTTGCCCCAGGCTCACATTGTGCTGGGGTCAGGGCAAGGCGTGTGATACACTCAGTTGACCTTAAACATTCTCGACGTGTAGCCGTTTAGAATCACTTTTTTTGAACAGATCATTAGTGGTGCAATTTGTACTTATTCTCTTTCACCTCCATGCCCGGTGGTGTGTGGGGGGGGAAGCAAACAGCGATGCACAGTGAAAAGTTACTGTCAAATGCACTTTCTACATTTCCTCTGTGGATGCAGTAAGCACTGTGGTTTTATTTTAATGTTTAATAATCGAGTCAGGTCTACTACTCACGTCAGAACTTGCTCGATGCAAACTCTGATTGATTTGGGCATGTTCCCTTGAAAGGAATTCACAATGAAATATTAATGCCAGCGATCAGGGGCACAAATATTTTTTTCCTCTCTACTGGAATGAAGATATTATAAATCACCCATTGTATTATGTTCTCGCTGTTCACACTGAGCAAGTGCCTCTGAGAAGTGATCGCTCTTTGGTCGCTGAGTGTTTCTCCGTTGAAGGAAACTGGAAATTTAGAACAGGAGAGTCTGGTTTAATCATCATCATCTTCCTGTTCTCTTCTCCGTTTCCAGGAATTCCATCTCTCTTCCCATCTCTCAATCTGTCCAGCTCTCTCTCTCCCCATCCTCTTCCATCCTAAAAACTTCCAGATAAATCAATCAATTGTTCACCCCATGGTTGTTTATGGGCCTTGCTGAATTGCCTACAAAACAATTGCATCACTTGACCAGGAGTTGCCTAGTGGGTGCACAGCAGCGTATTGAAATACGTTGCTGTGTTTTACGTGTGACTTTCCTGATTTCTGTTTACTTGTGTCCATGTTTGTGTTCTTCCTGTTGGCATCAGTCAGCTATTAAATAGCATCTGCAATTTCAAAATCCTGTGCACAGCAAGTTCTTTTTTTCTTAATATAGGGATTTTGAAATATTTATTATTTCAGGAAGTAACTAAACCCTTAGAGGTCTCGTAATGTGCGTTGCAGATATTTGTCTGTAAAATCTCTCCTGCAATCCTCTTCATTATTTAATATCTTTCTGACATGATGATCACCTGCCTTACACGTTAACTTCATCAACACTTACGGCGGAATGGTGTAAATTATAACATTGGGGGAAACTATATAGAGAGGGGAGAGCTTTTTCTTTTGGGGTGGGGGTGCTAGGGTTGGGTGATGGGTGTATGAAATGGTCTGATGTGAGGAGTAATAAAATCTTATTCGTAAAAGAGATTTTCCATCAGTAATCAAGTTAGAATTACGTTACAATTTTCTTTGTATTATTCTGTCCTTCCCTGTAAATTTTAGTGTTTTGATCTATCTTCTTGTCAGAGTGGGTCAGTCTGGCAGTAACAGGCTCCTGCTGGGACCTCACTGAGCAGTCACCTCTCCCAATATCTGTGTCATGTTCCTGATAATCTGCCAGTCCCTCCACTGGTCTAACCCACATCCTCTGATGTAACACAACAAACATGAGGCTTCCTCATTAATGGACTATTGTAGTACTGACTTGATGTGTATTGTGCTTCTCTCGGTAACCACCCACCCTGAGAGAGACTATTGTTTACCGAGCAGTAATAGATGTTGAATAGATGTTGCCTTGAAGACAAGGGAGCCGAGCGAGGATGGGGGTGATAGGGTGACGGAGCCTGTTGTGGGAGAGGACACGAGCTGCAGAGTTCTGGATGATCTGCAGCTTGTGGAGGGAAGAGTTGGGAAGGCCGACAATCAGGGAGTTGGCGTAGTCGAGCTTAGATGTGATGAATGCGTGGACGAGGGTTTCGGCGGGCTGAGGGGTGAAGCAGTGGTGGATGTTGCGGAGGTGAGCGAAGGCAGAGCGTGTCTTGGTACGGGTGTGGGACAGAAAGGACAGTTGAGACGTTTCGAAGACCTGATAAGGTGCTCGCTGTATCAAATGCAAGGATTATTATTATTGATGTAGAGCTATAGCTACACACTCTGAGAGAGAGAGAGAGTATTGTCGAGCTGTAGAGTCTGAGTGAGCTTCCTCTAAAGGTCTTTTTGGTGACTTACAGGTATTTGGTTTTATCACCTTTATTTCTTCCCCAGCCTGGCCTTCTCTTGCACACGTTCGCTTCAGTCAAAGGCATTTGCGTGCACTGGCTCTGCCTGCAGGGTGTTGCCTGACTGACATTGGGACGTTTGTTGCTGACACTGAGAGGTTGAAATGTGAAATGTATGTGAAAGATATTTTCATGAACACACAGCAGCCATGATGAGTTACTGTGGCTACTTACTGTAAATTAACAGCTTACTATTCACAGAAGCAGACAGGAGTCTCTTTGAACTTGAGCTGAGACTTTTTGGTAATGTGACTCTTCACAGAATATACTGTAAAGTGAATTGACTGTATATTTGTGGGCGAACGCGGCAGCCAATTGCGCACAGCAATGTCCCACAAACAGTCGTAGATTGAAAATGACCAATTTATTATTGTTTTTGGTTTTGGAGGGATTATTATTAGGCTCTGTGTGGAGTAAGGAAACTTGCCCAAGGTTTCGCCCTCTGCCTGGAATTGAACTCAGGTCTCTCACTTGCAAAGCGACTGCTCTAACCACTGAGCTACAGGACTCCACAAAGTGGAGTTATATTCAATGCCGTGACAGAGACCACAAAGGGTCAGAATTTTTCAGATTATTTTAATAAATCTATAAATGTTATAATCAAACATACAAAAGCAGATTTTTGCATCATCATTTGCCCCAAAAATTGTAAAAAAAAATTATGATCCACAATCAAGTCAGATTAAATCCCGGATCCAATCCGGGAATTGAACAAAAGTAATAATCAGAAACGTAAAAACTCTAAACGTGTTCCTGTAAAATCTCTGAAATGGAGCCTGTTTAGCTCAGCCATCGCGTCAGTAACAATTTACTATTATTTCATTTTGCCCATAAACACACGGTCAATTCACTTTACAATATATTCTGTTATTCTGTGAAGTGCTTTGAGACGTCACACCCATGTGATAAGGCGATATATGAAACACAAGGATTATTATTAGATTATTTTGTTCTCGGAGTCGCTACTTTGCGTGAAGGGCATTATATAAATGCAAGTTGTTGTTGCATTTTCTTCTCTCGGGGAATCACTCTGAAACGGAATCAAAATATCCCTGGAGTGTATACCTGCTGTGCTCCCGGGAGCAGGTTATTCCAACAGCTGTCTTTTGGGCGAAGATTTTTCCCTAAATGAATGAACGTCAGTATTCAGTACAACCTCACACTGCCTCTGTAATCCAGACAATAATTTGATATAGCGTCTTGTCATGTCATTGAGACATCTCAAAGCCTTTCACAGGATATACTATTAAGTGAAGTGACTGTGCATTTTGTGTGCAAAACTTGGCAGCCAATTACGCACAACAGTGTCGCACAAACAATCATGGATTGAGTGACCCAATTATAGTTGGAAGCGGTGATTACCCCCGGAAAGCAATCCACCAATCGATTAACAACCGGGTTCTTATTTAGTGCTAGGTAAACAGAAGCGAGTGGAGTAAGGAAACTTGCCTTAGGTTTCGACCCGCCCGGGAATCAAACCTGGGGACTCTCACTTGCCACTAAGGTACTGGACTCCACATCTACCACAAATTCAATAAAAAATTTAATTTTGCAAAGATTATCTACAGGGTTAACTCCATCCGAGCTGGTTCCCCGCAGACGTTTAACATCTACCCAGATTCAGATGCAATAAGGTCATTTTTAATTAAAATGTTTCAGTTGCAGCTCATCAGATTTAGCTTGAGGAAATCCCAGAACTGATAACAGATAGAAACTTGTGAATAATACATGTCTGATTTATGTTTCAAAATTCACTCTGCCTCTAATTCTTTACATGGGAAATGGAGACCCATTAAAGACCATTTGTTTTAATTGCTTAAAAAATGGGACTTTCAACCCACGCTTCGAGACCTAGGATTTGTCTCCAGCTGTTGTATTTACCAGATTACAGATTTTATCCCCACTCTGTCCGAGTCAGTAGTCTGGGGGTCATCTGGACAGTGAGAGTGTAGAAGTTTTGATTTGCTTTTGTATTGACGTCACGTTACAATACAATAAAAATTTACATTTATATATCACCTTACATGTCGGTGTATGGTGTTTGCTGTAAAAATAATAATAGTAATTTGGTCATTCAGTCCATGACTGTTTGCAGGACATTGCTGTGTGCAATTGGCTGCTGCGATTCACCCACAAAACAGATCGTCAATTCACTTTACATTATATTCTGTAAAACGCTTTGAGACGTCTCAACGACGTGATAAGATGCTATATCAAATACCAGGATTATTATTACATTTTTATGTATGTACAGGATGTTTGTGTGTGTAAAGTGTGTTTGTGTGTATGTATGTGGAGTCCTGTAGCTCAGTGGTTAGAGCACTCGCTTTGCAAGTGAGAGACCGGAGTTCAATCCCAGGCAGAGGGCGAAACCTTGGGCAAGTTTCCTTACTCCACACAGAGCCTAATAATAATCCTCCAAAACCAAAAACAATAATAAATTGGTCATTTTCAATCTACGACTGTTTGTGGGACATTGCTGTGCGCAATTGGCTGCCGCGTTCGCCCACAAATATACAGTCAATTCACTTTACAGTGTGTTCTGTGAAGCGCTTTGGGACGTCCTCTCGACGTGAAAAGTGCTATATCAAATGCAAGGATTATTATTATATTACAGGGTGTGTGTGTGTGTGCACAGGTTGTTTGTGTGTGTATGGTGTGTTTGTGTATAGAGTGTGTGTAAAGTGTCTTTGTGTGTGAAAAGTGTCTTGTGTGTGTACAGTGTTTGTGTGTGTACAGTGTGTTTGTGTGTGTGTGCACATGGTGTTTGTGCGTTGGTGTTGGTGTACCAGAATAAAACCAGGTTCTTGTTCCCACCGACATGCCAGCCCCCCACCCGAAGGCTTGGATGGTGACATTACCGCTAACATCCCCTCCCCTGCCCCTGTCACAGCTCAGATACCTTCCAGCGGGTCCACACCTCTGGTGGCCCTACCTGTGCAGCTCTCTGAGAGACACTGAATCCTGCAGCCTGGAAACACGGCCCATTGTTTGTGTGTGTGTGTGTGTGTGTACAGGGTGTTTGTGTGTGTACAGAGTGTCTGTGTGTGTGTGTGTGTGTGTGTGTGTACAGGATGTTTGTGTGTGTACCGGGTGTTTGTGTGTGTGTACAGGGTGTTTGGGTGTGTACAGTGTTTGTGTGTGTGCAGTGTGTGTGTGTACAGGGTGTTTGTGTGTGTGTATAGTGTGTGTGTACAGGGTGTTTGTGTGTGTACAGTGTGTGTGTGTGTACAGTGTGTGTGTGTGTGTGTACAGTGTGTGTGTGTACAGGGTGTTTGTGTGTGTGTACAGGGTGTTTGTGTGTGTACAGGGTGTTTGGGTGTGTACAGTGTTTGTGTGTGTGCAGTGTGTGTGTATACTGGGTGTTTGTGTGTGTACAGTCTGTGTGTGTACAGGGTGTTTGTGTGTGTACAGTGTGTGTGTACAGGGTGTTTGTGTGTGTACAGTCTGTGTGTGTACAGTGTGTGTGTGTACAGGGTGTTTGTGTGTGTGTACAGTGTGTGCTGTATTCCCATCGGGAGAAGGTCAGACATGTCCTTGATGCTGCTGTAGCTCAGGGCAGGACACGATATCCATCTGCTCATTACACAACAGCCAGGTTCCTTCAGAGAGAGACCAGAGTAAAACCAGGGTCGGGGTGGGAGTGGGCTGACATGTTCACACTCACCATCATGTTCACACTCACCATCATGTTCACACTCACCGACACTGAAATAGAATCCTAGAATTATACAGCACAGGAGGAGGCCATTCGGCCCATCGTGTCTATGCCGGCTCTTTGAAAAGAGCTTTTCCAAATCAACCCCACTCCCCCGCTCTCTCCCCATAGCCCTGATCAACCCCACTCCTCCACTCCCTCCCTATAACCCTGATCAACCCCACTCCCCCTCTCTCTCCCCATAGCCCTGATCAACCCCACTCCCCCTCTCTCTCCCCATAGCCCTGATCAACCCCATTCCCCCCACTCTCTCCCCATAACTTGTCCTCTCCAAATAATTATCTACTTCTCTCTTAAAAGTTGTTGTCGAATCAGCTTCCACCGGCCTTTCAGGCAATGCATTCCAGATCCCAACAACTCACTGCGTGAAAAATTTCTCCTCACCTCCCGTCTTTTTTTAACAACTATTTTAGTGTTACTATTACTGCCCACTCAATCCCACTCCCCCGCTCTTTCCCCATATCTTTACAATTTTTTTCTTTTTTGAGTACCTATCCCATTCCTTTTGAAAGTTGTTATTGAATCTGTTTCCACCCTTTCAGGGAGTGCATTCCAGACCGTAACAACTATCTGTGTAAAAAAATGGCACCTCCTTTCCGCTCTGGTTCTTTTGCCAATTATTTGAAATCTATGTCCCAACATATTTATAAGGTTTGTATGTTTATACCCGCTCTGCCTTCCCCCACCTCTGCAACATCGCCCGGCTCCACCACTGTCTCACACCGCAGGTCCCCGAACCCCTCATACACGCTTTCATTACATCGAGGGTTGACTATGCAAACTCTCTGCTTGTCGGCCCTCCAACTCATCTCTCCACAGGCTGCTGATCAACCAGAACTCTGCAGCCCACAGCCTCTCGCGCATCAGGCTCCGTGACCCTATCACCCCCATCCTCGCCCGACTCCACTGGCTTCCCATCACACAGAGGATACAGTTCAAGATCCTGGTCCTCACCTTTAAAGCCCTCCATGGTCTTGCTCCCCCCGACCTCTCCGACCTCCAAACCCCCTACCATCCTGCCTGCTCCACGTGCCCCGCCTCGCTCACCCCACCATTGGCGGGCGGGCCTTCTGCCACTCTGCCCCCACCCTCTGGAACTCCATCCCGCAGTCCCTCCACCTCACCCCCTCCCTCGCCACCTTCAAGACCCTCCTCTTCGACCGTGCTTTCGATCATCCTGCTTCCCCCCCTGCCCTCCACCCTCTGCGATCCTGACCCCCAGCTCGGGTCTGAAGATAGATGACCAAAACTGCAGTCAAAGAGGTAAAGAGGTCGGTGTTAAAACTTGTTGAAATGTCTGGTCGGGAGGACGTCTCGAAGCTCTCGACCAAGTAGATATTTTTTATTCACCGACAAGTGACAGCCAGTGTCTGACTTTGGCCTCAGTGTCGGTTTGGACAGTCAGCCTGTGTCACAGCCAGTGAGCTCCCAAGGGGCCGCTCTCACTGCTGAGGTTTGACTCGGTGAGTGGAACGTGGTGATAAACATAAAAGGTTTCGTTCGATTAAAAGTCGCAGGAGGTTTATGTGGATCTGATGTATCTTTCCCACCGTGACAGCGTCGGCTGCAAACCAAAGCTGTGGCTTGGTGGTGAGGCGGTGGGGGCTTGAATGACGACTAACGGTGCCTGTTCTTCCCTCACATAGAAATCAGAGAAGCTTTCCGGGTGCTGGACCGCGACGGCAATGGCTTTATCTCCAAGCAGGAGCTGGGCATGGCCATGCGCTCACTGGGGTACATGCCGAGCGAGGTGGAGCTCGCCATCATCATGCAGCGGCTAGACATGGATGGTGAGATGATTCCTCTTCCACTGTATTTACTGTCCCTCCCCTCTCGCCTCTACTCCTTCCCCCTCTCCCCCTCCCCCACCTCCCTCAAACCCCCCCCTCCACTACTGTCAAGCGCTCCTGGACCCTCCCCTGCATGAGGGGCACTGGTTAAATGCAAGTTGTTGTTGAGAACACGCTCCCTTGCTCACTTTCGTGCCCTCATCCTCAGACCGTCCAGCTCAGCCGTTTGCTGCAACACGACTGCTGAAAAGTGTTGACTGTTGAGGAAACAAAAAATCACTGTGAAATATCTTGAAGCAATTCCTGCCCAGTGTAGTGACTGTGTTTATACACAGACTGTAAACGAGGGTCATTTTCCACTAAGTAAAAGTCTCACAAACAGCAGTGACCTGAGCAACCACCTGACCACCAGATCCTGACGACTGGCGGGGGTGGGGGGGAGTGGTGCGGGGGGAGTGGTGTGGGTGGGGGGTGGACATGGTGTAACAACAACAACAACAAAATACATTTGTGTCGCACCTTTCATGTTGGAAGGAGGTCCCAAGGCTGAACTCTCTTGCCCTCGGCTGCTCTCAGTGAGAGGAGAGCTGCTGCTCTGCTGGTAATTTAGGTTGATTCTGAACGGGAAATGGCTGAGCGTTTAGTTCAGGTGCGTTGGCATCACTTGGAGGATAATTGGGTTTCAGAGCTTCAACATGTCCTGATCACTGATGCCAAACCCGTCGTCGGCTCGTAAATCTGATTCACAACCGCACACCTGCCAGCAGCTCGGCTCACTGTGAACACAGTGTGCAGATCATCACACAGAGAAACACTGAGGGAGAGAGTCTGTAACTGGTCACTGTATAATGTGTGTTTATCAGATCAGCCACACACACACCACACACACATACATACCACACACACCACACACATACACATACATACACACATACATACACACATACCACACACGCACCTCACACACACACATACCACACACACACCATACACAGACACTGAACACACATACCACACACACATACCACACATAGTATACACACATACCACACACACACCACACATACACACATATGACACACACATACCACACACAGTACACACACATACACACACAGGGGCTTTGCCAAGAAATGATTTGTTTTAAAATTGATTTATGTAAATTATAGCTAAAAGGATACAATTTAAAAGTCTTCAACTCAGAGGCCAATTGCGTGTGTGTGGGTGTGTATACGAGTAAGTGTGTGTATGAGTCCGTGTGAGAATGTGTGACTGTGTAAGTATGTCTGTGAGTGTGTGTAGGAGTAAGTGTGTCTGAGTGTGAGTATGAGTGTATGAGTGAATGTGGGTGCGTGTGATTGATTACACAAGTGACTATCGAGATTGAACTGTTCAAAGGGGAGACTGAAATAAACAGTGGAGCATTGAGGAGTGTGTGTAACCCAGAGTGGGGAACAGTGTGGGTACATGCACATGCAACATGCATATACACGCTCCCAAATACACACATGTGTATGTAGACACATACCCACTTACACTCGGCTCAGCTCAGAGACTTACTTCTATTTTGCCTCGACTGTAACATCGGCCTTTTAGAAATGGGCGAGGAATGGATATTGAGATGTGAAATATTCATTGTGTTTTATATTAAAGTCATTTGTTACTCAGTGCGAGAGGTGACAATCAGACAGCGTTTAGTGAGGCTGAGTGTGTGCTCACAGCCTGCTTGATATTCAAAATTACCTGGGAGCTGATGATAATGCTGTCGCCAGAAGCTGTACATTCAGGGTGATGGGAAGATAATTCAATTACAGAGAGAGAGCGAGAGAGAGCGAGAGAGAATTGTGTTTATTTATCATGATATCATCACTTACATCTCAGCCCCTGATCATCCTTACTCTCTGGGATGCTCCCTGTGTGAGGGGCGCTGTGTAAATGCAAGTGGGGGGGGGATGGCGGGAAGAAATTGGTGATTGATACAAAGTTTTTTTTCCAACTTATTCCAAACCTTAAATCGTGATCCGCTCCCCATTCATAGAAACATAGGAGGTATAATTACAGCACAGAAGGAGGCCATTCGGCCCATCGTGTCTGTGCCGGCTCTATGAAAAGAGCTTTTCCAAATCAAACCCACTCCCCCGCTCTCTCCCCATAGCCCTGATCAACCCCACTCCTCCACTCCCTATAACCCTGATCAACCCCACTCCCCCTCTCTCTCCCCATAGCCCTGATCAACCCCACAACCCCCGCACTCTTCCCATAGCCCTGATCAACCCCACTCCCCCTCTCTCTCCCCATAGCCCTGATCAACCCCACTCCCCCACTCTCTCCCCATAGCCCTGATCAACCCCACTCCCCCGCTCTCTCCCCATAGCCCTGCAAACTTGTCCTCCCCAAATAATTATCAACTTCTCTCTTAAAAGTTATTATCGAATCGGCTTCCACCGGCCTTTCCGGCCATGCACTCCAGATCCTAACAACTCACAAAATTTCTCCTCCCCTCCCCTCTGTTTCATTTAACAACTATTTTAAATCGGAGTCCTTGGGTTACCAACCCACCCGGCAGTGGAAATAATTTCTCCTGTTCACCCTATCCAATCCCTTCATAGTTTTAAAACTTCTATTAAGTCTCCTCTTAACCTTCTCTGCTCCAAGGAGAATAATCCGAGCTTCTCTACCTCTCCTGATCACTGAAGTCCCTCATTCCTGGTACCATCCAGTCTCTCGCTGAGGCCTAACCAGTGTTTTATATAAAGGTTCATCATAACTTCCTGACTTGTGTATTCTATGCCCCTATTTATAAAGCCTCGTATCCCGGACGCTTTTTTAACAGCTTTATCTTCCTGTCCGGCCTCCTTCAAAGATTTACTTGTATGAACCCTCAGGTCTCTCTGTCCCTTCACCCCCTTTAAGATTGTACCATCAGCTTATATTGCCTCTCCTCATTCTTCCTCCCAAAATCATCACTTCACATTTCTCCACATTAAACTCCATCTGCCACGTGTCTGCCCATTTGACCAGTCTGTCTATGTCCCCTTGCTGTCTGCTCCTATCCTCCTCACTGGTTACTCCTTTTCCTCGCTTAGTATCGTCTGCAACTTGGAAATTGTCCTCCCTATACCCAAGCCCAGGTCATTCTCCCCACACTCTGTGTGCTCCCCAGCCACCTCACACTCCCCCACGCCCCCCTCCCATGCACTCCCCACATTGTCCGAGAGGCAAAATGCGCCATGTGGCGTTTACTGTGATTCCCCTCTCGCCACCTGGGCAGGCGGCCTGTCTCTCCGGAGCCAGCGGGGTGCAGACAGGAGGAGCGTTACTCTGTGTGCACGCGCTTGTGTGTGTGTAGCTGGACCGTCCATGTGTGTTACAGGTGACTGTGTGTGTTGCAGCTGACAGGTTAGTTTGTGTGTGTGTGTTACAGGTGACGGGCAGGTGGATTTTGAGGAATTTATGACAATTCTTGGCCCCAAACTGCTGACGTCTGAGGTGCGAGAGGGATTCCACGGCAGCGCCATAGACTCCATCTTTTGGCAGGTAAGCTTGTTATTTAATAATAATAATCCATTTGATACCACGCCTTATCGCGTCGTTGAGATGTCTCAAAGCGCTTCACAGGATATAGAGTAAAGTGTAGTGACTGTGTGTTTTGACGCGGGCGGGGCTGGGTTGGAGGTTGCTTTGAGTGCAGTAAGTTCAGTAATCGGTCTCCCCGAGCTCTTCACGGTGCACGGGGACAGCTTTGTGTAACGTGGCTGATCACCATGGAGGCACTGGGTGCTCAGGGCCGGGGGAGACTTGACGAGCTGAAATCCATGCTGTAAGTTTCCCTGATTCTGTGGCTGAACGATCAGAGGAATATTTTGGAGTTTAAACGTTTGTGGGCGGGGGGAGAGAATGGTGGATGCTGTGATGGTTTTGACCTGTTGGCTGTGTTTGAGATCGAGCCTCTGCAGCCCAAGACAATTCATCTCTGTCGTAAGCTTTGAGCCTCTGCCCTGCGTGAAGGGCACTGTATAAATATCTCACACGCTTTGGCTGGATGTGCCAGCTGCCCCTTTGTGACTGTAATTAATAAAATACTGTTATCATTAATATTTGTCGCCATCACACAGCGGCTTGGCCCTGCGTGGCTGGAGCCGGTCCGTGTCTGAGAGCCGCGTGTAATTGGGTGAATCGCACTTGCTTTGAGGTGATATTGTTTTGGGAATTAGTTGCTTCTTGTGTGATCATCACTGCTTCAGGAGGACATTTGAATCAGAGCTGTGTTTCAGCGGCAATGATGAGAGCGGAGGGACAGGTGTGTGGTCTCAGGGAGGGGAGGGACAGGTGTGTGGCCTCAGGGAGCGGAGGGACAGGTGTGTGGCCTCAGGGAGGGGAGGGACAGGTGTGTGGCCTCAAGGAGGGGAGGGACAGCTGTGTGGCCTCAGGGAGCGGAGGGACAGGTGTGTGGCCTCAGGGAGTGGAGGTTCAGGTGTGTGGCCTCAGGGAGCGGAGGGATAGGTGTGTGGCCTCAGGGAGCGGAGGTTCAGGTGTGTGGCCTCAGGGAGCGGAGGGACAGGTGTGTGGCCTCAGGGAGCGGAGGAACAGGTGTGTGGCCTCAGGGAGCGGAGGGACAGGTGTGTGGCCTCAGGGGCAGTGGGTTTCATAGCGTCTGGCGTTGTGACAGGTGGAGCTGCAGTGATTGCTTCTGCCCACCAGATGGCACGTGATTGACTTCCCTGTGAGGTGATGGGGAGAGAAGTCCAGATTGAGTGATGGACACTGACCATCAACAACAACTTGCATTTATATAGCGCCTCTCACACAGGGCATCGCCAGTAATCGAGTCTCACACACTGACCCCATTTACCCCATTTCCGCGGTAGGGCAGCGTCCTTCACTAAGTGACAAGATTCTGCATTTCCGGCTGAGAATGTGTCACTTTTTCCCTGATGGGACTTTGTGTGAGTGTCTGTGTATGTGTGTCTACGTGTGTGTGTATGTGTGTCTGTACGTGTGTGTGTGTGTGTCTGTGTGTGTGTGCCTGTGTGTGTGTGTGTCTGTGCGGGGTGGGGTGGGGCTTGGGTGGTGGTGGGGATGATGGCTGAGATTCTGTATTGCTTTCATTACGGAATCTGCTCCCAAGGGATCCCGGGGGGGTGGGGGGAGTGGCTGGGACCCTACAAGGGGCTGGTAGGGTGGTTCCTTGCAGGGAGTTTGACAAAGTGTGAGTTTGTGTTTAGCTGTGAGCTGGAGCCATTCACTATCCCGTGTGTTTAGCAATGGCCGGCAGCGTCTGTGTGTAAATATTTACACGAGGGTCTGTGTACATTCACTGGCTCCATGGCCACTTGATTGTCTGTCTTCATCCCGAGCTGAGGTGTCTGATTCCCCGTCAACCTAGCAGCTTGTCATTTGCTGCACACAGAGATGGCCCCGGTGAGATCCACCCACAGAACTGTGTAAAGCAAAGGCATCTGCCCTCAAACCAGACGTTGTATTTTAACAACGCGCTGCATTAAAGCCGGAGCCATAAATAATTCAGAGGAACACCTCCGCACAACAAAGCTTCAATAACATCAGGCCCGCAGGAAGCTCTTTGAATGAACTCGCATTCACTCCAGGTATAAATGGCTACGGGTTTTCCTCACAAGTTCCTGAGCTGAGAATAGCTGGAGTCTCCTCACCGCTATGTCTGTGCTCGGGTAATGCAGAGCATTTGTTCTGTCCACTGTCGGGAGGTTTGGTGACGGGGTAATTGTTGTAATGAGCTGCACACAAAGGTTAAGGACAACGGCTGTAGGTGCACACTTCAACCCCGGCCTGTTGCACTCAGTCTCAGCTCAGGCTCTTCAGCACTGAGAGAAAAGGTGCTGGAGCTGACCTCA
Organism: Callorhinchus milii; assembly: GCF_018977255.1. NCBI lineage: Eukaryota > Metazoa > Chordata > Chondrichthyes > Chimaeriformes > Callorhinchidae > Callorhinchus > Callorhinchus milii. The sequence continues at coordinate 416,400 of NW_024704751.1, read as the reverse complement.
GTGACGTGTATGACATTGAGGATTGAAAAAGTAAAACCCAGATCAACACTTTTGGACACACCGAGACAGTAGAACAAGAGGACACAGGGTTAGACGTGTAAAGGGCAATTTCAGGACAGACACCAGGAAGTTTTAACAACAGTGAGCAATTAACAACAGGAACAGGGTTTGCCAGGGAAGCTGTTAAAGGCTGTGCTGGGGAGGGTGGGAGTTCTGGAGGGATGAGATCGGACGGGTTGAACCCAACCAATCTTGTTATTTAATAATAATAATAATCCTTGCATTTGATATAGCACTTTTCACGTCGGGAGGACGTCCCAAAGCGCTTCACAGAATACACTGTAAAGTGAATTGACTGTATATTTGTGGGCGAACGCGGCAGCCAATTGCGCACAGCAATGTCCCACAAACAGTCGTAGATTGAAAATGACCAATTTATTATTGTTTTTGTTTTTTGGAGGGATTATTATTAGGTGTATGGAGTGAGGAAACTTGCCCGAGGTTTCGCCCTCTGCCTGGAATTGAACTCAGGTCTCTCACTTGCAAAGCGAGTGCTCTAACCACTGAGCTACAGGACTCCACGATTTCTAGGTCCTATTAGCTACATTGCTTTTATTTATTGCTTCTGGAGGTTTGTGACTGTGGAACTGCACACGGCTGATCACGGCTGAGTGTCCATTTTGGCGTCTAACTGTTGAACGAGCAGCATTGCAAGCTGCCACCTCCAGGGCAATGGGAGCGGGAGGATTGGAGTTAAATGTAATTGTTTTTTTCTCTCTGCTGTAAAGGGTTATATTCCTGAAGTTAAAGAGAATCAACAGCCTATAACAGTTTCATTAAGGCTCATTTATGTGCTAAAAAAAACAAATTAGCTTATTGATTTCTCCCCCTGCTCCTGCCCGCGCAGATGATCATTAATTACCTGCTGCCCTGAGCCCTGAGGCCACACTGAGCAACTGCACGTTTCCCTGCTTTGCTTTGGGCCGAGGCTGGGGCTGGATCTCCGTCTGTCTCGCTATGATCTCTGTCCTTCACTGTCTCTCGTGGCTGCTGTATCTCTGTGGCAATGGACAATGGTAACTGAGCTGATGTCACGATGGCTCTGGTGTGTGGAACATGTGCAGCTACAGTGAGCTCACTCTCTGCCTCAGGAGCTGTGAGGGGGCCTCACTCATTCCTCTGACTCTCACTGCGAGAAAAATACTGGACTTACTCAAGTCCAAAATTGAGGGAATCCACTCAGGTGCCACTGCCCTCCCAACTTCCACCCCCTCCCTAACCCCTACCCCTCAAAACTACCCATCCGACAATTACCCATCCCTCCTTCCACACTTTTGAAGCCCACCACCTGCTCCCTGGACCCCATCCCCACCCCTCTCCTTAAATCCCAGCTCCACCTCCTTGCCCCACTACTCACCGACATCATTAACCTCTCCCTGTCATCTGGCACTGTTCCTTCCCCCCCTCAAAACAGCCACTATCACCCCCACTTTGAAGAAACCTTCCCTCGACCCATCACAGCTATCCAGCTACCGGCCCATCTCAAATCTCCCTTTCCTATCCAAAGTCTTGGAGAGAGCCATTGCCTCCCAGCTTCGCTCTTTCATCTCCTCTCACTCCCTCCATGAATCCCTCCAATCGGGTTTCCATGCTGCCCATAGCACGGAAACTGCTCTGGTCAATGTTACAAATAACATCCTGAACATGTGTGACCAAGGCTCCTCATCCTCCTCGACCTCTCCGTCGCCTTTGATACCATGGACCATTCAATCCTCCTCCACCATCTCTCCTCCTACCTCAACCTTCAGGATTCTGTTCTTGACTGGTTCAGGTCCTACCTTTCACGCCGCTTCCACTTCGTCGCGGCAAACGGCTTCTCCTCCAGCCCCCGCACGGTCTCGTGCGGTGTTCCTCTGGGCTCTGTCCTCGGTCCCCTCCTCTTCACCCTCAACATGCTCCCCCTTGGTGACATGATCCGCAGACATGGGGTAAATTTCCACATGACACCCAACTCTATCTCTCTGCCTCCACCCTCAACTCCAGGACTACTGGCGTCCTGACCGACTGCCTGTCCGACATCAAGTCCTGGACGAGGGACGACTTTCTCCAACTCAACACCAGCAAGACCGAGCCCTCCTGATTGGCTCACGCCAGCGCCTCCGCACCTCGAGCGCTGGCAGCATCAGCCTCCACAGCTGCACACTCAACCTCACTAAGCCAGTCAGGAACCTGGGATCCTGTTTGACCCTGAACTGTCCTTTCTCCCCCACATCAGAGCCATGACCGGCTCTGCCTACCACCACCTCCGCAACATTGCCAGACTCCGCCACTGCCTCACCCCTCAGGCTGCCGAAACCCTCACTCACGCATTCGTCACATCAAGGCTCAATTATGGAAACTCCCTCCTCATCGGCCTTCCCAACTCTTCCCTTGACAAGCTGCAGATCATCCGAAACTCTGCAGTGTACTCTCGCGCACCAGGCTCCGTGACCCCATCATTCCCACCCTCGCCCGACTCCACTGGCTCCCCATCCCCCACAGGATCGAGTTCAAGATCCTCATCCTCACCTTCAAGGCCATCCATGGCTTTGCCCTCTCCTACCTCTCTGACCTGCTAACTGACTCCCTACCAATCTGCCCACTCCCTCCGTTCATCAGGCTCTGGCCTGCTCCATGTCTCCCGCTTGACCCGGTGGCCGGGCTTTCAGCCTCTCTGGCCCCACACTCTGGAACTCCATCGCACGGTCCCTTTGCCTCGCTTCCTCCCTCGCCTCCTTCAAAGTCGGTCTCAAAACCCTTCTCTTCGACCGTGCCTTCAGTCGCCCTCCCACCTCTCTGCCTTCCCTCACCCCTACCCCACCCCTCCCCCATGCTCGGGCCCTGACATCTGACTGTCCAGCACTTTGGGACATCCTCCCGACGTGAAAGGCATTCTATAAATGTCATTTTGTTGTTGTTGTTGTCTGTGTATCGGATCAATGCTGATTGTGTCCACTCCAGTCACACAGGATCTCGGGCTAACATCTCATCAAAAGATCTGCAACTTGGAGAGGAGGAGGAGGCAAAGTGGACTGAGAGAAACTGTAGCTTAGTGGTTAGAGCACTCGCCTTGCAAACAAGACACCTGGGTTCAGTTCCAGGCAGAGGGCGAAACCTTGGGCAAGTTTCCTTACTCCACACAGAGCCTAATAATAATCCCTCCAAAACCAAAAACAATAATAAATTGGTCATTTTCAATCCATGGCTGTTTGTGGGACACTTCTGTGCACAATTGGCTGCTGCATTTCGCCCAAAATATACAATCAATTCACTTTACAGCATATTCTGTGAAGCGCTTTGAGACGTCGAGAAGATGTGAAAAGCGCTAGATCAACGATTATAATTATTATAATTATTATAAACGTACAATCACAAGCACACAAAGAGACCTGATATCCACATTGTTTTCAATCCACAATTGGAACTGGGTCCAGTTCATGGAATCATAGAATTATACAGCACAGAAGGAGGCCATTCATTCCATCGTGTCTGTGCCGGCTCTTTTAAAAGAGCTATACAAATCTACCCCACTCCCCCGCTCTCTCCCCATAGCCCTGCAACCTTGTCCTCCCCAAGATAGTGCAGCTGTCGGGTTCTCTGCTGTAGATGTAACTTTGTACCACTTGATGGAACCGGAACAGCCTAAAGTCGGGGAGAGCGAGTGTCTCAGTTCCTCACAATCAAAATCTAATTCAATCCAATTTCTGTTTCTAAATGACTGCACTGGCGCAGTGCAGCAGACACCCCGACACAAACGATATAGTTTACATCTCCAAAGCCTGATGTGCATTTTACCTTGTGTAAGACTCTCTCTCGACACCCCCCCACACACACCTCACTCCCCCACCCCGCCCCCTCATTCATAAAACCATGACAGAGGAAATCAGAGATCCGGGCTGCCTGTTCAGGTGGATGTTAAAGATCCCATGACATTTTTTCGAAAAGAGAAAGGAGTTCCTCTCTCTCTCTCTCTCTCTCTCTCTCCCTGGCCAACAATCCCCCAATACTGGTCAATCACTCCTCCATGGCTGTTTGAAGTGAAACCAGTGCCTGGGGAAGCTGCTTTGGGATTAGGATTGGGAATAGTCGGAGGAGGGGAGACAGGTACTGGTTGATGATGTGAGTGATGTGTCCTGAGCTGCACGGCTGTCAGTCAGGAGACCATGTGTACTGACCTCTCATCTCATGCACTTACACAAAGCCACTTGTAGCCACAATTAGCTGTTAAAAGCAACACTTAGATGTTGTTGAGTACTTTTGTGTTAATGCAGCTGAGTTTACTGGTGATCTGTGTGACTGGAGTGGACACAATCAGCATCCCTTACATTCACTTCAGGCGGCTGCTGTTAGACTCTGGAAACTTGTTGGGTTCCCGTTGACAGTAAATTAATGCACACACATTGTGCACCAAGCAGTCAGCTCACTGCCATCCCATTAGTGATGCTCACAAAATAACTCCTGTAATCACAATCTCCCAAAAGCCACGGACATGTGAAAACAGGTCAGAGAGAGAGAGACAGAGAGGGAGAGAGAGAGAGACAAGCAGACAGAGAGGAGAGAGAGAGGAATCGGAAAAGAAAGAAGGAAGAATGGGACCAATGTGTTTGGAATCTAATCTTTTTTAGAAGTCCTAATTAGCTGCTTTATGAATATCACACATTGGAGCCCAGAATAACGCATCCTCAAGGACTTTGCCGACTTAAGACGGTGAAAGAGCGCTTGAGCCTTTGGAGTGTCTCAGTGAAGGTGCCTCAACACCAACATACCAGGATGTCATAATAATTTACTCGAGGCAGGAAATATTAATTTTTTTTGAAAGTTTATTTTATAAATAATTGAATGTCACAACATGCACGCCAAGCTGTCCTCGCGATCTGCCCAGAATCATTTTATAAATAGATTTTAATTTCAGATCCAAACATCTCCCGGGTCCATCGCATGCCTTATTGTGACAGTCGGTTCGTTTGCTTCATCTAAGCAAAGCCCAGATGACATATGTTCTGAACATCATTTTCTGAAGGAGATGTCAGCAGGCTGTGCGCTGCCTTTGTCTGAGCCAGTAGCACCTCCCAGGATAGCCCTGGCTCAGTGGTAGTACTCTCTCTCTCTCTCTCTCGTCTCTGAGTCAGAAGGTTGTGGGTTTGAGCCCCCACATCGGGACTTGGAGTCACATCGTGTATGATGATGCTCTAATGAGGCACTGAGGATGGGGGGGTGGGGGTGCAGGTGGGATTGTGGGAGGAACTGTCATTGGATGAGACGTTAAACTGAGGTCCCGTCTGCCTGTTCAGGTGGATGTTAAAGATCTCTTGGCGCTATTTGAAGGGAGTTCCTCCGGTGTCCTGGCCAAAAATCCCCCCAAATATATATATTTTTTAATTGCTCACACAAACGACTGTTTGTGGGACTGCTGTATGCAATTGGCTGCCGTGTTTTTTCCACAAAACACACAGTCACTCCACTTTACAGTATATCCTGTGAAGCACTTTGAGACATCTCGAAGATGTGATATGTCACTGTATCAAATGCAAGGATTATTATTATTATAGTCGCTGTGAGACCGGGAGAGACACTGCACTGCATCATTGACTCTGAGTTCTGATCCCAGCTTCCCACTCTCTGGTCAGGCTGCTCAGGAGCACAACACTATGGGTAATGGAACCAGAACCCACAGGCACTGACTTTGTACATCAGTAAAGTCCAGTTTGCGGTTACAGGATGCAGTCAATAAGGCACAATAACGGGAGACTTTTGGGGAAATTAGGAAGAGGACTAGACCCTTGAGCCCCTCAAGCTGTTCCGCCATTCTATAAGATCATGGCTGATCTTATATCATAGGAACGCTGTAGGAACGCTATTGCTGGTCTACGACTGTGGATGTGGAGCCTCTTTTGGGCCTGAATTCCTTTAGGATTTAAAGCTTCTGAAGCACAAATAAGAACAAATCTATTGTGAAGTTCTGGAGGTCCTGTATAAATGTATAGATGATACAGTAACTTGTATAAATTGCTGCTGGAGTGTGGGAACCCGGCCTCGAATCTCAGAGCAGAAAGCTCGGGAGACGTTTGAGAAAATACATTATTCAGGAGGTCGAGCACCTCCTCGCTGCTGGGTCAGATCTACTGAAACTAACTTGTGTCTGCACACGCTGACAGGCAGGTTCTGATGTGTTTGTGCGTGTAAACACATGAATGCATGCGCATATGCCTGTCACACATGTATGTGTAAATGGGTGCATGTGTGTCAGTTCACGTTACACGTTGCAGAGCAGCTTAAATGACCCGTCCATGTCCAGGTGACTGTTGAGCTGATTCCTGTGTCTAAACAAAGTGTAACTTTCTCAACATGAATCTTCAGTTGTCTAATCAGCAGGAAGTGACGTCCGTTACCTGGCAACCACATCCAATGCAGCAGATTTGTTAAATTTTAAACTCAAGGAATTGTAAATTTAAAACCTTCAACTTCTTGAGAAATGTAAACTTGGCTTGTTCACCATCTTGTTTCTCTGCTCTGTGCCAGGGGGAGTGATGTACCTGGGTTTCCTGACAGTCCTGTAGCTCACAGTCTGACAGTCAGTGATACACTCGCTTTCAGAGCACAGGGCGAGAACAGTTCCGTATCCAGCCCTCCCCATGGGCACCCAAACCCACACTCTCCCACCAGGGGCCACTCTGTTCCGACTCCCCCTGGGCCCTGTCCTCTATCCTCTCCAAACTCCAGCAGGACGTGTCGTGTCCACCCCAAGCTGGTAGATTCACTCAAGGCTGAAGTAATCAGCCTTAGCGAGCGACTGGCCACGCACCAAAGTATTAGGGAGGGAGAGAGGTTTATAAATGACATATTAGAGGAGATCTTGCTTGGGGGACACAGTAGGAGAGGAGTCCCCGGTACCTTGAGGAGGGGATTGGGTCTGTTAGAAAAGGGGCCTGAAGTTGTAGTCGGCTAATGGAGCAGGAGCGGGCATCTCTGATGCTCTCCAACAGTTTCTCTCCTCTAAAGAGAGATGATATGGAAACCCAAGTGATGGCTGAGTCAGGCAAGGGAATGCCCTGCACCGAGGCAATCCAGAAGCCTGCCAGGGAAGGAGGGAAGAAGAGAAAAAGTAGCAGACAAGTTGTGATATTAGAGGATTCAATTATTTGGTTCACAGATCACATTCTGTGCAAACCAGACCCAGAAAATAGAATGGTAAGTTGCCACCCGAGTAAACGGGTTGAAGATCTGATGTCTCGGGTTGACCAAATGCCACAGGGAGCAGGTGAGGAACCAATTGTAGTTGTTCTTGTGGGGAAAAAACATACATACAACAACAACAACTACTTGGATTTATTTAGCGCCCCGGACGGCGTCTCAGAGCGCTTCACAGTAACGGATCCTGGGGCCAAGCCAGGGAGGAGGGGGAGGAAGGTGACCAAAGGCGCGGTTGAAAAGAATAGTCTTCAGCAAACATAGATAGAAGAGGACCAAAGAGGTCCTTCATGCTAAATTTAGAGCATTAGGAAGGAAGAATACTACGCATACCACATCCTAGTGAGGAAAGAAAGAGGGTAATTAGGCAGATCAATGCATGGCTGAGCATTGGTGTAGGGAGTCAGGCTTTCGGTTCCTCAAACAATGGGGCATCTTTTGGAATAGGGGCATCTATATAGAGCGGATGGACTCCACCTAAACAAAAGGGGGGTGGAGGTGTTGGTAGGAAGGATAGATAGTTTAGTTAGGGAGTGTTTAAACTAGGCACAGGGGTGGTTGCGGTAGGTGTAAGAGAGCACCAGAACCGATTAGGGAAAACCTTAAGGAGCACCAGTGAAACGGGTCTAACTCCAAAGGTTGGTGAAAAAGAAACTAAAAATGCTTATAAAGTAAACAGGAAAGGCAAAAACAATGGAGCTGAACTTGCATTAATGCAAGAAGTCTGCTAAACAAGATACGTGATCTGGAAGGTCTTGTAGGGGTTGATAGATTGAACATCATTAGCATAACAGAGACATTGTGGAATGAATCCAATTAATGGCATATGCATCTGGAAGGTTTAGAAGGGAATGTATCCGGAGAAGAGGAAGTGGTGTGACACTATATATAAGCTCCATTATTGAGGCACAAGTGAGAGAGGATATAAAAAAGGAAAGGGAAGACACAAAATCACTTTGGGTAGAATTAAAAGATGGTAACAGAGGTAAGCTATTACTGGGGGTCTGCTACAGACCCCCAAGCCAGGTTGAAAGCCTTAATCTAGAACTTGTGGAAGAGGTAAGGAAGGCCATTCATATCACTAGTAAGGGACCAACCATAGTAGTTGGAGATTTTAACTGAGCTGAAATTGATTGAGATAATAATGTGTCTACTGATGAGATAGGGAAGGGGGTTCTAGAGTTAAGGAAGTCTGTTTTATGACTCAGTTTGTAAAAGAGCCAACAAGAGGAGATAACTTCTTGGAATTGTTAATGAGCAACAGGGACGATCAAATCTCCAACATAAATGTAGGAGAAGCATTAAGCAACAGCGATCACAATGCAGTCACATTTGACATCGCAAGAGTTGGTGAGGTCTTAAAAAAAAACCAAAAACTGCCAAATTTCACAAACTGACTTTGTGCGCTTGAGAAGTCTAGTCGGAGTGGGCCTGTCAGGCTTAAATATAGCAATGGAACAATGTGTACCCATGGCAAAGCAAAGGTACCAAAGTTTAAAGGCACTCCAGCCTGGTTGGATGGGGCTACAAAGCAAATCATAAAGAGGAGAAAAAAAAGAAATTAAGGCAATGAAAGAAAATGGCACGCAAATAAATCAGATTCAATACCAGAAGGCATGTCAGGACTGCAAAAAAGGCATCAGAATAGCAAAGAAAAACTTTGAATTGAACATGGCAAGAAATGTGAAGGATAATAACCAAAAGTTTTTTAGTTACATTAAGAGTAGAAGGAAAGCAAGCAATGGAATAGGGCCACTGAAGGTGGGTTTGGGAGAAAACATTACAGATAATGCTGCACAGCTGCAATAGTGCTAAATATGTTTTTTGCATCAGTCTTTACCAAGGAGGAGACGGGTAACCTATCTGATCTGGAACGAGAACTCAAGGATATCGCAGAGAAAAGTTGCGAGACTATTCATATCACTTCTAGCACGGTTGTCAAACAGCTGTATAAACTTAAGGTAAATAAACCTCAGGGGCCGGATAATTTGCATCTGAGGATCCATAAGGAACTAAGGGAGGAAGTCACAGAAACGCTGACACAAATCTTTCAAAAATCACTGAATACTGGAGAGGTACCGGGGGACTGGAGAAAGGCAGATCTTGCTCCTATTTTTAAGAAAGGTAACAAAAGTGACCCAGGAAACTACAGACCAGTAAGTTTGATGTTGATTGTGGGTAAAATTATTGGAGACTCTTATTAGTGATAAAATCATGGAGCAGCTGGACAGAAATAAAATCATCAATGATAGGCAATATGAGTTTATGAAGGGAAGGTCTTGCCAACCTAAATTACTGGTTTTCTTTGACAGTGTGACAAGGGAACTTGATAAGGGTAAGGCTGTGGATGTTGTATATCTGGATTCCAGTAAAGCCTTTGATACAGTTCCTCTTGAGAGGCTGGTCCTGAAAATAAAGTAAGTGGGAATCAGTGGAGGTATATTTACAATGGATACACAATTGATTGACCATAAGAACCCAGAGGATGGTGGTACAGGGAATGTCATCAGACTGGGAAAATGTTACCAGTGGAAGTCCACAAGGGTCTGTTTTGGGACCTCTTTTGTTTAATATTTTTATAAATGATCTGGAACTAGGAGGTGCAAGCACAGTGGCTAAGTTTGCAGATGACACCAAGCTGATGAAGGTGGTAGATTGCGAAGCTGAACAAGATGGGTTACAGGAGGATTTGAACATACTTGGGAATTGGGCAGATTGGTGGCAGATGAAATTAAATGTGGAGAAATGTAAAGTACTTCACATGGGAACAAAAAATCCTGGAAGGGACTATTATTTGAATGGAAGGAAAATAATATGTATGGAAAATGAAAAGGACTCAGGGGTCCTGATTGAAAATAAATTTAAGTTCTCCCGGCAATGCTCTTTGGCAGTGAGTAAAGCAAACCAGATGTTGGGATGTATCAAAATATCAACAGCAGCCAAAATAGTGGGGTAATCCGAGACCATACATAGAGACTGTGTACAGTTCTTGTCGCCACAGTACAAAAAGGATATTGGAGAAATTGAGAAGATACAGAGGAGGGCAACCAAAATGATTGAGGGAATGGAGGGACTGGGCTGTGAGGAGCGACTCAGTAAATTGGGCATGTTCATGCTGGAAAAGAGAAGATTGACAACATAATTGTTGTCTTTAAGATTCTAAAGATTCTAAACAATATCGATCATGTCAGACTGCTTCAACTTGTCCAGAATAGTAAAACCATAGGACATGGCCTGCAATTGAAGGGGGAAATTCAGAATGAATCTATGCAAACACCTATTTCAGTGAGCGAATAGTGAACCTGTGGAACAGGCTCCCGAGGGAGACGGTTGAAGCAGGAAGTGTTGATTCTTTCAAACATAGATTAGATACTTTTCTTCCAGGAAATAACATTATGGGATATAGTAATAGGTAGTTTTGGGACATATGTGCATACGACCGCCAGGGAGGTGGAAGATGGACCAGATGGACCTTGGTCTTTTCTCGTCCAGCATTTCTTATGTTCTTATGTCATCTTAGTTTATGAAGTAGATCTTGTTGGGGTATAAAACAGAAACGTGTCTGGCTACGAGATTAAACCAAGGTCCCAAATGTCTGTTCAGGTGGAGGTTAAAGGACTCGTTGGTGCTATTTGAAACATTTGGATGCTCTCATGGTTTCCCTCTTCAGGGAGGATACGGAGAGGGAGCAGGGCTGAGAGTCACTGTCCCCAAAGCTCCACAGTTTGGTAAGATCCAGGCCAAGAAACTTACACTTTACAGCACTGATAGGTAATACTCACAGCAATCTATCAGCCTCAGAGTGTCACAGTCAGGGCCAAATGTGCACTCAGACTGCTCAGTATTTAGACAGGATGAGGGAGACCAGAGCATGGTTGAAGCAGATTATTTTGGGGGTTGTAACATGTTGTGTTGAACCACAGGAACCGGTTCAGGCCATTACAATGCACCAACAGTATTCTTAAAATGACTGCTTCGATAGGAAGGATGATTGTGCAACAGCTCCAAATGGCAGCTGCACCTTTGAGGCTGTGATGTATTTTGGTGCCTTTAGAAATTGCTCCTTTATTCTGTAAGCCCCAAATCTTCTGTGGGATCAGCAGTGTGTGACTCTTTATAAATATAATTTGTTGTTGTTGTTGTGCTACATCACCCGAGAGCAGGTGTGCAGCAGAGATGGGGATTTCAGGCTGGAACAAGAAAGGAAACTCTAGGTTTCCGCAAGGGTCAATGGAGCGAGTGTTATAGGCAATAAGGACCAAGCTGAGAGAGAGAGAGAGAGAGTGAGAGAGAGAGAGCGAGAGAGCAAAGTATGAGATGTGGAACCGTTTCATTGTGGGGCAGGATGAGCAGGATATACAATCAATGAGGAAATCTGAGCTGTTGCAATCAGCTTGGTGTTATTTAGCTGCTAATTGTAGGACAGTTGTCAATTAATGCAGAATTGAATGGATTTAATTTAACAGGCGTTTTTAAATAAACCGATCGGTTTCCAGGCGTTTCCAAATATTGTAACACAACATTCTGCATTAATTGCCTGTTTCCCATCAGTTACCGTTATATTGTCAAACCCATCGTGTTTACCTTGTAGTCTTTCACTTTGTGTAATTGTTCAAATCGGACGAGTTGACCGAATGGCCTGTTTCAGGGCTGGACACTCGTGAATTTCTAAATGCTTCGTTTGATGCACAGAATTTAATAAATGTCAGTGTGTTGAAATAATCTGTGACTCTTTCCGTTAACAGTACAAATGATATAATAATAATCTTTGCATTTGATATAGAGCTTTTCACGTCTTCTCGACGTCTCAAGCGCTTCACAGAATAGACTGTAAAGTGAATTGACTGTATATTTGTGGGCGAAATGCGGCAGCCAATTGTGCACAACAGCGTCCCACAAACAACCGTGGATTGAAGTGACCAATTTATTTATTTATTTTTCTTGAGGGATTATTGTCAGGCTTGTGGAGTAGGAAACTTGCCCAAATTTCGCCCTGCCGGGAATCGAACCTTACGAGGAAAATGCTCTAACCACTGAGCTACAGGACTCCACGTTGATTGTGAAGCAGGAACTTGGAATGAGCTGTGGCTGGGAGTTCACTGCTGTTGGGCACCAATAACATCCTTGTTGATGTATAACAACAACAACAATAATCAGGGAGCTGTCTCATTGGGGAGATAATTGCGCTGGACTTGATCAGATTGAGAGTTTATCAGGACCTCCAGACCCGCATTGTCAGAGTGCCATTCATTAGGATTGGACATTAAACCAAAATCCCATCTGCCTGTTCAGAGTGTAATAATAATTCTTACGTTAAGTACAACCTCTTGCATGTTGGGAGGACCTCTCAAAATGTTTCACATGATTTACTGTAAATTGTAGTGACTGTGTGCTTTTTTTGCGAACGTTAAAGATCCCATGGCGCTATTTCTGTTCTGTGAAGCGCTTTGGGACGTCCTCCCGACGTGAAAAGCGCTATATCAAATGCAAGGATTATTATTATTATTATTATTTGAAAAACTGAAGGGAATTTCTCCCGCTGTCTTGCCTTCTGCAACGTTTGAGATCTTAAAAAAAAGGAGAATAAAATGGGCCTTTATTTTGCAGTTTAGTTTTTGGTCCATTGGCTCTTTGAGAATAAACACGAACATGTTATTAATCATGATTCTCTGAACTTACATGCTTCATTTGCCAGCATGTACTGTGTGGCACATTAAATAAAACAGATTGTTGCAGTGGAGAAGAGGCCCTGAGCAATTGATCAAACCCGTGCAGGCAAAAGTAGTAGGTAATTATTTGGGGAGGACAAGTTTGCAGGGCTATGGGGAGAGAGCGGGGGAGTGGGATTGATTTGGATAGTTCTTTTCAAAGTTCCGGCACAGATATGATGGGCCGAATGGCCTCCTTCTGTGCTGTATAATTTTATGATTCTATGAAAACATCACAGCGTAATTCAGAGTTGCTCACTGAGAAATATTTTTGCCTCTGAAGATGCTGTGATTTCTGTGTGGGGGGCTGGGAGGGGAGAGTCTGTCTGTGTATGTGTGCGTGAGAAAGACCGCTCTCACTGCCATTACCCCCGAACTCACACTCTGCTCTGTATTCTGATTGCTGAAGCTCTGTATCCAACGGGAATCTCAGGTATTTGCATTCCGGTGTTGGAAAGGTCAGAGGAAGCATAATTGCATCTGTATTTTCATCTCCACATAACTCCAGATCATACCTTGGAGAAATCTGTTACTGTTGCATATAAAATAATTGGCTGAGATTTACGAATGACATGATTTTAAATCAAACAGTAAGTTTTACATGACTTTATTCTGAGATTCTGGAGTTTATGTAAACCTCATACTCACTTTGCTGGTTTCCTGTATTGAGAAGTACATGTACCAGACGAGTGAGCCACAGACCTATTTGTTTAGACAGTTCCGAGTCGAATGTTTGGAAGCAGATGACAGACACTCTTTATTATAAGCTTGTGATTTTTTAGGAATATGCCAATGTTCTCTCTCTCTGTGAACCGATCACCCCCATCCTTGCCCAACTCCACTGACTCCCCATCCCTCACATTTAAAGCCCTTCACGGCTGTGCTCCTTCCTACCTCTGCGACCTCTTAACACCATATGGATTCCCTCTGCTTGGTGGGCCTGCTCCATGACCCCCGCCCTGCCCACCCTATCATTGGCGGTTGGGCCTTCAGCCCCCACCCTCTGGAATTCCAACCCAGAGCCCCTCTGCCTCGCCCTTGCCTCCTTCAATGCTCCTCTCAAGACCTTCCTCTTTGACCGTGCCTTTGGCTACTCCCTATCCCCACCCCTCATATTCCAACCCCCAGCTCAGGAGCAAAGCATTTACTGTCCAACGCCTTGGCACCTTGCTTTCCAAAGTGAAAGGCTCTGAGTAATTTAAAAAAATGTTTGTTTGTTTGTTTTGAAAATGAGGAAGTGGGGAGCTGAAAGATAGACTGAGGGATGGAGGGATAGTTAGGTTAATGTTGTTTTTCTGTGCCAACATTTCTTATGGTCTAAACTCAAAGTTCCAGGAAAAGCAAAAAAGGCAAGAGCCAGAGAATGCCGTGATTATAAAAGGATTAAACGCTCTTAAAAGTGATGAAGTAGCTGCTCAAATCAACGTGAGTATTAAAGGAGATAACTGTAAAACAATTGACCTCTGAGTAATACAGTCGCATCACCATCAAAAATACTCCAAACACATTCGGTCAAAGAGCAAATTGTTACTTTACAAAATTAACATATTTGGAGAATTAATTAGCCAGAAAAGCCCTTGAAGCAAAAACGGGTTCAAAAAAGACAGTGAGACGAGTGTGAGCAATGCATGGGGTGAGATGAAAGTGGAAAGTAGATTTATGGTATAGACCAGCAATGTGGGGGGGAACTTTTTTATTGGAAGAATGTTTGGAATAATTTACCAGAGCAAATTAATAGACGCAATGATTGTGGTTATTGATCAGCCCGTTATCCTGTCACACATTTGAGAGGTGAAACTGGGTAACCGGCAAAGGCAAGAATCTGCATTGCTTTTTGCATAAAAGAAACATCTCAAAGTGCGGAACAGGATGATATTAATAATAATTAAGTGAAGTTACGTTGTAACCGGATGCAGCAGCGAGTGAGTTTCATGATAAAGGGAGAACAAACTCGGTGAAAGTCTCAATAACTAATCTCCCACTGGAGTTACTGTAATCCCAATTCCCTGCTCTTTTTCCAAAGCCTTTTACTTTCTTGCCCTCAAATTCTGCTTTGCGGGCTTTACTGAGACTGTTTGAGAAACACCCGATAAAGGGATCAATGTTCTAAAAGAGTCTCACCCCAATGTTTCTCGGGTTCCTGTTGTATTTAATAGTTCGGCCATTTTAGGTACTTTTTATAGTTTTGAAGCAGGTAATGACCCCATTTTCATATTGGCAAATGTCATCATGCTTCTCTTCAGCTGAAAGGCTCATTTTAATGCCTCATAATTCACTAACCACTAGAGTGGAAATGTCCTGTATAACACCGTCAATTATTTGTGAAAGATTTTTTTCACAAATAATTTGCTTTTGGTAATAATGTGCATTAGCTCAGACATTAATGTGGCAGACACATCACCTCAACACACCACTGTCCACCCCTCTCCCAGCTCAGTTACTGATCTCAGCAGTTCAGGCTAGAAGGCTCAGGGACCCCAGAGTGTGCGTTTGGGGGTAACTGCTGCCGTTATCTAGCTAACACTGTTAACTAGCTAAAGCACTATTTGCTAAGCTTCCTGCAAAACGATTGCCAGAAATCTGAACAAAAGGGAAAAAAAACGCTGAGGAAAGCCATCAGCTTAATGTCAGTTCTGGTAGAAAATGTTGCTTGTTATTTTGTGTATATTTTTAGAAATTACAGTATAAACAGAGCGCTTTAATACGTCTCATTACTTTGTGCCTTTGATCTCCGTCCAGAGGGGTTTCGCCAACTTCCTGCATCTCCTTGAAGTGGAGTTTGGATTAGACATTAGAGGAGAGCAGACGAGCAGCCACACCACTTTACACTCAGCTCTGTGAGTTATTGGAACTGTAACTAGTAAAAAAAAGCTCCAGGCTCCAGTTTTCTGCTACATTTCTAGTGTTAAGCACTCCTCTTTGCATACTTAGAGAAGGGAGTTTCTCCTGGTGTCCTGGCTATCAATTCCCCAAGTAAAATTGGATGCTCACTCCATGACTGTTCGTGGGATGTCATTGTGTGCAAATTGCTGGCTGCTTTCACCCACAAAATGCCTAGTCACTACACTCCACAGTGTGTCCTGTGAAGTGCTTTGGGAAGGTCTCACCAACGGGAAAAGGCACTGTATCAAACGCAAGGATTGTTATTTTATTCTAATGCAGCCAGGGATAGAACCTCAGGACTAGGAAGAAAACTGGAAGATAATAATAATAATAATAATCCTTGCATTTGATATAGCGCTTTTCACGTCTTCTAGATGTCTCAAAGCGCGTCACAGAATATACTATAAAGTGAATTGACTGTATATTTGTGGGCGAACGCGGCAGCCAATTGCGCACAGCAATGTCCCACAAACAGTCGTAGATTGAAAATGACCAATTTATTATTGTTTTGCTTTTTGGAGGGACTATTATTAGGCTCTGTGTGGAGTAAGAAAACTTGCCCAAGATAAATGCTCCCTTGTTACTGACCTACTTACTGAGAACTTATTCTGCAACCTGCTGTTCGACACGTTTACACGAGTGATCAGAGCCAGGCTCGCACCGAATATAGGTTACTGTCCACACATGCCCTTTGTATAATGCTGTATACCTATTATGTTGGTGCCAACGTTTGCAGAATGAGGATGACAGGAACGCACCACATGCCTGTTTTCTGTCCTCTCTCCACAAGCCGCTGCCTCTTATGTGGGCACAAAGGAATGTGGTGGAGCTAAGCTATCAATGTTTACACTTCACACACGTGGAATTTTACAGCAATTAGAGGTTGTTCAGACCATTTTACCAGAACCTACCTGGCTCTTGATCTAACTGTGTGTAGAAGTAGCTTGTCTCTGCTTTTTTTTTGGTAATGATGTTTCAGGTGTGTATCAGAGCAGTGATTCTGATGCATTGTAACCGATTGACCAAAGTTGTATAAGCTGCAGCATTGGAGAACATAACCATTTGCTTGGAGAAAGAGGACCAAGGTCTGGCCAGTTCACGTTACACCATCCTGGCAGTCGCTTGACATGTCGTGTCCCGAGCTATATACTGTATCCCCAGATAATAACATAAGAATTTGAGTGTTGTTGACTGGTATTTGCTCGCTATGGGACATTCTACACAACTCGGTATAAACACTAAAGTTAGATTTTACTTGTAATTTCATCAAGGTCATTAACAAGTGATGTGAGCAGCAAGGCTGTAGGACTGCCCTCTAGCTTGTCAAAGCTACTAATTAGAAAGTATTGCTATTTCCTGCACTCCCACCAAATTTCTATCCAATTTGTATTTCTGGATACCATAAGCTTTCACATTTGCCAGTGTGGGATCTTGTAAAGGTCTTTCTGAAGGTTGTGTCACACATTATCAATCAACTTAAGTTCTCAGAGTATTTCAATACGTGTGTTTGTTTGTGAGCTGCCGTTAGGGTTGATTGCCCTCATGAGAACAGCATCTAACTTATATTTGTATAGCCGGGTGAAGAACCTCGGCGCTCTGAGCAAGGTGTAGAATTTCTAGATTGACGCTGAGCTGGGGAGAGATTACATGGTTGCAGAGGAAAGTCTTCGGCTGCAATCTAAAGATGGCAAGGAGGGGCAAGGCAGAGGATTGAGACAGAGTTCCAGAGGTTTGGGGAGAAGTGGCTGATGGTGGGGCTGAGGGGGAGGGGGGCAGACATCCTCTATAAATATAGATCCATTATAATCTTTCTTTATAAGTTATTTCTTTATAACAAGCTTGGTTTTCATCGCAGAAAGACAAGCCAAATGCTAATGACTTGCAGGGCACATTCAATGACATGAGGTTTACTGCCTCCTTTTATGGTATTTTCTTTCCCACCATGTTCTTCACTTTGCTGGGAACGCTTGTCCTTTCAGCCGGTGCTTGTAACTGGTTTTAATTTCACTTTTCCACTGATATACACCCTAACACATTGCAGCCTCCAAGTTCTGCCCTGTGTGGTTTGTGAAGTTTGAAAGTACCTGGGGATTGTAACTGTAAATATCAATTGCTTTTTTGAGAAAGTAATATAGCTGAACGATGTAGGTGTGAAGCAAAGCCTGTCATTGAATGAACTAAACAATGTGATCTGGGAGTGAGAAAATAGGAAGCCAGATTTACAAAAGTAATCACACATCCTGAACTCAGGGGAATATCATTCTTAAAATCATTTGAAATGTTAGAAGTGAGACTGGCAAACATTTTTTCACACAAAGGGCAGCGAGGAGATGACTGCCCCAACAGGCCATGGATGTAGAATCATTTGACATGTTTAAGAGAGAGAGAGATAATTAATAGATAATGTACTTAGATAAATAATTATTTCTATGTATATTTTGTTTCACACACAAGATATACAGTTAATTCACTTTACAGTATATTCTGTGAAGTGTTTTGAGACATCTTGAAGACGTGATAAGGCGCTATATCAAATGCAAGGATTATTATCATCTAACACTTTACTAAATACTTTCTTCAGCACATTCAGTTTTTTTTAGAAACATTCAGAAGATTTAGGAGTTCGATAATTACACGTTTGTTGTTAAGAAATCTGTTAACAAATACTGCAAATTAGACCCTAGAATTTGGACGTGTGATGATGGAAGGTTGCTCTTTATCCTCCATTAAATAACAGAAGGTTTTATGCTCCAGTCATGGGTTTCCTCTCATCTCTCCTCAGTTTGACATGCAGAGGATTACACTGGAGGAACTGAAGCACATCTTATTTCACGCATTTCGGGACCACTTGACGATGAAAGATATTGAGAATATTATTATAAATGAGGAGGAGAGTCTGAATGAAAACTCAAACAGCTGTCAGACAGAGTTTGAAGGTGAGAGCGCTGAGCAGTCGATCTGTTTGTTTCTCCCGAAAAGCCAGTCTGGTAAGAAACCAATGTCAAACAATCTGATTCTGAAGAGTTCAATGAACTTTGTATAAAGTCTTGTTCCCTGGACACAGTCAGTGAGAGCCTGACTCTATGTTGTTCCATAGTCTGTACAAGCGTCAACATTCAGCAAGTTATATGAACACGTTACTTACAGATGTACACAGAATAGGCTGATAGTGATTTATTGTATGTGCAATAATAAATTTACATAAATAACCAACTGTAGCATTAGGGCAGTAGTGAACCTTGTCTCTCTGCAATTACCACATCTGCAGAGGCTGAATCTGACTCAGCTGTGGGTTAGGTCTGTGCGGGGAACGAGGTCCATGAAATACTGAGATAACCTCCTCACGGAGCTGGTTAACCAGGGCTCAACCATCACCTGTTTCCATAGCGACACAGACTGCAGCTCATTGCAGTCACAGGTCAGACTGACACTCGCCAGTCAATGTTAACCTCCCCCCTCCCTCCCCACAAAAAGAAACATTGTTCAACTAAATCTTCGCAGGAAGCGTTTAAAGCTTAACATCCCTGTGAAAGGAGCTTGAATAATGCAGCTCCTGTGAGTATGAATGAACACTAATGATGAGAAATTTGTTGCACCAGACGGGGGAACCCAACTGAAGCTCGTCCCCACTGCTCGCTGCTGTTAATACATCCCGAAAGGTGGGAAATGTTCCAAATCTCTAAATAAAACCCGTCTCTTTGAGTTTTGAAGTTTGTATTTTAAAATGGGGGGTGGGGAGAGGGGAGGGAAAGGCTATTCNTTTTTTAATATTAATGGGCTGACTGAATTGAAATTCCTGTCGGAGTGAAATAGAATGTTATTTGTATTCACTGGAGCCATCTTTTTGTGATAAAGTACCAGATGTAGAGACACAGTTACTCTTCTCAAAAAGAATCGGTTCTGATTTCAGATCAAAGCCTTCACTGCTCTCGTTTGGTCTTGATTTAACAAAACTAAATAAATCCACGGTTCAGCCCCTGCCTGCTCTGTGCTGTCTTGCTGTTGTTGAGCAGCTGGTGTTACAATTGACTTCATTTTCTGGCCACAAGCCTTTCCCACATCAGACTGTCCTGCTCGCTCCGGCACTGAGAGTACAGCCTTCGCCAGATGCCGCCCCACTCTCCCTTCATTGCTCTCATCAATCAGCAGTTCTGGGCAAAACACGGCATTACAAACTTTCAGGAGAAGATGCTACTCTCTTTTCTCTTTGTTTGTATTAAAATTATTAGAAGATGTTAGCTACAGGAATACTAGGCTATGGGGTGAGAGCGGGGGAGTGGGACTAGTCAGTGGCTCTTTCAAAGAGCCGGCACAGGCACTGCTGTGCTGTAAGATTCTATGATTCTAAACGCCAGAGGATATCCAGACACTGTTTCTGACAGTATTGATGAGAGATTTTTAAAAAATGTCTAACCAAGTGGATGTTAAAGATTCTGCCACATTGTTAGAAAAGAAGGGAGTTTCTCTTGATGTTCTGTCCAGCAATCCCCCAGTCATTCACTTTATGGCTATTTGCGTCTCCTAACTGTGGTTGCCACTTTTGCCTAAACCTGACAACAGTCATGTGTGAAATACTTTGAGACGTTTCGACATAAGCTGCTGCAAAAATGAAAGTTCTTAGTTTAATACCTGTGAAGGGTTGATGCAGTATTGATGCTTTAGCTGCACGCTGTAGATCTGCTCAGCTGGGGGTTTGCATGCTGAGCACGTGCAGCGCACTAACTGACCTACAGATGCCTGTCCTCTCCCCTGTCCCCTCTCATCCTCTCCCCTGTCCTCTCCCATCCTCTCCCTTGTCCTCTTCCCCATCCTCTCCCCTGTTCTCTCCCCTGTCCCCTCTCATCCTCTCCCTTGTCCTCTTCCCCATCCTCTCCCCTGTCCTCCTGTCCCCTCTCATCCTCTCCCCTGTCTTCTCCCCTGTCCCCTCTCATCCTCTCCCCTGTCCCCTCCCATCCTCTTCCCTGTCCTCTCCCATCCTCTCCCCTGTCCTCTCCCATCCTCTCCCCTGTCCTCTCCCGTCCTCTCCCCTGTCCTCTTCCCCATCCTCTCCCCTGTCCTCTCCCGTCCTCTCCCCTGTCCCCTCCCATCCTCTCCCCTGTCCCCTCCCATCCTCTTCCCTGTCCTCTCCCATCCTCTCCCCTGTCCTCTCCCATCCTCTCCCCTGTCCCCTCCCATCCTCTTCCCTGTCCTCTCCCATCCTCTCCCCTGTCCTCTCCCATCCTCTCCCCTGTCCCCTCCCATCCTCTCCCCTGTCCTCTCCCGTCCTCTCCCCTGTCCTCTCCCGTCCTCTCCCCTGTCCCCTCCCATCCTCTCCCCTGTCCTCTCCCGTCCTCTCCCCTGTCCTCTTCCCCATCCTCTCCCCGTCCTCTCTCATCCTCTTCCCTGTCCTCTCCCGTCCTCTGCCCTGTCCTCTTCCATCCTCTCCCCTGTCCTCTTCCCTGTCCTCTCCTGTCCTCTCCCGTCCTCTCCCGTCCTCTCCCCTGTCCTCTCCCGTCCTCTCCCGTCCTCTCCCCTGTCCTCTCCCGTCCTCTCCCGTCCTCTCCCGTCCTCTCCCCTGTCCTCTCCCGTCCTCTCCCGTCCTCTGCCCTGTCCTCTCCCCTGTCCTCTCTGCAGTTCACTCTCAGAAGCAGAACCGACAGACGTGTGTGAGGAAGAGTTTGATCTGTGCGTTTGGGGTGGCGTTCATCATCAGCGTCATGTTGATTGCAGCCAATCAAATCCTCAGGAATGGCATGGAGTAGAGAGCCCATTCCCCTTCCCTCACTGGGCGGCCATGGTGTGCACCTGGACTCGGCAACACTGGGTGTAAATATGTGCAGATGCAATTTCTACCGGGACCTGGAGCCCAGCATGGAGGTGATGTAGTTTGGGTTTTACATCTACATCCTGCAGACAAGTATTCTGCAGTAAAGGGCTGTGACTTTTAAAAAAAAGCTGCTTTTATAATGCAATAATGTGTGGAAGTTCTGAATTACAGCCGTAAGGTGGTTGTAAGAAGCAACATGTAAAAAGGGAAATGAGTATTTTTACAGTGAAGAGGTCCAGGTTAACAACGCTTATATCTGAGCCAGTGCCAAAAGCACTTCCTGCTCACTTTCCCCTCCTTGCAGCTGTCTGTAAATCACTTGCACCTTATAGGGAAGGTGTATGTGTAAATCCCTGGTTCCTAGCGCTCTAAGACGCTATCCTGCGTGAAGAGTGCTATACAAATTCAGGCTATGGTTCATTTGGGATAGAAAAGGCATCTGTCTGACTTGGACTGGTGAAAATCAGCAACAGAGAACTGTAGTTAGATGTGGGGAGGGGACCAGGGGCTGTAAACCTTTGTGGTGACACAAAATCTTTAGCAAAATCAATATTCCTTCATCACTCAGACCCGCTGCGGACCATAAACCCCCGAACAGGTGATTTCCATCAGGCTGTAATTCAGAGCTTCAGTGTCTCTCCAAGTCCTGTGAGTACAAAAGGTAATCGCAAGACAGACTAATGTAAATACTGTGAATAATAAATATAGAACATTGGGGCATGCTTTAATAAATGAAAATGAGAAAATATTTATCCATTCTAACTTATATGATTTATATGTATAGATAGATTATATATAATATATATTCACATTCTCAGTTACCAAAGTTTTCTGCTATTCACATGTTGCTGTGTTGTGTGCATTAATGCTCCTCCACAACAAAAGTAATTGACCCCCTCCCATTCCTCTCTGCCCCCCCCCCCGCTCCATGGTAAGCCACAGTCTTTATACACTGATCAAATCTAATGTAGAATTAAATTATTTTTCTATAGTTTTAAATCAGGCCACAGTCACATATTATCACACAAGTTGCTGACTTCATTCACTGTTGATGGCCCTTACTCTCCCATAGGAATAGGAGGACACCATTCAGCCCCTCGAGCCTGTTCCACTATTCTACTGGATCATGGCTGATCTGTACCTCAACTCCAAATTGATAATTCAAATTGTCCCAAACTCATATGGTCAAAAGGCCACTTTGTCAATCATCATCTGCTCCAAAGTGTTGGTTTGGATGCTAACATCAGACACTGTGTCACGTGGAACATAACTTGGCACTGCTGAGGGTTTTGACAAGCTGTGATGTACGGCCGGTGTAAGATAATGGAAGAGGGAATTGTAATGCCACAACCAGGCCACCCCTGTTAACGCTCTAACAAATTATCAGTGAGAATGACCTTTCAGCCCATCTGGGACTGCTGCCCGAGGCTAGGAGTGATGCTCACAATGCAACTAAGATCTTCAGCTTGCAATTAATGGTCAACAATAAATACTGAGTATTGCAACTGCAGAATTATTGAGGATTCATACCCCTCCCCCACCCAACCACCCTCCAGCATTCAGCACACAACCGCACAACAGGTACAGATTCCTGTTGTGGCTGATTAGATACATATCCCATTTCTAACCCTGATCAGGGACTGTCATGTGAATGGGGCAGATGAGTCCTTTATAACAAACACAATAATCTAGCATGATCTCCAGCCTGTTTAACAAAAATAAACTAAAAACCTGAAAGCAGGTGATGAAGGCACAAAACAAATGCCAAACCAAGGCCATTTAGAGCATTTACCCATTCACTGGCTCGTCTTCAGGAGACACTGTTTTCTATGTCACTGTTCCCAGAAACCGATGTTACTGAGCAAATAATGGTCCCAAGTCTTGTCTGGAGTGTGTGTGCTGCTGTGAATACAGAAACTTACATTGTACACATCTGTAAAGCCGGCTTGGTTATGCGTTTGTCATTTGTTTGAAACCTTTTTATTATTTTTAATATTTCTCAGGGTTTTTATCAAATCATTTCAGTTATAATAAAAGGTCCAGAAGCTTAATTTGAGATCAAGATTGTTTGAAATTATTAAACCTTTTTTCATACACACAAATAGTTCCGCTGTTTTCTTTGTGGTTTGGAAGCTTGTGGTGTGACATTTTCTGTCCAGGATTAGTATCAGAGTTAAGAGATTAGGAGACACGATAATCTTTAAAGGTACCTTTCATTCAATGCTTGCTAATTTGCAACTCGTTCCTTGGTAATAAGCAGAGGCAGGTAATAATTAAAGGATAATCTTGTGTGTACATAAAAAGGAGAGAGTCACTGCATGGAAAAGGAAGGATTAGAGTCAATAGGAGATATTGTGAGATGGGGTCGAGTGGCTAAAGGAGATGCAATACGTAGATTTCAGTGACCACCTCTGTTGAAAGAAAGGTGTTGATAAAATCCACTATAAGTTCATAGTTCATTCTGTATTGCTTAATTGGAAATTCAGAATTTCCATTTTAAGTTTGCCTGAACTGAATAAAATAAAGCCAAACTTGTGTACAGTTAGTTGATATCTCTAACAAGTAGAGTCTCGGTATTGAGGAACTTGTGCTCACAAATTAGCAGCCACATTCTTTATCCTCCCAGACGGCTGGTACTTTTATTCCAATCGCAAAGCGGTGATCTTTAAAAATTAGACCTCACTTATGTCAGACTGTGGCTGTCTTAGCAGCATACACCAGACACGTTTTCAGTGTGACTATTAATATTCAACAACTACAGCATTTATAAAATAAATAAAATATCTCAAAGCACTTAACAACCAGAGTGATAGTTCTCTCAAAGCAGGAAATAAGAGAATGGAAGATGTTGTTGAGAATTATGGAAGATGATCGTTCAGCAGGAGTCAGGTCAGGGAGCACCGAGGTAAACAGTTATGTCAATACACATTTCAGAGCAGCATATTTCATCCACTTACAACAACAACAACTTGGATTTATATAGCGCCCTCCACGCCGGACGGCGTCTCAGAGCGCTTTACAGTAACGGATCCCGGGGCCGAGCCGGGGGAGGGGAGGAGCCGGGGAGGGGGAGGAGCTGGGGAAGGGGAGGAGAAGCTGGGAGGAGGGGGAGGAGCCAGGAGAGGGGGAGGAGCTGGGGGGAGGGGGAGGAGCTGGGGGGGGATGGGGAGGAGCTGGGAGGGAGGGGGAGGAGCCGGAGGAGGGGGAGGAGCTGGTGGGAGGGGGAGGAGCTGGGGGGAGAGGGAGGAGCTGGTGGAGGGGGAGGAGCTGGGGGGATGGGGAGGAACTGGTGTGAGGGGGAGGAAATGGGGGGAGGGGGAGGAGCTGGGGTAGGGGGAGGAGCTGGTGGGAGGGGGCGGAGCTGGGGGGATGGGGAGGAGCTGGGGGAGGGGGAGGAGCTGGTGGGGAGGGGGAGGGGAGGAGCGGGAGGGGGGGGGAGGAGCGCGGGGGAGGGGAGGGGGAGAGGGAGGAGCCGGGAGGGGAGGGGGAGGAGCTGCGGGGGAGGGGGGGGAGAGGGGGGGAGGAAAGTGACCAAAGGTGCGGTCGAAGAGAAAGGTCTTCAGCAGAGACCTGAGAATAGGAAGAGAGGGGTTGAGGGGGAGTGAGGATTACAGTTGTTATCTGCAGAAAATTGCAATATTTAGTTATAGAGTTAATTTTCCATTCAATCTCAGGTGTTATTGTCCGATGAAGCATATTGTTTGATAATTCATTACACATAACAACTTTATTTTTGATTCTTAATTTGGAATTCTTTGTAAATTAGGCAATAAAATGACACGCATTAAACACGGGAGATAGAGCCGGTCATTGAAACAACACAAAACAATGAAGTTAAATGTCTGCGGTTGATGTCGGCAGAAGTTTCAATGTCCACAGGAAATCTCCACCAACACCAGCAGTGGCACAGGACAAGTCCGTCACAAACCTGCTCAGTTTCGGTGTTTTTTTTCCTGCAGTGAATAATGTTTCTTAATTTTAAAAAAATCAGAAACGGTATTTCCTGTTTGAACAGAATACATTTTGAAACACTAATTTGTTTAAACTCTAAAGCCCTGTAACATAATAATAATAATAATAATAATAATCCTAGCATTTGATATAGTGCCTTAGCACGACTTCGAGACGTCTCAAAGCACTTCACAGAATATACTGTAAAGTGTAGTGACTGTGCGTTTTGTGGGAGAAACGTCGCAGTCAATTGTGCACAGGGGACGTCCCACAAACAGTCGTGGAATGAGTGACCGAATTATTAATCAGTTAATATTGTAGCTTTGAGTTAAATGATTCACCTATAACAGGATTAGATTGAGGTATATTTTATCTCATAAAAAAATAATTCAGTATCCTTTTGTGGAGCAAGAGAAATGGCTGAAGGCTTGTAGCACCCTCTGTAGCCGCTGCTGTGAATTTTAGTCGGTGCGTGTAGAAGACACAATGTTTACATGAAGTTACAACCCAAGTGTAACATTATTTTATTTTTCCAATAAATACTAGCATCAGATTAGGTACCCGAAGCCCCAAATGATATTAGTCTTAGATGGTGAGACCCTTTATCTTAAAATTTAAGGTTGTAGAAAATTCTTGCATTTAGTGTTAAATTGGAAACCGGTTTTCTGCAGTTTTTAAGAAGAACTGGTGTCCAAATGAAGTGTATTGTTAGGTTGAGCAGCCGGGTCTGGTATGTAATTATCATTTACTCAATCAGTCTCTCCTATGTATCAGATTGTGTGGACATCTGGCGAGGTCATGGTTGGACTTGGCTGTGATTTATCTCACACCTCACACCCATTTTAAACAATCTTTCTTGACCAACACATCCAGGATCGTTACACTTGGGTAAGTATCAGAGGCGTGAGTCAGTGCGTTCAGCAGAGGAGGTGAGAAAGGTCAGGTGGAGAAGTACATATAACAGTGGCAGCAGGAAGAGAACTTACACAACAGACGTCATAGATATTCTAGTAGCCTGTAGCTATTCTAGTCTTTCACTAAACCAAGTTTTTAACGCTTTCCCTTGCAGTGGCCAATATGATTAAGACCTATGTTCCCATGCTAATAACATTACACAATACTAACTTTAATTAGGGGTGGACACAATGCAGCACTTTGGAATAATACTGCACGCTCACCTCCAAGACTGCTGGCACAAATTTATGGTGCCTGAAATAATAACTAAGTGGCTGTACATATTTATTTGATAAGAGTTAAAGATATTCTCGGTTAAATTTCAGCATCTTGCTCCAGGGTTAATGGATTGCTTATTCCTAGTGACAACTAATTTACCAGATAGGAATATGAGTGAGTAATAAAGCCAAACACAGGGGACAAGTTCAGTTATTTGCACGGCTGCCATGAGCAGGAGACAGACGGGGGTTGTGACATTCTGCTGAATGGACAATCGTCAATAAACAAAACCAGCAAAATACCATTTCCTTCCCAATTCAGTAACAAATGACTGAATGCTCTAGCAAGCAGGGCATCAGCAAGCAGCAGCATCCTGCAGTCTACGTCTATCCTTGTTGCTCTTTTCTGAACTCTCCAACTCTGCAATGTTCCCAAAATGATATAATAGAATCACAGAAAGGTAGAGTGCAGAAGGAGGCCATTCAACCCATTGAATCTGCACTGGCTTTCAGAGCAAACGGTATTTTCAATCCCACTGCTCTGGCCTATCCACATTTCAAACCTCTAACTTTCATAAACCATCTACTTTCTCTCTTGAAATCGCAAATGGACTCTGCTTAGCACCTTGCTTGATGGGCAATCCATATCCCAATAACTACACTAAGTTTAATGAGTAAAGTATCCAATTGTTCAGGTGATAATTGTTCAGGGGTGTACTTTGCTAATGAAGCTGAAGCCCTCTAAAAACAGCTGTCATAATAATAATAATAATAATAATCCTTGCATTTGATATAGCGCTTTTCACGTCGGGAGGACGTCCCAAAGCGCTTCACAGAACACACTGTAAATCGAATTGACTGTATATTTGTGGGCGAATGCGGCAGCCAATTGCGCACAGCAATGTCCCACAAACAGTCGTAGATTGAAAATGACCAATTTAATTATTGTTTTTGGTTTTGGAGGGATTATTATTAGGTGTATGGAGTGAGGAAACTTGCCCAAGGTTTCGCCCTCTGCCTGGAATTGAGCTCAGGTCTCTCACTTTCAAAGGGAGTGCAACCCACAGCAGTGTACAATCCAGAAGCTTCCAAACAAATCCAAATGTTCTTTCACCTTTGAACAAAGTCAAAGTGGGCAGTTGCACATCATATCAGACATGGTTTGATAGTTTCACCGATAGAGGAAGTGGAAAAAGCACTTTTCGTTTCAAATTTAATGGAGCCTTTGATAGTCCCACAAACACCCATGGAGTGAATGAGCAATTTTATCCAAGGGATTGTTGGCCAGGGCACTGGGAGAGAGAAACTCAGACATAGTTTAATCTTTCATCTGAATGACGCACTTCCAACAACGTCATCACCCTCATCCTCAAAAAACCTTCCATGAACCCATCACTACTTTCCAGCTGTCACCCTTCTCCAACCTCCCATTCCTCTCCAAGGCCCTGAAATGAGTCGTCGAGTCCCAGCTGCATTCGTTCCTCTCCCTCCATTCTCTCTCTGAACCCTTCTAATCGGGTTTCCGTGCTGCCCACAGCAGGGAACAGCCCTGGTCAAAGTCACTAATGACATTCTATCCTTGTCCTCTTCAAGCTCTTTGCTGCCTTTGACACTGTCAAACACTCTATCCTCTTCTACCGAACTCTACTTCTCTGCCTCTGCCCTCAATTCCAGAACAACTGATGTCCTGATAGACTGTGTCAGACATCAAATCCTGGATGAGAGCCAACTTTCTACAACTGAATGTCAGCAAGACTGAGGCTGTCCTTATTGGCTCGCAACAGAGCCTCCGCACCTCAGGCACTGGCAGCATCGCCATCCACCTCACCAAGCCAGTCAGGAATCTGGGCGTCTTGGTCAACTCTCAACTGTTCTTTCTCCCCCATATCCATGCCACTTCCTACTCTGCCTTCCCCCACCTCTGCAACATTACCCGCCTCCGCCACTGCCTCACCCCTCAGGCTGCTGAACCCCTCATACATGCATTTGTCACCTTAAGGCTCGACTACAGAAACTCCCTCCTTGTCGGCCTCCCCAACTCTTCCCTCCACAAGCTGCAGATCATCCAGAACTCTGCAGCTCGTGTTCTCTCGCATACCAGGCTCCATGATCCCATTACCCCACCCTCGCCTGGAACCACTGGCTCCCCATCCCTCAGAAGATAGAATTCAAAATCTTCATCCTCACTTTCAAGGCCCTCCATGGCCTTGATCCCTCCTACATCTCTGATTTACTGACCCCCTATCAACCTATCCCTCTGTTCAGCAGCCTGTGGCCTGCTCCAGGTCTCCCGCTAGACCCGCTCTGCCATCAGTGGCCAGGCTTTCAGCCTCTCTGTCCCCACCCTTTGGAACTCCATCTCACAATCCCTTTGCCTTGCTCCCTCTCTTGCCTCTTTCAAGGCACGACTCAAGACCCTTCTTTTTGACTGCTGCCTTCAGCCGTCCTCTTAACCCTTTGACCTCCCTCATCCCAACCCTGTCCCCATGCTCGGGTCCTGATCCCTGACTGTTCAGCGCCTTGGGATGTCCTCCCGATTTACAAATGTAATTTTGTTGTTATTGTTATTGTTGGAACACCAGCCACCTCAGCTCCCTCAAGACACAAATGCCACTGGCTCAAATCTAATTTAACGGTCCACTGGCAGACCTGGCTTGACCACATCAAAACTTACGCCTTTGCCTCTGCTAAATCGTCCTTCTACTCCAAGAGAATCTTGGAGGCCAAGGACAACCCCAGGCTCCTCTTCTCCACCATCAACTGGCTATCACACCTTGCCCATCCTTTCCTCCAACTACGAGGAGACACTGGACTTCCTTGAGTCCAAAATCGAGGGGATCCGCTCAGCCGCCTCTGCCCTCCCAACCACTACCCCTCCCCATCTGCCCGTCACACTCCAGGCCCTGCACATCCCTCCCTCCACACCTTTGAACTTGTTTCCCCCTCCTCTGTCACCATCATTATAACGCAAAAGAAACCTACCACCTGCTCTCTCTCGAGCATCCCTATCGCTCCTCTTACTCCCAGCTCCACCTCTTCACCCCTCTACTCACAAATCTCATCAACCTCTTCTTGTCCAATAGCACCGTTCCCAACCTTTAAAAACAGCTGTTTGAAATGACCCTATCCTCAAAAAACCTTCCCTGGATCCATCCCTGCTCTCAAATTACCGCCGCGTCTCCAACCTCTCTTTCCATTCCAAGATCCTTGAATGTGTCTTTGCTTCCCATCTTCGCTCCTTCTTCTCCCACCACTCTCTATACAAACCCCCCCCAATCAAGTTTCTGTGCTGTCCATTGCACATTGTCAAAGTGACAAATGACATTCTGTCCATCTGTGACCAGATGTCTCCTCGTCCTCCTTGACCTCTCTGCTGCCTTTAATACTGTCGACCACTCTATCCTCCTCCACCGCCTCTCCTCTCACCTCAACCTTCATGGTTCTGTCCTTCAATGGATCAGATCCTATCTCTTACACCGTCTCCATTGTCTCGACAAGCAGCTTCTCCTCCAGCCCCCGCATCCTCGTGTGCGATGCTCCTCAGGGCTCTGTCCTTGGTCCTCTCGTCTTCAACCTGTACATGTTCCCTCTTGGCGACATCATCCGCAGACATGAAGTCATGGGATGAGGGTGGACAAAGGCATGGTTGAAGAGGAGTGTTTTAAGACACGCTTTGAAAGAGGTGAGGGAGCAAGGTGAAGGACGTGGGATGGTTTTCTATAGGGTGGGGCAGAAAACCTGAAAGCCTGGTTGCTGATGGTAGGGGTGGGCTGGGCATGGGATGTGGAGCAGACCAGACCCAGCCGAGCGGAGAATGCGGACAGTTTGATATGGGGTCAACAGGTTGCAGAGGCAGGGAGGGGCGAGGCCGTGGAGGGCCGTGAAGACGAGGATGAGGATTTTGAACTCTATCCTCTGGGGGATGGGGAGCCAGTGGAGCCGAGCGAGGGTGGGGGTGTTAGGATCACGGAGACTGGTGCGGGAGAGGACACAAGCTGCAGAGTTCTGGATGATCTGCAGCTTATGGAAGGAAGAGTTGGAAAGGCCGACAAGAGAGTTGGCGTAGTCAAGCCTAGATGTGAAGAATGCGTGGGAGAGGGTTTCGACGGCCTGAGGTGTGAGGCAGTGGCGAAGTCGGGCTATGTTGCGGAGGTGGGGGAAGGCAGAGCGGGTCATGGTGCAGATGTGCTGCACCTGTGTGTGTGTGTCACAGGCTGCCACTGATGATTAAGGATCAGGATCAAGATGATCCTGATGGCACTTTCTGCCTGGCTGCTTCATTGTAATTGAGATGTAACATGTTGATTACCCGTTCTGTGAGTCATGAAATAAATCACTGAAATGTTAATATCATCCCAGAGGATAGATCAAAACCAGGTTCATCATCAGGAACATTGATTGTTTCAAAATTAATTTCAACATCTCCACAAAAAACAATTATTCTGAAAAGCTAGAGAGGGTCTCCTGCATGTACACCAATAGTGAAGTAACTATCAAGCATCCATGGTATCTGGAGAACTCGCCTCACAAGCAAGAGGACTTAGGTTCAATTCCTGGGTGGGGTGAAACATTGGGCAAGTTTCCATACTCCACCACCTCAGTTTATCCAGCAGTAAGTAGGAACTTGTTATTCGATTGGCAGATTACTTTTCCGGGGGTAATAATCCCTTCAAAAAATAATAATTTGGTCACTCAATCCATGACTGTTTGCGGGACGCTGCTGTGTGCAATTGGTCTCCGCGTTTCACCCACAAAATATACAGTCAATTCACTTTCAGTATATTCTGTAAAGTGGTTTGAGATGTCTCTATGACATGATAAGGCACTATGAATTTGATGGTTGGCAGGAGACTGATTAATCTTATGCAGTGTAAACGTAGCGAGAACAAATCAGCAATTGCTGTTAACACAACAAATGGTTTTGTGATCGCTGCACAATACACCTGATTGTAGGAATTACTAGTTCAACGACTTGATTTAAATTGATTCTTTTCTCTGTTCTGTTTTTTTAAAATATAAAGAATTCGTGGAAAATATTGCATATGGTTGTCACCCCCCAACTCCCACTCTCAATTTTCTCCCTTCCTGGTCTTGCTTGTGCTCAGTGCTAAAAAAAAACCCATGAATTACTGTCATATCTGTTTACGCATAATAATAATAATCATTTCATTTGGAATAGCGCCTTTCACATTGGAAGGATGTCTCAAAGCTCCTATATAAAGTTTAGTGCCTAATTATTTGTAGGCAAACGAGGCAGCCAATTTTCCACAGCAATGTGAATAATTATTTGAATAAAACCAGTTGAACTCACTGAACAAACGAAAGACTGGCCTACTTTGTCCTCATTAGTGAGTTTGGAATGCTGGTCATCAGTTGGTTCAATGACAAAAAAAGGAATATCTTCTGAGTTCAACCACGTCAGGTTCAACTGTCCTCAATTAGGCACACACTTCTAGAACATTGGCATCAAAGTGCTTTTGCCTGTCAATGAGTTAATCAGTCAGTACTATCCAGCGGTTTGGTAGCATTGTAATGTGTCTGCCACGTTTTTATTTTACATTCACAATATACAGTCACATATTTGCAATATTGATACAAACAGATTCCCAACAACGCTGAGTTAGATGGTGATTGTTATTGAGCCTCAGGTTTGTTCTATCCATAGTTGTTATTCCCTTTGCTGGTAAGAGGCTCATTGTAAACAGTGACAAGATTTGACAAGGTCTCATCAGTCGGCATTAACTCCTTCATGTCCACACACATTAGATGATAAATGTTGTTGGGCAATATCACTGAGGGACAGATATACATTACTGCAGAGCTCATTCATCGCGTACCTCAGACCCCATTCTGAACTACACCTTCTCTGCTGCAGACTGCTCTCCCCAGTCAGTGCACTGATGGCTCCAGTGTCTGTGAGTTAGAACAAGCTGGATGACCACATGGTGCTCAAGGCAATATATGAGCTGTGGTCTCATGCAGACTGAGAACACACACATTGCATGAGGTTTGGAATCTCCAGCATGAGCTCCAAACCATCCGTTAGTAAATATTGTACCTAAGAATGGCAATGGAATGAGTAACATTGATAGAGACCAACTAGCGGTCCTCATTTAATAAACTCCACGTACCCATGGTTACATTTGGACCAAAAGACTTCACAATATGTATGATTCCATTTATTATAACACATATAATTTTTAATTTAAAACGCTACTTGTCAACTGATTTCTCCGTTTGATAATATATATTCAGAAATTGGTATTTATTTTTAAATCACAAGATAAAAGTGACCCCTGCTGACTGCACGATCCATCTTGTAATGGCATGAGTGCCTCAACCGATGGCGGTGAGTGTTCAGATGAATGCTCCCCCACCCAAGCCTTTGAAGATACCGGTCTACTGAGCAAAAATAATTCCCCCTGGATCATGCTGGCCCGTCGCTATCCCGCTTGTTTTAAGACATTTCTGATTGTCCATTTTTGTCCAGAGCACTGCCGCAAAACAAGCTCCAACCCAAAGTCACTTTTTCTGCCGGTCTCCACCTCCAAACAACGGCCCGTTTCCAAGTTCAGGATCGATCCATTCTGCAGACACAGAACAGATAACGGTCACTGTTACTGATAGTATGACTTGAGTTTGCAAACTATTTGCAAGGATCCTGGGTGAACTGATTGATTGATTGCAGAAGCATGAGTTGTTTGCAGGAGACACATCGATCCAGGGCTTATCTATACAGTAGCTGGTTACCACTATGTTACTGGCTTATGTTTAGGTTGCACTCCATCTGAGGCATTAATGTTGAATACAGGAATAAGCTGTGGTGTAAATGATGCTTGATGCTGGCAACCAGGCAGCTATTCAGCCAACACCACTGTATGGGGCTGGTTACTACCTTTACAACTCGTTAACTTATTTTTACAGAACATATAAAAAGCAGCACTGACCTGTACAAAGCGCCAGGATTTCAGGTGAATGTTTTTCACTTTTTCGCAGTCAACGAGCTGAGGAAATTGACTCTTCCTGTTGTCCACCAGACAGCGCGTATCTGGCAGCAGCACTGTGGAGCCCAGTGGGCCGAGATACAGGTACCCTTCCCTCGTGTATCTCACCAGCTGCAAACAAAGAACAGGATTGCGTTGAATAAGCTGTTTTCTCCCAACTGGATAGAATGATGCAGTCAATGTGATGGCAGGCAGCATTGTAGGGTGAGTATTCTTGAAGGAGGAGATCAAATGGGCTGAAAGACCTTCATCTGAATGGAATTTGTAACATCTCAAGAGCCAATGTGGTGGACGCGACTCTTTCTGCAATGCAATGCCTGTGAATGTCCACTGGAGGGCATTCCACATTCAGCGTTGTATTCAGGTTTTCAAATGTCAAGTAAATAAAACCACAGAAGTCCTGGAATCATAGAAAGTTGACAGCACAGCAGCTATTCTGCTAATTATGCCCGGGCTGCTGTTAGCTCCCTTCTGGAGCTATCTGTTCTAAACCCAATTTTGGTGTAAACTCACATCCACTGTGAACTGTGCACAAGCCGGATTAACTGTATGACCAAGTCTTGATGCACAAATAAAGTATTTCAGTAATGTGGAGATAGAGGATCAGGACATGACCAGGAGAGATCGCAATGGCCCATCTGGTTATCCCCAAATAAAATAAGTAATAATCCCACACTATGTTATCTGTCATATACCCCAATAGGTTTTTTTGTTGCTAAATATTTAATTCCTTCATGAATTACTGGGTATTCCATTCAATCGAGTGAAGTTTGATGTCTTTCTTAGTTATGTGTCTGCAAGTCACCAGTTCCTAACAACATTATCTGTCACCTGTGGAATCTTCCATTACTGTCAAATGATCATTAAAGCTTTTGAACCCAGGCTGTTGTGCTAGATATGATAGACATGTCAAAGATAATAAAGAGCATAAAGAGCTTTCTGTATCATATCGATTGGCAAAAACAGTGCCATTATATTGTAACAAATGCTCCCCCTTAATGATTATTGGGTTAAGTTCCAGAAATGCATTGGAAACTCATGAACAGTTGTTAACAAAGATTATGGATTTTAGATAATGATTCTTCTTTTGGATTGTCCATCAGTGAAATAGTGTGTGGGATGCAGAGCTCACCACAAGTCAATGCAATCTCAGGTTATTGTGCATGTGATGTTTCAAAGATATACACAGTCCAGGGTACTGGCATGCATGGCCTGAAAGGGTGGTGGTACTTGATTCGATAACAACTTTTAAGAGAGTAGATAATTATTTGGGGAGGACACGTTTGCAGGGCTATGGGGAGAGAGCGGGGGAGTGGGGTTGATCAGGGCTATGGGGAGAGCACGGGGACGTGGGGTTGATTTGGAAGCTCTTTCAAAGACCGGCACAGACACTATGGGCCAAATGGCCTCCTTCTGTGCTGTATATTTCTATAATTCTATGATGATAGGGTGAACAGCAGAGCTGTGAATACCAGTGACATGAGGTTGGGTGAAAAATTCTCTGTATGTGAATATCAATCCGTCTCCAGGGGAGAATGAGAGTGGAGCTCAGCCGCTCGCTCTACTTTCTTTACTTTCAAACAAGATAAATAGGTTCAGGGTACCGAGGGGCACTTTCAGGACAGGCAGCAAGAAGTATTTATTTTAACCCAGAGGATAATTAACAACATTAGTTACAGGTCACCAGGAAGGGTGGTTGAGGCCAGAATGCTGCTCTTATTTACAAAACAAATTGATGCAGTGATGGGAGCTTGGGTATTCTGGAAGCATGAGATCATATGGTGTGAAGTGCTTTTCTTCATTGAATTGATCTTGTAAAACATACTGCTTAGTTTGCTAACAAAATTATACAATCACAGAAACCTCTTCTCAAGTTTCAATCCTCCTGCTGCCTCTGTGTTGTGTGCGTGTGTCACAGGCTGCCATTGATGGTGATGCTGCCTGGCTACCTCACTGTAATTGAGATACAACAATTAACTCTTCTGTCACCCATGAAATAAATCACTGAAATGTCCCTGAACATCTATCTACCAGGGAGCAAATGGTAGAGTTCATATCATTCCAAAGGATAAATCAATAATAATAATCTTTGCATTTATTATTATTATTCGATATAGCGCTTTGTCATTGAGATGTCTCACAGCGCTTCACAGAGTATATTGTAAAGTGAGTATTTTGTGGGTGTAACGCGGCAGTCAATGGCCAAAATTATTTTTGAGGGACTATTACTATATTTTTATTTGAAGGGATTATTATCCCAGAAAAATGATCCACCAATCGACTAACAACGTACTTAATGCTAGGTAAACAGAGGAGTGTGGAGTCAGAATACTCGCCTAAGGTTTCGCCCTGCCCGGGAATTAAACTTGGGTCCTCTTACTTGCGAGGCAAGTGCTCTAACCAATACGCTACAGGACTCCTGTAGGTTAATCAACATCAATATTGATTGTTTCAATATTCACAATAATTTATTTTATTACCCACAAAATATTAGAGACAATCTATCTCTCCAGCTGTTCCCAACAGTGATGAAATTTAAATTAATATTTAAATAACTATTAAATAACTACTATTAATATAGAAACTATAAAAGGTAAACTGGAGGTTTCATCTGACTGTTCAGATGGATATTAATGACCCTATGACACTATTGGAAAAGAGGAGTTGCTCCCAGTGTCGTGGCCAACAAGCCTCCATCTTATTTGGTTACTCACTTTATTGCTGTTTGCTGTTACTGTGCACAAATTTACTTCAATTTCTGGTGTCTTTGTTTAATTCTCTATGTCTAAGATCTTACTCCGTTTACATCTTCACGTTGTTTGCTCTTGGCATTGAAGGGTGGATTCAGATGGTTTTTTTGGAAACCCCTGATCTTTGCTGTCAAACTGCAGCCCAGTACAAGTCATTGCCTTTAGCAGCAAAGTTGGCAACATCGCAGAACAAGTAAAGATTTCGTTGCCATTGCCTCAGGTTCACAAAAACAAATTATTTTGACATGAGAATCTTTACACATCAATTGCCAATTATCCCGCGTTAGTTATATTGCACTCCAGTAAAACGGCAAATTCGTATCTTGTTCCTGGATCCTATTAAGATGTGATACTTTGCGTGGGAATCAACGACATGATTAAAAACACAATTACTCGCCTCTGGCCTTAAAGTTAATTCCACTGCTCCTTCAACAGACTGGATTTATTGTTGTGCACATAAATGTTCCTCTCAACAAGAAATACGACTCCTGAAAAATAGCATTGTTTTAAAAGCACCCAATAATGAATCTTTTGTTAAAATGTATGGTTCAAATTAAACCATGTAAAGAAGTAATATAGAATGGGTCGTTACCCAGTTCAGCACATTGGTCTTCACCCAACCAAACAGAAACTTGCTAAATAGACACTAAAATAAGGTAAAGATGAGGAAAATGTTTCTGTGTTGTTGTCTCATGGAGTTTCCTCTCCCCTTACATTCCACAACCCAGGAAGTACGCTGGAGACTGGACTTGGACCTGAACCTAAATTGCTTTAAAAACATTTAACCCATTATCAGTTTAGCTTTGCATCCTAACATAGTTCCTTTTCATACCTCTAGAATTTCATCTATCATATTCATCAATTCCATCTATTATACTCTCTGAAATTTCTGTGCAATGCATGACACAGTGATCAATAATTTTTTTATTCAAATGAATTATTTCTTAAGCAGGGAGAAGTCTGTCAGGTACAGAAAATCATACTCGGCTTAACAAGAAAAAATATTTCCTGGGGCACATAATCTATTAATATTCCAAACAATCCTCCACAGTATCAATGACACCACATTCTAATTGATCTTCATTTAATTTTAAATTAACTCCCAGCAGTATTTACTCAGCAGCTTTAATTAGGCTGAGTCATAGCAGTTCTATTTTAGCTGTGGAGTTTATCGAATGGGCTGATTTTCTAGTCACTTACCTCAAAATCGAGCCTTCACATAAAACACAGAAAAAACATGCATATAGTAAAGGCCTGTGTGCATATGCCAGCAAACTCACCACCTGACATGTGCCTAATTTGAACCATTATTGAAATTAATTAGTAACACTATTAAAGTAACACTTTTTTTAAAATTACAAAGCCAATAAAATTCCATGTTTTGAATCAAAGCACATTAAAGTGCTCCCTAAAGGTAATGTTTGATTTGCTGAACGTGCCGGCGAGATAAATCAAACAACAATAAGTATTATTCCTGACCCAGGCTGACTCAGATCATTTCTATAACAATTGCGCAGTTCTGTAGCTCAGTGGTTAGAGCACTTGCCTTGCAAGCGAGAGGATCTTGGTTCAATTCCAGGGCAGCGCAAAACATTGGGCAAATTTCCTAGCTCCACACACCTCTGTTTACCTAGCAGCAGGGAAGAACCCGGTTCTTAGTCGGATTGCTTTTCTAGGGGTAATAATCCCTTCCAAAAAAAATTGGGTCACTCAATCCACAACTGTTTGTGGACACTGCTGTGCGCAATTGGCTGCCGTGTTCTGCCCACAAAATATACAGTCAATTCACTTTACAGTATATTCACTGAAGCACTTTGAGATGCCTCAAAGACGTGATATGGCGCTATATCAAATACAAGGATTATAACTATTATGGTGATGATAACAACCAGTTTGAACATTCAGTATCATTAGATTGAGTACAAGACTATATAGAAATAGGTAAAGATTAGGGGAGTCAAGAGAGAAATGGTGTTGAGACAGTCCATAAATTGATAGATACTTGAAAAGGCAGTACATTAAAAGTATGAAAGCAAGCAGCAGGATGGAATTAGAATAGGTGTCTCTGCCAGCACTTTGAAAAGATCCATCCATATCAATCCCACTCACCCGCGCTCTTGCAAACTTGTCCTCCCCAAATAATTATCTACTTCTCTCTTAAAAGTTATTATCGAATTGGCTTCCACCAGCCTTTCAGGCAATGCATTTCAGATCCCAACAACTCGCAGTGTGAAAACATTTCTCCTCCCCTCCCCTCTGTTTCTTTCAACAACTATTTTAAATCGGTGTCCTCGGGTTACCAACCCACCCGCCAGTGGGAATAGTTTCTCCTGTTCACCCTATCCAATCCCTTGTAATTTTGAAAAAATCTATTAAGTCTCCTCTTAACCTTCTCTGCTCCAAGGAGAATAATCCGAGCTTCTCTACCTCTCCTGATCACTGAAGTCCCTCATTCCTGGTACCATTCTGGTCAATCTCCTTCACACCCTCTCCAATGCCTTGACATCCTTCCTAAAGTGTGGGGCCCAGAACTGAACACAGTCTCTCGCTGAGGCCTAACCAGTGTTTTATATAAAGGTTCATCATAACTTCCTGACTTGTGTATTCTATGCCCCTATTTATAAAGCCTCGATTGCCGGACGCTTTTTTAACAGCTTTATCTTCCTGTCCGGCCTCCTTCAAGATTTACTATATGAACCCTCAGGTCTCTCTGTCCCTTCACCCCCTTTAAGATTGTACCATCAGCTTATATTGCCTCTCCTCATTCTTCCTCCCAAAATCATCACTTCACATTTCTCCACATTAAACTCCATCTGCCACGTGTCTGCCCATTTGACCAGTCTGTCTATGTCCCCTTGCTGTCTGCTCCTATCCTCCTCACTGGTTACTCCTTTTCCTCGCTTAGTATCGTCTGCAAACTTGGAAATTGTGCTCCCTATACCCAAGTCCAGGTCATTTATATAGATCACAAACAGCAATGGCCCCAATACCGACCCCTGTGGGACACCACTGCACACTTCCCTCCAGTCAGAACAACAACCGTTCACCACCACTCTCTGCTTTCTGTCTTCCAGACAGTCCTGTATCCGCTGTCCCTGTCCCTTTAATACCGGGGGCTTCTATTTTGCTTACAAGTCTCTTATGTGGCACTTTGTCAAACGCCTTTTGAAAATCCATATAAACGACATCAACTGCACTATCTCCATCCACCCTCTCCGTTACTTCATCAAAAAACTCTATCAAGTTTGTTAAACACGATTTCCTTTTAACAAATCCGTGTTGACTGTCCTTTAATAACCTATATTTTTCCCGGATTATAGTCTCTAGAAGTTTCCCCACTACTGACGTTAGGCTGACTGGCCTGTAGCTCCCAGGTTTATCCTTCTGCCCCTTTTTGTACAGGGGAGTAACATTTGCAGACCTCCAGTCCTCTGGCACCACCCGGTGTCCAAGGAGGATTGACAGATTGTGGCCGGAACCTCCGTTATTTCCACCCTTACTTCCCTCAGTAACCTAGGATGCATCCCATCCAGACCGGGTGACTTATCTACCTTGAGCACTATCAACCTTTTTAGTACCTCCTCTCAATTTATTCTTATCTTATCCAATTTCTCTCCCCTCTCCTCCAATACTGTGGCATTGGCTGCATCCTCTTCTTTTGTGAAGACAGATGCAAAATACACATTCAGTACGTCAGCCATACCCTCTGCCTCGATAAGAAGATTTCCTCTTTGGTCCCCAATTGGACCCACCCTACCTTTTATTCTGTATATGCTTACAAAATACCTTAGGGTTCCCTTGTATGTTACCCACTAATCTTTTCTCATACAATCTTTTGGCCTCTCTTATTTCCCTTTTCACTTCTCTGTACTTTCTATCTTCTATTTGATTATCTTCTGTATTTTGGACCTGACATTATCATAAGCCTCATTTTTCTATTTTATTTTAAACCCAATTTCCTCATTCATCCAGGGAGGTTTGGATGCCCTACTTTCCCCTTTGTGGGAATGTATTTGTTCTGTCCGCGAACTATCTCCTCCTTGAAGGCTTCCCATTGCTTGTTAGCTGTTTTACCTGCCAGTCTTTCTTTCCAGTCCACTTTGGCTAGGTCCCTTTTTAACTCACTGAAATTAGTCTTCTTCCAGTTGAGTATCTTCACCTTTGGTTGCTCCTTGTCCCTTTCCATCAGTACTCTAAACCTAATTATGTAGAATTGATAGCCTGTATTATAACAATCTATCATTTGTTAGTGTTTGTCTATAAATAGCAGTCATTACACTCCGCAGAAAAAATCCCATGAAACACTTTTGAGATCTCTTGACGACATGATAACAACAACAACAACAACAAAATTACATTTGTAAAGCGCCTTTCACATCAGGAGGACATCCCAAGACGCTGGACAGACAAAGTTACGGATTTGAGCTGGGGGTTGGGGTCTGGGTGGGTGGAGGGTAAAGTTACTATATATAAGTTATATATATGTTACTATATTAAATGAAAAAAAATTATTATAGCAACTTTATTTATTTAAATACTTTCGTGAAAATCCCCTACAAATTAGCTTTAATTGGGTGAAGGTAAAACAGGATCAGAGCACGTGCATCACCTACCTGGGGAACCATCCCATGACAAGGATACAGAATGGCTGTGTGGTTCTCTGATGGGCCCTGATCTAAGCAGAAATCTTTAGCCTTATTGTTACGAACCTGTTAAAGCAACACAAAATTAGTACCTTATATAAGGTCTCCTCTGAGTCATACTTTTTAAGGCTGAAGTGCTTGCTTATCATTGCTCATAGCTCTTGCATCATTCTCAACTTTTCTCTGCATTGCCTCAAGGATCTGGGCTTATGTCATGGTGATCAGAAACTCCAGATATGGCCTGACCAAAGCAGTGTGCATCCTGAGCATGCAAAGCGTCTCCACATACTCGTGTCAAGTGACTGTAATGATGACCAAAGTCCAATCCCCTGCCAACACTCATTATCACTGCAGCTCACACTCAGTGGAAGCCAATTCTTATGAAGGCCAGTTTACAAATTAAAACTCATATTCCAAAATTCTGATATTCATTTTCCCCCCTCCCCCCCTTCAAATCCTGCCTAAAGACCTTCATTTTTGATCGTGCGTACGGGCACCTCCCCGCTCCCTCTCCCTTGGCTTGGGATCAGACTCCGCTATTGTGAAGTACTGCGGGATGCTACGTGGCAAGAAGTGTGCTGTATAAATGAAAGTTGTTGTTGAATGATGTTAAATTTTAATAATGATCGTGAGAAATAAGAACGTGAGAAATGTAGGGTCTCAGATTCTGTTCTGAGTAGGATGGGATGACAAGGTGAAAGGAAGACATTGGGAATCACATAAAATTGTTCAGTTGAAAGTGTTCTACCTCCCCATAGGCCACAGTGTTGTTGAATCTCCTCATCTCTGGATACACATTGTCCAAGTACCACTGGAAACTTTTGCAATTGAGATGTTTTCGCAATAGTACTCTCTCAGAAATATCCCCAATGTCAATCCCTGGATTCTGGAAGTGAAACAGGTTTTATACCTTTAATTACTGTTTTCAGCAGAAAGAAAGTTCTTTAAGTTTTGGTATTTCTTAACAGATTTCTTAATAAGAAATGTCTAAGTATTGAATTTCTAAAGTATATTCTTCAGCACATTAAATGTTTTGGGATTCAATATTTCTTATTATATTTCTTATTGAGAATAGAGTAAGTTAATGACTCAAAATCACAGGTTTGGCAGATTGCTGCTTTCTTCTCATCATTAAACCTTTGATGGTGTTCTAATTATACAGCAAGTCAAGCATTCAGTGTAATTCATTATTAATCCAGAAATTTAGCACTCTTCATACTCCACTCTTTCAAAGTCCCCACTTACATCCATAGGAATATTCCATGCGATGTAAACATGAGATTTGTAATCATCCATCCAGACTTCAGCCACACGCAGTGCATTTCTCTTGGTGTAGAACCCAATATCGCTATTGTAGGGCTTTTTCATGCGTTCAATATGAGCCACTCTGGAGCAGGGCAGCACCTCCATACTTCCACCACACAGCCAGACCTGAAACAGCAAGTGAGAGTCAGACAGACAGAACAGTTACTTTCTATAGTTTGTGCAAGGCTTAGAAGTGATGCCACCACATAGTATACAGAGATGCTCTTTGCTAATCACAGGCTATACAAAGGTGTCACTGCTCATACCAGACTACGTTGAGGTGTCACTGTTAATAATCCTTGTGTTTGATATAGCGCCTTTGAGATGTCTCAAAGCGCTTCACAGGATATACTGTAAACTGAATTGACTCTATATTGACTGAATATCAGAGTATACAGAGGTGTCACTGCTAATATTAGATTATAATAGTATCTCAGGAAGAACTGTCCTAGGCTTGAAAGAGGTGAGCAAGCTGGAACACGTAAACAGCTAAACATAGCAGCAGAGGGAGCTCTCGGGTAAGTCACAGGAGTTTGCAAAGCACCTTGTTTACTCTGAAAATGGAACTCAAACAAAGCAACTCCCGTTGGGTGGAATGCATTCCCACAACCCGCTGATTAAACAGGTTTTGACTGCACCAGTGCAGCATCAGCTCCAGCAAAGTGAATTATTCATTGCTTGGTGGACCCTGGGCATTTAAGATGATTTGATAGTGATCCGGATAGTTTGCTCGGGTGTAAATCCCTGACTGTCCAGCGCCCTGGGACATCCTCCT
The DNA here is from genome assembly GCF_018977255.1 of Callorhinchus milii. Lineage (NCBI taxonomy): Eukaryota > Metazoa > Chordata > Chondrichthyes > Chimaeriformes > Callorhinchidae > Callorhinchus > Callorhinchus milii. Next base: position 373,176 of record NW_024704751.1, on the reverse strand, counting down.
GACATGAAAGGCGCTACACAAATGTAATTTGTTAATTTGTTGTTGTTGGTACAGTACAAGTCACATAAGCCGTATCAATCAGGATCACATTTAATATGACTTACGCAAATTCTGAGTTACAGGATAACTTGTATATGATTTATAAAGGTAAGACTTATGCAAGTTTTACTGTATTCTGGATTCACTTGAACCTCTTACAATCAGACCTACAGATTGGAGCTTGGAGTCATCTTTTCAAATGTGATAAATCTCAGATGGAAGGACATGGGCACAATCCTAACCTCGTGTTAACAGATGTGTTATGGAGACGGGGGCATATTGCTATATCTTAACATTTTACAGATTTCCAAAATGTTCGCTAGTTTTAGTTATCAGTGTACCAGTGTTACAAAGAAAGAATTTACAGCACAGAAACTGGCCACTCGGCCCAACCAGTGTTTCAACCACTGCTTTAGGCAGCAAGTTCCAAAATGTCCGTCCCTCTGGGTGATGTAGTTCCTCCTAAGTTCTCTTTTAGTGAAATGGTTCTCTTTTAGAGAATTTAGGAGAAACCACTTCACTAAATAAGAGACCCTAAGTTCACTTTTAGCCATATATATGGCAATCTATGGAAGTTCCATTACAAACTCAGAGCAAACACTCTCTAATGCTAGTGATTTATATGTGCCACAATTCCTGCAGACATTAAGAAAATTCTCTTACACTGAAACCATGTAGACTGAACAATGTCTTGTCATTCAACGTTGCATCTTTCTCTCTCTGGGAACATAATGGATTCAGCTGCCCGATTCCAAACTGTACAGCATCCTAGCACAGACTAACAATGAAGCTCACATGGCACATGACTGCACAGATATGCATTAAATTCCACTCTGCAATGGCATATCACAGAGTTGAATGATGTAGACCATAAAAATGTTGACCAGCTCTTGTGATTAATGTCCTTTGCTGGAAATGAAAGGACTTTTATTACACACCAGACTTCAGCTACAGTGTCTCTGTATTGACACCTGATAAACATCTTTACCTGTAGTAAATTTCCAGAGGTGTTGATGTTCCAATAGAACGTTCAGAAGCTCACAGACTTCAAGAGCACTCCCTTCGGTCTTTTTAAAGGAAGGCTGACAGGTTGTCAGATGTTTAAACAGTCCGCAAAAGTAACTTCGTGCTTTCTGAATCAAACTGCAGGTATCTCTTGCAGTGACACTTGCTACATCTAGCTTTTATCACTGTCTGGATCTCAAAGAACTAAAATACTATTTATTCTTAGCTTGTGGAAAATTCTTAAATTCAATCTTAATTTCAAACTGGTTTTCCTTAGTTCTTAAAAAGAAACTGACTTCCAAATGAAGACTGAATTGAAAAACGGGTAGTTACTGGCTACCTAAGATTTTATCTTTTAAGCTAACTTTCTCATAAGTGTTCAGAGTATAAACAAATATATAATTGGCACTGGATTTGCAGGTTTGAATTACCCATATAGAGGAATGAAAGATAGTGGCAGAAATATGAGTTGGCTGTGGTGTTTACAATGAAAATGTTTTTGTGCAGCTTGAAACACAAAACCTTCACATAGAACTTGTATTTACAGTGCACAGCAGAGCAGTGAAACAGTTCAAATGGTATAGCTTTAGAACCCCATTCACGCACATTCTACCAGAATTGTGCAAGAGTGTCAGCCAAGACAATGACAAAGACCTGTCGTGGGGCTTTAACTCACAACTTTCTGAATCAGAACCGAGAGTGCTACCACTGAACCCTACTGACATTTTTTAACATTATACCTAGAATCATAGGAGTAATGGTTCCTCCTTCTGCTTCTGAAAGGTTCTTAACTTCATGACCCCCACCTAGTTAAGCTGCTACTTAAACTGATCACAGTCAATTTGATCTCTTTTGATAGACACCCGATTGAAAAAAGGCAAAGTGGTCCACTCCATTCAGGACTACACTGAGCAGTTCCTTAAAGGCAAACCGACAACCATATTTGTCACCATTAAGCTCAGCAGCAACAAAGTGATTGGTGTAAATGGTACATTACTCCAGGAAGGAAAAGCCATGCATACTTGATGAACAAATCTACCTTACATAGTTCTGAATGATGACTTTTACTCACACACACAGCCGCAGCTCTGAGAAGATTGGTCTGGTTCCAAAATGTCAAATGCATTTGTGAAGGCAATATATTTCCACCATCACAAACTAGAGTGTTAATGATGGGCATGATATTTTTCAAAGGCTAATCTTTATTAACAATGTTCCTGGAATAGTAGAATTAAAAGCCACTTGGTACTTGAAGTGCCAGCTCTGTGGATTCCCATTCCCTAAAAATTCTTCTAAACTTCTCCCTCTTTTTTTGGTAACGCTTTTCAATTTGTGTAACTAGTTACTGACTCGTCAACATGTTTCATCTTTCTTCACATAAAATGGAAGTGGCTGGAATTACTGAAATGGAGAGTTACGGATTGAATTGCAATACATGTGCACAATAACACCTGTAAGTCTTGACAATTCTAGTTCCCCACAGCATACAAACAATACAGAGAGACTGAACGTGGTTTCTTGATTGTCCTATTGTCCTATTGAAGCTTATGGAGCAGCGATGATGTGAAACTATAGATCTCACAAGTACTTTACTCACCACAGGATCACCATAAGGCTAAAGAAAAATATATATCTTACAAACGCATTGAAAAACTGAAAATGAATGACTGCCAATCTCTCCTCATCAGACTTGCATCAGTTTATTCTAACCCAGCCCGAGCAATGGAGTGGGTCTATTTGAGAAATGGAGTAATCCACCTGAGGTATTTGGAGCACCAAAGGAAGAATTGAGGCCACAATTCATTTAATTCATCTGTCCCTTTAATTCATGGTCATGAGAAATTGTCTTCACAGTATCTCCTTCCATTAAGCTCTCTCCTCTCCTCACACCATCCATCATGAAACCACCTTTTGATGGCCCCACCAATAACCGATGAAACGCAAGACATTCACAATTACCTGATGGCACAGCCACAGTCTTCACAGAATGCTAACTGCAAGGATTAGATTTACAAGTGGCCCACTTGAACAGAATGCCAATCAGAGAAGTCAAGTGCACAGGGCTATTCAGTGAGCTGAACAGGGGAGCTCTCAATGTGCCGTGGAAGTTAATGACATTATTCTGAATTAGAGATCAAGGGACTGGATGAACAATTCAGCACTGTATTCACTTTGCAGACACAATCCAAATAACAGATAGATGGCAGACAATGAAGAGCCATTTGATGCAAATGTTTATGAAGTGATGAAAGCAGAGTGAGTGACTTTATTATTTGCTCTGGATGGTTGATCAGTCTGATGGTCAGTGCTGAATGTGAATTGAATGTTTCACCATTCCTACAGGGACAGGAAGGAGACTGAGAAGTAGGCAGCCATGTTAACCAAAGATTATTTTTGTAGCCTATGCCAAGCAGCGATATTGCTTTCTTGCTAACCACACAGCGCTTTAATGTTTTAATAACTGTTAATGAACTGTTACTCTTGGAAAGGAAAACTCCAGGCCATTAACAAATGCTTATAATACAGAGCGAAATTTTAATTTGTGAGGTCTGATACTAATTTATTTTTTATCTGAACATCGGAATAGAATCTTCCAAAGTCCAATATCTTCAAATAGCGGCACTGAATGGTCACCATCATTAGTGTCTGTATAATGTATTGTCTTTTCAAACATCTTCAGGATTTCATGTTTCTCAATACCTTTAGTGAAGGCAACAATGTGCAGAAAATTAAGGCGCGATATAGGGAGAGACAGGGCATGCAGACTCTTCTCTCTCCTCTGCTCCATGATCCAAAGGATACAATACAAAGTACAATACAAAATTAAACTTGTAAAGCGCCTTTCACATGAGAAGGACATCCCAAGGTGCTGAACAGTCAGGGATTAGACCCGAGCTGGGGGAGGGATTGGGTTGGGATCAGGGAGGGTGGAGGGCGGGGAGGGTGGCCGAAGGCACGGTCGAAGAGGAAACTCTTGAGGCATACCTTGAAGAAGGCAAGGAAGTGAGCAAGGAGAAGGGAATGTGGGATGGAGTTCCAGAGGGTTGGGGCAGAGACGCTGAAGGCCTGACCACCAATGGTGGGGCAGGTCGGGCAGGGGACAGATCTACTGAACTTTGGAGCTGTTGGGAAAGGAAGAAGCAAAATATCCAGTGAGCTATAAAGCTGTAACAGCTGATCAAGAATGAAGACCAGGAAATACAGGAACTTCTTCACCGTTAAGGTCCTGAAGGCTCTGCCCTGGGGAGGTACAGGGCTGGATCTGGATTGATGTGCCCTCAGTATCCTCTAGGATTATACTCAGAATTATTCCCAAGGAGCTCACACACCAATATTACCAACCATAGAATGTCAGCCTCTAGTTTGGTGGTGGTTTTATGTGAAGAGTGGATATTTCTATTGCTGTGTGTGGAGGGGACAGTCAGGCCATCCTAATTTGGGTAATCCTAATTTGACAGATGGAAGAATTCCTATCGAAGTCTTCTTTCTGTCAATAATTGAAGGTCTTGTTCCTGCTACCTGGCCTATGGACCTTTGGCAGTGAATCACTATCAAATGTGCAACAAAATGAAAAACAAAGTATTCACATTCTACTGGAAAATGTGGGCCACTGTGTTACTGACTTATTATCATCCTACAGTGAATAAATTTCAAAGGAGATGGGAATGAATGGGCTAACTTATAATTACCCTCAACCAAACAGACCATAAAAGAAAGCAGCACTATTTAATCCTTCAGAACAGAAGAATTATGAACAGAACAATGACTGACCTTAATCCCCAATTCTATGTTCTCTCCACCATAAACATCCATTCCAGGGTCCAGCAGCCCGATCTCACCAAAGAATAATCTATTCACCACAAAGGAGCATCCAATCATGGCTGGAGTCCTGAAAAAAGAAAGCAATGCACCTATTCATCAATTACAGAAAATCCCACTGTATTCAAAAAGCAAAAGACTTTGAAGCGGAAGTTCCCTTCACACTAGGTGTCCCCAAGATCCTTGAGAAATGATCCTTCCTTTGACTTTAGTAATATTTGGTAGATTTGTTTTTCCAGTACTGATTTTCTTTTGTATAGTAACTATTTATAATTACTCTCAACCAAACAGACCAGAAAGGAAATCAGCACTGTTAATCCTTCAGAAAAGAAGAATTATGAACAGAACAATTGCTGACCTTAATCCCCAATTCTATGCTCTCTCCACCATAAGGGGAGGGGAGTATAGTCAAGGGGAGATCTCAAAGCTCAAATGGGTTTAAGATTACATTTTTGACAATGTAATATTTTGCAGTAAAAAGTATAATAATTATAGCAAGTCTTCATTTAACTGTTAAATCCAGTGTAAATAAAACAGTAATCAGGATATGGATGAGGCTTTGCACTCTGAAGATTTGGGCACTCTAGTGTGCAACAGATTAATTCATTCCTTATGGAGAGCTCAAAAAAATCAGTGGATTTCCCCAAAGCTAATTTGACAAAGATAATAGTGCAGTATTGATGGCACTTCATTTACAAAGCTCTATTGTTACCATTTTCCAGTTAGAATGACATTCACAGAGCAGCCCTGGAATATCTACAATTGTGTTATGAACATCTCTGAAGCATAATGTATATATAACACAGATAGCTGCACAAGGTTTGTTTCCTTTGGCAACAGCTCATCTGGAGAAATTATCACTTTGACCAAAGGGAATAATTTTTAAAATGAGGTTTAATGGGGACAGTTTAGACAAGGGTATTCTCATAAAATTAGTACCAGTGCTACTGATTTAGACAAAGATATTTTTCTAAAGCCTTCTGTAAACAAACTCAGGAAATTATGCAATTGCCAAATACACTTCATTCTCTGTTTTGTATCAGCTGTCTCAGTTGGGTAATCTACAAGATCACAAAATTGGTCTGGATGAAAAAGACCCTTCGGCCCATCCAACCTCACAAACCCTACGGTCCCCCCATCACTAAATCAAGCTGCTTTTTAAATAAGTCCAATGTCCTGGCCTCTACCACCTTTTTGTTCCAGTCATTGATTACCCTCCACACAAAGAAAAGCTTCCTGGTGTCTGTCCTAAAATTGACCTTTACAACTCTAAACCTATATCTTCTTGTTCTGTTGTCATGATACATCCAAGAATACTTTTTCAATTCCATTTAAAATTTTATACCTCTATGACAGGAGTGGGCAATTATTTTGGCTGGCGGGCCACTTCATGAGTTTTGGTAAGATTCGTGGGGCACACACTTAATAGATGCCAATGCTTAATAATAGCTCAAAATCAAGTCTTACACTTATACATACATAAAATAAAGTCTATATAATTGACATTCATTAAAATTAGGTTAAGTAAAAACAACCCATTGAACAGACATTTATACACTATTTACTCACATATTGATGAGAATGTGAGAAGCTCACTTAATGGGAAGAATGAAAGCGCTGATGTGCATTAACCAGACAATTGAAGTCAGGCATCGTCTCCGTTGTTGCAATGCGGAGTACTGCTGCAAGGTGGTCATCAATCATCACAGATCTTTGTTTTGATTTATTAAATTTCATCACAGAAAATGTCTCCTTGCATATGCATGTTGATCCAAACGGCACAAGCATCCTCCGGGCATCAGCCTTTATTTTTGGAAAGGTATATTCATTAAGAGAGGCGTAAAAACTGGGAAGCGGCACTGATCCAAATTGCTCCGCAAGCAATGGATCATATTGCAGGTCAATAAGCTCGAGTTGGAGGTCAAATGGGGCTTTGTCAACATCAAATGAGAAATGAGAAAGGTGAAGAGACCAAAGACAGGGCATTTTCGATCAAATTGAAATCCTGGAATCGGAGAGAAAATTGGCATTTAAATCAAGTAGTGACGAAGTCTACTTTTTAAGGCTTTGATCGCAAACAATAATCTGCTGCAAAGTTGGAAAGTGGGCGAACTGCCTTTTTTCTATCTGACGCGATAAAAGAAATAAGTTTGTCATAAATGAGTTGACACTGCAATATAAATCGTACACAAATGTCCCCTTCCGTTGCAGTTTTGAATTCAGTTCATTTACGTGGTCCACAATATCAATGGCAAATGGGAAATCAGAGAGCCAATTCGCATCATTCAGCTGTGGGAAATCCGAATCTTTTTGTTTCATGTTCAAAAATAAATCAATCTCTGTTCTCAGTTCCCACACTCTTTTCAAGACCTTTCCTAAGCTAAGCCATTTTACATTGGTGTGATACAGAACATCCGTCTGTTCGAATTCCAATTTTTCAAGCAGTTACAAATTGCCTGTGGTTCAATCCTCTTGGTCGAATGTAGTTGACCACTTTCATAGCTGTATCCACGACATTGCTTAGTTTTAGAACACTCTTACAGAGGACCTCTTGGTGGATAATGCAGTGTAGAAAAACAATATTCCGTTCTGGATTTGTTTCTTTGACTTGATCTTGAATTCTTTTCAGTAACCCTATATTTTTGCCTGTCAGATTTGGGCTTCCATCGGTGGTCACATTCACCAATTTTTTTCTACTTCACTCCTAATTTTAAGATACACTTATTTATTGCCTCCAAAAAGTCTTCACCAGTCGTCGAGTTTTTACATGACTGCATTGATGCCAATTCTTCTGTGAGCTCAAAATGTTTATGATACCTCGAATAAAAATCATCATCTGGGTTGTGTCTTTATCATCACAACTCTCATTGATTGCCAGTGAAAAACATACAAAATTGCTTACTTTATTTTTTAACTGGAGATAGAGGTTCTCAGAGATATCCTCGACACGTCTCACAGTAGTTTGCCTTGACAAGCTAATGTTCTCGAACTGTTTTTTCTTGTCTGGGCAAAAATCGAGGCAGAGTCAACCATACATTCCTTTATAAATTCTCCTTCAGAGAATGGTTTGCTGTTCTTGGCGATTTTGTGTGCAATCATGTAACTCACTCTTGTAATCTCATCCTGGGACGCAAATTGTTTTGTGCAAATGCTTTGCTCTTTTCGCATTTGAACAACCATCTCATCAGCTTTCTTTTTCTTCGGCAGAAACATTCTTATATTTGCAAGCATGTTTGCTCTCAAAATGGCGATTCAAGTTGTAGTCCTTTGAGCACTGCCACACTTTCTTTGCAAATTAAGTACAGCTTTTCCACCCACACTGGTACAAAAATATTCAGAAGTCCATTCTTTGTTGAATATTCGGCCTTCAGTGTCCACTTTCTGCTTCTTTGATAAACTCATTTTGAATTAACGTCCTCTTCAGTGAAAAGTATTGCTGCGGTTGCCGCACGTGTTTGAAAATTTGCCGATCCGTACATTTCTGACGTCGGCCGGATTCAACACTTAAGGGAGCGTGCGCACAACTAAGCCGTGTGATTGGCTGATGTTCCTGGTCAGATTCAAATGCGAAATTTGTGGAGAAAAAAACTAGCGACTTTAATTATTAAAAATTGATGCTGTGACCAAAGTAAGAAACATAAGGGATGCATTTAAAACTGATCCTTTCTGGGACTGAACAAACTATAATGTTTTCCATTGCTAGACACAATGTCGGGCCATATTTTGCCCACCCCTGCTCTATGAGGTCCCCACTGAATCATTTTCTCTCAAGACTGAAGAGCCCTAGCTTATAATAATAATAATAATAATAATCCTTGCATTTGATATAGCGCTTTTCATGTCAGTCGGACATCCCAAAGCGCTTCACAGAACACACTGTAAAGTGAATTGACTGTATATTTGTGGGCGAACGCGGCAGCCGATTGCGCACAGCAATGTCCACAAACAGTCGTAGATTGAAAATGACCAATTTATTATTGTTTTTGGTTTTGGAGGGATTATCATTAGGCTCTGTGTGGAGAAAGGAAACTTGCCCGAGGTTTCGCCCTCTGCCTGGAATTGAACTCAGGTCTCTCACTTGCAAAACGAGTGCTCTAAACACTGAGCTACAGGACTCCACAAATTTGTGGAAAGTGTGGCTTGTCTAATTGTTGCTCATAGTTCATTCCTCTAACACTGGGGATCATCCCCATTGCTCTATTCTACACACCTTTAGGACTTGGATAGCCTTCTTATTTTGCAGTGACCAGAACTGTGTTCAGTATTCAGTTTAACCAGCGTAAATTGTAGCCTGAGAACAACAACTTGCACTTATATAGTGCCCTTCACACGAGGAAGCAATTCAGAGAGCTTATCTCTGAGATCCTCAAAGGGAACGATATCCTGGGATCTAAGTTCATCTGATTTAGCAATATAGGCAGGATCCTTTTGCCTCGCTACTCCCACCATTGAGACAGAGGGATGTCGACTAGGTGGGCCGAGTGACCTGTTTTCAGTGCTGTACACTATACTGTATGTATTTCTATGTAACTACAGTCAAAGCTGTTCAAGCAACCACCACCTGTTAACAACCGCTCTGTAACAGCACAGTTCGCACACCAATGAATCCTTACTCAGAAGCCACCCTTATAAAAGGGCCAGTTTGGTGGGAGGTGGGAGGGCGACCGAAGGCATGGTCGAAGAGAAGGGTTTCGAGACCGGCCTTTAAGTAGGCAAGGGAGGAAGCGAGGCGAAGGGACTATGGGATGGAGTTCCAGAGTGTGGGGGCAGAGAGACTGAAAGCCCGGCCACCGATGGTAGGGCGGGTCGGGCGGGAGACATGGAGCAGGCCTGAGCCTGAGGAGCGGGCAGGTTGGCAGGGAGTTAGCAGGTCAGAGAGGTAGGAGAGGGCAAGGCCGTGGATGGCCTTGAAAGTGAGGATGAGGACTATTTTTAAATTAGATTTTACAGTGACTGTGAAAATCTTGTTGATTGAAAGCTAAGCCACTTGGAACCCAGGTATCAAAAAGTGGCACTTAATGAAGCAATGCATAATTAGCTCACTCAAAATAAATGGGGAATTCAAAATCCCTCCAACTCTCTGGCTCAAAATCCTTCAAAGGTCACTTTTAAAAAGGTGCAGTTCAGTAGATCAAAGCAAATCTCACTTAAACTCCATGACTTCCGAGGGATGTGAGGGAGAGTTAAACATAACAAAAAGTGGGAATGCAACGTGTTTTTGGCCATGTGTGTTTGTGCTGATAAGACAGTGACCCAGCTTCTGGATCCAGTCAATGGATTGACAGGTGTCTTTCATAATGCAAACTAAAAGTACATTTAGTACAGATGGTCAATCACTGACTCTCTCAACTTGTGGTAAGTTATAATGGTTTACTGGGAAATTCATCAGCGAGTACACATTTACAGGGCAATAATACAATGAAAGAGAACAGCAGCAGCAGTAGCACATGTGACCCAGTGTATCATGTCCAGGTTTACAAATGTTAATAATAATAATCCTTGCATTTGATACAGCGCCTTATCACGTCTTTGAGACGTCTCAAAGCACTTCTCAGGATACACTGTAAAGTGATTTGACTGTATATCTTGTGAGCAAAACGCAACAGCCAACGTGCACAGCAGCGTCCCACAACAGTCATGGATTGAAGTGACCAATTTATTATTATTATTTTTGTTGAAGGAATTATTACCCCCGGAAAAGAGATCCGCCAATCGACTAACAACCGGGTTTCTACTGACTGGTAGGAACTTGGTACTCTTAAACAAATTACTCCACATCTCTATCACCTCCAGACTTGACTTTTCAAATGCTCTCCTTTCCTCCCATCCACAGGCTCAAGTTCATCCAAAACTCTGCTCGCTGAATGTTTACCCTTCAAAGAAACGGATGTGCTGGGGTGTGCGGGGGAGCAGAGGAGTGAATTAAGTGGCTCCAAAAGAGAGCTGACAGAGTCACAATGGGACAAATAGCCTCCTACTGTGTTGGAATATTCTGTTGACTGAAGCAGACATTTATTTCTTCACTATATGTGCAGACGCTTCTCAGTCTTCTCTGATTTCTGTGTTTTCAACTTTCAGGGATAGATTGGAATAATTTTCTGCAGAATTCTCTTGATAGCAAAAGCATGAATAGGAAGTGATAGCCACATCTTATTGTCTCCATTCCCTGAAAAGACCACTCTACACAGAAATGGTTGCTCCCAGATAGCCTCTGGCCTACAGTTTAACATCACAAAGAACAGCAACACAAGAGGACTAATAGATACCAAGTGTCTAGTTTCCTCTCCACATAGAATTGGATGTCAGGAGATAACCACTTACCCTTTTATTTTGTTCTAATGTGCCAGCCTGCTATAAACTCATGGCATTTTTGTAAATAAGCTCCATTATTCTGAAGTACACAGTATATGCACTTCTTTAAAGTTGATAACCTGGAGAAATTTGCAGCCTTTTGGAAAAGCATTCAAGAGAAGCGCCAGTATTTGTAGATATTACGAGGGTCATTTATTACACCTGTAGTCGATGAAAAACCTTGAGAAACGGCTTTCTTAAGAGAGAGACAGACTGGATCCTGGTTCACAATGAGAAGCATTGCTTTACAGTCATTCACCATTAATATCTGACCACATCATGTATTACTATACATTGTAGAATTCTTAAACCAATCTATATTTGTCTTCAAATATAAATAAAAATTTTAATTTTTATAAAGTATTCCTTTATAATCTCCCCAGGAGGAAAGATAATTTGTCTTCTGTTTGTGACGAAGATGCACGTTAGATCCAGGCTTTTCTGCAAATAACACAATGTGTATTTCCAACAAACATATCCCTGCGGAGATTAATGTTTTAGACACACTAGAAACCTGATCCCAAGGGACACCCATCTAATTTATAACGCACTGCTTCAAAGGTCTGCAAAATTCTGTCAGCTTTAGTTTAAAATGAAAACCTTGCTGCATATACATCTGAAAGGGCTGCCCATAGAGCTTACACAGTCAATGATTAAAGCAGGAAGCGGGAAAGCTAAAAAGGAAGTCAGAAATCTAACTTGAAACAAGTTGAGGTAAATTTGGGGCAATTTGAATTATTATGCTCCCATATATTAGGTCTTAGATTATTGTCAAATAAAGGAAGAACTCTGAGTGCTGATCTCATTGTCAGCCACACTCTGCCACATCTCAAGCTCTTTGATCAGAAGATTTGTATATATTTTACATTGTGAATTGAAAAGCAACAACAACAACAACATTACATTTGTATAGCACCCTTTCACGTCGGGAGGACGTCCCAAGGCGGATGAATAGTTGACAAAACGGTTTCGGAACAGGCTGTGTTAAAGCAATTAAATCATTAAAATAATGTGCAAAATGTCATTGCAACTCATCCTGTAACCTTAGCTATACAATCTTGTTAAATAATTGTAATTTATACATGCATATGCTAAGTCAGTGAAGGGCGGAAGTACACATGAGCAGTTTGTACTCAGCAAACTGGGAGCAGCTTGCTATTTATAGATTCAAGGATCTATAAGTGGAATTGCCAGTGTGCTGCTGATGTTCATAACATCCAACATTAGGGCAGCAGCAGCTGGATGTTTGACACCGATGCTGACAAGCATGGACTGAGTGTAAATCAGTGTTCTACACACAACCAGCAGCACAATGACAAACGCCTTGCAAGAAGAACTTCAGATACAATGCAGCAGAACAAGAGGACATAGATTCAGGAAAATGAAGGACAAATTCAGGTCAAATACAAGGAAGCATTTTTTACCCAGAGAGAGAGTCATGGATCGAGTCCAGAACATTGAACTCCTTGAGAAACAGCTTGATACTTCAAGTTAGGGTTGGTATTCTGGAAGAATGCTATCAATTAGTCAAAACGCCTTCATCACACAAACCTCTTACGATTTTATGAATGTAACCATACCGTAAGCGGTGATTCCATCCACTGTATAAAAATGAGGGTGACATGATGAAGCAGTTTGAAAATCCAGCCCTAAGATGGCAGTGTTTAAGTTGCACTTCTGCAAACTGGACACAATATGCCTGTCATCAAATTTCATCTGATAAAATGTCATTGAACGTTATCTTGACAAAAGAAGCAGAGAAATTACCAAACTGCACAAATGCATGAAAATATCATAAAATAAAAATGTTTTGTCAACCTACTAGATATTTAGAAAAGGGTGAAATGTCAATGCTGAAACGTATGGTAGGGCAAGTTCATTCAATTTCAAAAATGTTATTTTCTTCCTGCCTCCTCCCCTGCACCTAATATTCTCTTACTGAATGAAGCTCAGTAGTAACCAAAAGTGATCTAATGTTTAGATCTGTGGGTGACAGCGAGTCATAGCTGGCCTGTGGGGCTTTCCTGTGCTAATTGTTTTCATCTCCAAAAAATAACAAGTTGCTATGAATCATACAATTTACAGCACAGAAGGAATCCATTCATCACACCTACTGGAATACCAGTGGAAACCCTACTCTATTTTATATCGTCCCTCTTTAAATATTTATTCAATTCTTTTTTAAATGTTAAAGTCTCAGCTTCAACAGTTATTTGTGGCAAAGCACTCCAACAACCCTCAACATAAAAATGTTTCTTCTAACCTCCCCTTAAATCTTCCAGTGACCAACAAACGATACCAGAGACCACATTAAGTAGTTCACACGACTGTAACTTCTCAATTCACTTTTGTCTGGATCAAGCAGAACTATTCCTGGCCCTGTGGAGAGGACGGGGGTGGTACTGGTTGTGGAAATAAACATGAAAAATTTTCCTCTCCCAGTTCCTGTGCCAGCAGTCAATACAACACCAGTGTACTGAAATGTTTTTGCAACACACCCAATTTGAGTTCTCACAAATGCAGTGCTTAAACTTAACACAGTGGCCCAGTTCAGCCAGCAGGTCATTGCCTCCAGCTACAGAGCATCCATTGGTGATTGTTCTCAGCAGGAGCTGTTGCTTCCCATTCCAGCAACCTTGCCACCAGCAATAGCAAACTACTCCAAGCAGAGCACATGTGTGATGTGATTCCACAAATCCATCTGGAGCCATTTACATAAGCAGAGAGATTCACAGATTTATGAGCCAGTAGGTTGGGTTTGGTTTATAGACAACTATACCCTAAATGCAGATGTGACTTAATAGAAAACAGAGAGGCCTGAAGCACTCCAGAGGACAACACTGAGTGAGCATCATTAATTACAAGTTTAAGGCCTGAAATTCCCAAAGCACAGTTGAAAAGAGGACTTAAAACAGGCGTTGAGGGAATGTGGAGGAACTCTGAATTATTCCAGAGTGGAGACAGATTGGTTGGGAGCTTGTCCACAGAATTTGGGCAAAGACTTGAAGCAAGCCAGTGATTGCTGAGTGAAGGAAGTGCTTGGGACAGGAGTTTAAAAAGATGAAATTGATCTGCTGAGGGATGAGGAGCCAATGGAGCTGTTTGAGATGGAGATGATGAGCTTATGGATCCTAATTATCACGTTTGTAAATATCCCAATCAATTCTGCATCTGTGGATTTCTGAAGCAGGTGCATGCCATGTTTTCTAAAATGCACCTTATAACAGTCTGCAGTTGCATGGAAACAGATATTCCTTAGATAAACATAAGTATGGTTTGTAATAAAAGATTAATTAGCACATTTTAAAACATTTCTTTGTTGTTTTAGGTGTAGCAGTACTTTACAGAGAAGGAGGCACATCAGACTATTGGATGAACAATTTTCTTTGCTATCCTTTGAAAGTCTCACTGAAGAAATCTTATAAAGAAATGTATAACAATAATGAAGTTTCTCCATGAATGAACACCATCCATCAGCATAATCTCATGTGAGTACTTATATGTGTAACAGCAACGTGCATTATACAGTGACCCTCACATAGGCTGGCGTCTCTTTAGTGTGCACATACAATATCAAATTTGGCAAATGACAAGTGTGGTTATATAAATGCTTGTCATTAATATTTATTTGATTGAACATGCATGTTCTTGTCATTAATATACATGATTGGACATGCACAATTGCCATACCTTATCACTATCTCTAATTCACCAATCTTAGCATGAAAGGCTTTATTATATAATTTGTGTGAACTACATGTGGAAAGAGATGCCCTTAATCATCTAATTAACAAAGAATGAAACTTTTACACTTGGTTCACCTAACTCACATAATAGTCCCCAGGGACTACATATACTTTACACAATTTGCATATCAGACTCCAGTTTCATGCTTATACTCATAAACTGTGTTACTGAGGGGTTTGTATCATTTATTCCTAACAAAACACCCAATCGACCTTTTTATTTTGTTACAATAAAACAGCAAATGGGGGCAGGTGGCAGGACTGAGAAGCCCAATCACTGGATTTACAGAGTTCTGTAGCTCAGCGGTTAGAGCAATCACCTCGTGAGCGAGATGACCTGGGTTGGAATCCCAGGGCAAAATGTTAGGCAAGTGTCTTTACTCCACACGCCTCTGTTTACCTAGCAGTAAGTAGGAACCCAGTTGTTAGTCAATTGGTGGATCGCTTTTCCGGAGGTAATAATCCCTTAAAAAAAAGTTTGTTCACTCAACCCACGACTGCTTGTGGGACACTGCTGTTTGCAGGCTGACACGTTTCACCCACGCAGTATAGTCAATTCACTTTACAACAACAACTTGCATTTATATAGTGCCTTTCACACAGGTAGCGTCCTGGAGTGTTTGACAGTGGCGGAGTCTGACCCGGGCCAGGTGGAGGGAGGGGGGAGGTGATCGAAAAGGACGGTCTTTAGGTGATATTTAAAGATGGTGAGGGAGGGGGCAAGACGGAGGGATTGAGGGAGAGAGTTCCAGAGCTTTAGGGCGTAGTGGCTGATGGAGCAGAGGGGACGAGGTAGAAACAGGTGGCTGGAATCAGCTGAGCGGAGGCAGCGGTTGGAGGAATGGGAGGTAAACAGGCCAAATAGGTAGGGAGGTGCGAGGGCTTGAAGGGATTTGAAAACGAGTGAGAGGATCTTGAAATCAATCCGTCCGGTAATTGGGAGCCAGTGGAGCCTGGAAAGGACTGGTGTGATGGTGGTACAGAGTTCTGTGTGGGTGAGAAACCAGCGGAGTTCTGAATTAGTTGTATTTTGTGTACAGTGGAGTTGGGGAGACCAGCAAGGAGGGCTTTGGAATAGTCCAGCCGGGATGTGATGAAGGCGTAGACTAGGGTTCACTTTACAGTATATTCTGTGATAAGGTGCTATATCAAATGCAAGGCTTATTATTATTAATATTATTATCCAGGTGATTGGGTTACAACCTGTAATTTGCTTCCTTTTAGCTCTCATTTTATAGCATACCACTAGTCTATTTGTAACAGCACTGCATGTGCATAATTAGGGAAGTCAAAACACAGAACTGAACCCAATGCATTGTTAATTATACAATAAATATTTAATTGAGCAATAGAAGAGAAATGAAAATGCACTATCTCAAGCCTATTTTCTGACGTCACTGAACTATAATTGCAATGCAAGCTCTGGCACTTGAGCTAAGCAAATTAAAATTAAATTTTCTCTCTCCGAGTTTACCTGCCACTATACATCAATCAATAAATAATTACATTATTAAAAATAAATGCGAAGCCGGAGAACAGTCAGGACAAGAGGCTTTAATCCTTCTTATCAAACAGTTATGGTGTTTGTTCTCAGTATCTGATAATATTGATACTGCAATATAGAAAAATCTTGTGCCTGTATAATAGTAAAATAAAATCATCTTATTAACTTAATTCTGTTTTATCATTAGAGCTTACAGCATCTCATATTGGAAGATTAAAACCCCTTCATCACTGAGTAACTGCTGAAGCAGAAATTTATTCTTCTGAGGATAATATCAACAACAACAACAACAACAAGATTCCATTTATAAAGCGCCTTTCACGTCAGGAGGACGTCCCAAGGCGCTGCACAGTTGGGTCATGACCCGAGCAGGGGGGAAATGGTCAGGGTGAGGGGAGGGAAGGGAGGGAGCGAGGAGGGGGGAAATGGTCAGGGTGAGGGGAGGGAAGGGAGGGAGCGAGGAGGGGGAAGAGAGTCGAGAGGGGAGCTGAAGGCTCGGTCAAAGAGAAAGGACATTTAGAAACTGATGTGCACTTGGGTGGGGGTTTCAAAATGTTATTTAAAGTAAAAATTAAAGCATCTCCATCCATATGCTGTATAAATCCACCTGCAAACAGGAGAACAGGGTAATAATGACTTCACTCTGCTCAGCGTGTTTGACAGTAAGAAGTGGCTGCAAGTTCACTTCCTTACTGCTGATTAGGATACAGTGGGTGCCTTTGATCCTTTACCCTGGTCTTTGGCAATGTGCTTCTGCTAATTTTCAACTGTTTCTACATTAATCGCCGTACACCACACAGAGCAGAGGAAGCCATTAGGTCCTTTGAGAATATTCCAATGGTTCATGAATTCACAGTTTATTTCTATCTTTCTAATCCTGTTCCCTTGCCTTTTTTCCACATCATATCCAGTTAGCATTTTGTGTCTGTTACTGCTGGTGTTTTATTTGTTGTTTTAAGCCCTCTGAGATGCTTACCCTGTGTAGAGGGTACGATATAAATGTAAGTTGTTGTGTTAGACAACGCTAATTTGGCCAGGAAACTTCTGTTGTTATTTAACAATTTCACAGGGACATATGCCTGGGTCCCACAGGTAGCCAATAAATTGACATCTTTAATATTTATATAATATTTAAACCAGCTATGAGCATTTAAGTGGAGTAATGCAGCTTGCAGTTATTTATATAGTGCCCTTCAATGCAGGATATCATTTTGGAGTGCTGAATACATCAAATGGAGTGAAATAACTGAATGTACGAATTTAATTAGCAAGTTATTGTTAATTGGCGATTAACTAAGAAACCAATCTCAAAGTGACAGGAGACGAATGAAAAACAATAGTCCGTTTGAGGGAGAAATAAAATTACTAAATGGATCTGAGGTCTGAAATTCCAGCTTGTCTAACCCATAATACCATTGTCTTAAAACACAAGATCACTATGAATTAAGGACATTTCAGTCTTAACTTGGAAACTGGTTCTTTTTAAGGACTGCAGAAAACTGATTTATGACTGAATTTAAGGATGTTCCACAATTCTGTGTGATCATATATTTTAGGACAAAATGATCTTGCAGGCAAAACTAGGAGGAATTTCGGGCCTGCAGTCTTCAAAACAGAGGAAGAGCTTATTTCTCCAGGAAAGGGAGGTACTTACAGTTGAATTGCAAGCTAATACAGGTCATTTAGAACCTCCTTCACTTAATTTCTAGACAACAGATTTTTTTGCTCCTTTTTTGTTAGCTCTTTGCTAAATGCTTATTATTTTAGTGGTATTCTCCCTTAAGATTTGCAACTGTTATAAATTATTCATTGCAGTTGTAGCAACAGTATTTGTAAAATTAAAGTGGAGCTGAAAGAGCCAGCAGATTTATTTTTGTAGCCCATGCAGTTCACTGTCAGCAACTGAAAAATTAATTTGCTTGCCATATAGCTCTATAAAGCTGCAGTAGATGCCTAGTTTATACTGCATGATTCAGTGTCAAAACCATTTAATCCTAAATCAGTGCTTCAATATAAACACAAATGGATCAAAATGAGCACCCATCTCTGTTTCTCAGTCAGTCCTTTTTATGGTATGTGTTGCCGTCTGATGGAGCACTTTATACCATTTGGCTTCAGACAGCTCGGTGACTTGAATAAGATAAAGCACTTTCAAAAATCCCACAAACAGGAAATACAGTAGTTAATTAATCAGTTCAGCCCACACAAGTCTAGGCTCTGGGCCTCAATAGATCCTTTACATCTCCCTCCGAAAGAACAGCATGTTCAATTTGTGACTTCAGTACTTCTGCAAATAAAACTCCGTAATTTTTTTCTAAGGTTAAAGCTTGAATTAGAACTGGTAAAATAATAATAATAATAATTTTTGCATTTGATATAGCGCTAAATAGTCCCATATTATAATCCTTAAATTTGATAGCAGCTTTCACGTCTTCTTGACGTCTCAAAGTGCTTCACAGAACAGACTGTAAAGTGAATTGACTGCATATTTGTGGGCGAAATGCGGCAGCCAACTGCGCACAGCAGCGTCCCACAAACAGTCGTAGATTGAAAATGATCAATTTATTATTGTTTTGTTTGAAGAGATTATTATTAGGCTCTGTGTGGAGTAAGGAAACTTGCCCAAGGTTTCACCCTCTGCCTGGAACTGAATCCAGGTGTCTCGCTTGCAAGGCAAATGCTCTAACCACTGAGCTACAGGACTCCAGAGGAGAGTAGTGAGGCTGATCCTGGTGTTAGAGACAGAGAGGAGTAGTGAGGCTGATCCTGGTGTTAGAGACAGAGGGGAGCAGTGAGGCTGATCCCTGGTGTCGAAGGTTTGAAACATTCTATTGAAGTTCAATAGAATTCTTTGGTAGACTTTTGCCAAAATTAGAAAAGGATTCTGACCAAAGCAATCTTACACTTACATAGGTGTCACAATAATCTGGTACAAATATATTGATAAGCCAGGTGCCTCTGGCTAGCCAACATTATGGGCACATCTCCATTTCCCGCTTCTGTCAGGCCTTAAATTAGTTTTAAATATACAGCACAAAATTACATTTGTATAGCAACCTTTCACGTTGGGAGAATGTGTCAAGGCGCTGGACAGTCAGGGGGGGTTGGGATCAGGGAGGGTGGAAGGCAGGGTTAGGGTTAGGAGGGGAGACGAAGGCGAGGTCCAAGAGGAGGGTCTTGAAATGTGCCTTGAAGGAGGCAAGGGAGGGAGCGAGGTGAAGTGAATGTTGGATTGAGTTCATTAGGTGGGGGCGGAAATGCTGAAGGCCCGACCGCTGATGGTGGAGAGGGCTGGGCGGGAGACGTGGAGCAGGCTGGATCATGCTGAGCAGAGGGAGCGGACAGGTTAGGATGGGGTTAGTAAGAGGGAGCTTGTGGAGGGAAGAGTTGGGAAGGCCGACAAGCAGGGAATTGGCGTATTTGAGCCTGGTGAATGAGGGTTTTGGCAGTCTAATAGGTGAGGCAGTGGCAGAGCCGGGCAATATTGCAGAGATGGGGGAAGGCATAGCGGGTCCACCATTGTGGAAATCCACTATTATAATTTTCCCAGTCTGATGACATTCCCTGTACCATAACCCTCTGGGTTTTTCCGGTCAACCAGTTGCTTATCCATTGTAACATATTCCCACTGGTTCCTGCTTTCTTTTCTTTAGGTACCAGCCTCTCAAGAGGAACTGTATCAAAGGCCTTACTGAAATCCAGATATACAACATCTACAGCCTTAGCCTCATCAAACTTCCTTGTCACACCATCAAAGAAAAACAGTAAATTAGATTGGCAAGCCCTCCCCTTCATGAACCCTTATTGGTATCATTTCATATTCCAGGCAGGGCGAAACCTTGGGAAAGTTTCCTTACTCCACACAGAGCCTAATAATAATCCCTCCAAATCCAAAAACAATAATAAATTGGTCATTTTCAATCTACGACTGTTTGTGGGACATTGCTGTGCGCAATTGGCTGCCGCGTTCGCCCACAAATATACAGTCAATTCACTTTACAGTATATTCTATGAAGCGCTTTGGGACGTCCTCCCGACGTGAAAAGCGCTATATCAAATGCAAGGATTATTATTATTATTATTTCTGTCCGTGATTTTATCCTTAATAAGATTCTCCATAATTTTACCCACAATGGATGTCAAACTTACTGGTCTGTTGTTTCCTGGATCACTTTTGTTACCTTTCTTAAAAATAGGAATAACATCTGCCTTTCTCCAGTCCCCCGGTGTCTCTCCAGTATTCAATGATTTCTGAAAGATTTGTGCCAGCGTTTCTGTGACTTCCTTCCTTAGTTCCTTAAGGATCCTCAGATGCAATTTATGCAGCCCCTAAGATTCATTTACCTTAAGTTTACACGGCTGTTTGGGAACCAACAGCTGTGCAAAATGTTGATTCCTTCAAACAGAAATGTTGATTCCTTCAAACAGAAATGTTGATTCCTTCGAACACAGATTAGATTGTTTTCTTTTAGGAAATAACATTATAGGATATAGTACATAGGTAGTCAAGGACATATTTCAGGATAGTTCAGGACTTATTTAGCATTATTGCAGCCTGTGCAGCATTATTTGTCATCTATTCTCCTGAACCCACCTTCAGTGGCCCTATTCAATTGCTTGTATTTCTTTTTCTCTTAATAATGATGATCCTTGCATTTGATATAGTGCCTTATCATATCTTCAAGACATCTCAAAGCACTTCACAGAATACACTGTAAAAGGAATTGACTGTATATTTTGTGGGCAAAATGCGGCAGCCAATTGCACACAGTTGTGTCCCACAAACAGTCGTGGATTGAAGTGACCAATTTATTATTATTTTTTTTTGAAGGAATTATTACCCCTGGAAATGCGATCCACCAATCGACTAACAACCAGGTTCTTACTTACTGCTAGGTAAACAGAGGCATGTGGAGTACAACAACAATAAAATTACATTTGTATAGCGCCTTTCACGTTGGGAGGCCGTCCTAAGATGTTGGATAGTCAGTGTTTTGGATCCGAGCTGGGGTTCGGGAATGGGGAGCATAGAGGACAGGGGGAAAGAAGGGTGATCAAAAGCACGGTCAAAGAGGAAGGTCTTGAGATGGGTCCTGAAGGAGGCAAGGGAGGCGGCGATGTGAAGGGATTGCGGGATGGAATTCCAGAGGGTGTGGGCAGAGTGGCAGAAGGCCCGCCTGCCAATGGTAGGGTGGATGACATGACACAGGCTGGAGCCCGCTGAGCGGAGAGAGCGAGCAGAGCTGGCAGAGGTTGGGGGGAGCAAGGCCATGGAGATCTTTGAAGGTGAGGACCAGAATCTTGAACTGTATCCTCTGTGTGATGGGAAGCCAGTGGAGTCGGGCGAGGATGGGGGTGATAGGATCATGGAGCGCGGTGCAGGAGAGGACATGGGCTGCAGAGTTCTGGATGATCTGCAACCTATGGAGGGAGGAGTTGGGGAGGCTGACAAGCAGGGAGTTTGCTTATTCAAGTCTGGATGTTATGAGTGCGTGTGTGAGGGTCTCGGCGGCCTGTGGTGTGAGACAGTGGCGGAGCCAAGCGATGTTGCAGAGGTGGAGGAAGGCAGAACGGGTCATGGCATGGATGTGGGGTAGAAAAGATAGTTGAGGATCAAACAAGATGCCAAGAGTAAGGAAACTTGCCCAACATTTCACCTTGCCCGGGAATCAAACCCAGGTCTCTCGCTTGCAAGGCGAGTGCTCTAACCACTGAGCTACAGTTAATGTAACTGAATACCTTTTTGTTATTATCCTTTACATCTCTTGCCATATACAATTCAAGGTCTTTCTTTGCCATTCTGATGCCTTTTTTACAGTCCTGACATGCCTTCTGGTATCAAATCCAACTTAATTATTTAAGTGCAAGTTGTTGTTTTTGTTAATTCTGTGCCATTCATTTTCCTTCATGGCCTTAAATGCCTTTTTTTCACTCTTTATGAGTTTCTTTGTAGCCCTGTTCATCTATGCAGGTGTACCTTTGCTTCGCATGGCTACACATTGTTCCATTGCCTTTATAATCACCTTCTTGAAGGAACTCCATAGTTCCTCCAATCTTTGTCATATTTAAGGTCCACTAGGCCCATTCCGACAAGACTTCTCAAGTGCACAAAGTCGGTCTTCTTGGTATTCTGTCAGGACAGCAGTGGTCTTGGGATTGAGGTTGGAGGCTGAGAGATAGAGTTGGGTGTCATACGCATGCATGTGGAAGTTTACCTCATGTCTGCGGATGATGTCACCAAGAGGGAGCATGTATATGTTGAAGAGAGAGGACCACAGACAGAGCCCTGAGCAATCCAGCACGAGACAGTGTGGGGCTGGAGGAGAAGCCGTTTGTGGAGATAAATGGAAACTGTGTGAGAGTTAGGGTCAGAACCATTCAAGGACAGAACGTTGAGGTGAGAGGAGAGGCGGTGGAGGTTGAGGTGAGAGGAGAGGCGGTGGAGGAGGATAGAGTGCACAATGGTATCAAGTGCACCAAGGAGGACGAGGATGCAGAGAGAACCCTGGTCACAGATGGACAGAATGTCATTTGGCATTTTGACCAAGACTGTTTCTGCGCTGTGTGCAACACGAAAACCCGATTGGAGGGGTTCATATATGAAGTCGGGGAGAGGAAGGAGTGAAATTGGGAAGCAATGACTTGTTTAAGGACCTTGGAAAGGACAGGGGGTTGGAGATGGGGCGGTAATTTGAGAGCAGGGATGGGAGTACCCTTGTGTTGGAATAAGTGACAGATACAGCTAAAAGCTTCTCTCGGATGCACTCAGGTCTTCTTCAAGAAGCTTGTTAATCTCCCTCAATATTACTGAATCTGAAAGCAGTTTAATTCTTCAGCAGAGGCAAGTCCCCAGGGAAATGGTTTGAGATTCTTCAAATGGAACATCATTTAGAAACCTGAACAGCCATCAGAAAGAAAGGAAATCTTTATCCTGTAACACACCAATAAGAATTTAAGGGAGATTAACAAGCTTCTTGAAGAAGACCTCAGTGCAAGAGGGAGACTCTTTTAGCTGTATATACTTATTCCAACAGAAGGGTACTCCCATCGCATGTGAACTTGCAAAGTAAATCTGCTTATACTGCCCACCAACCTATCCTTCTCACATTACCAATACTTAGAATTCAATGAATATCCTGTCAGATGTTTTCAATTGCTGCCAATCACACAGGCAGAGGGAGACATGATCATCCTTCACCAAACTCACAACAATGTGAACAAGTCAAGAAGCAGTGACTTTTGCTCCCATCGTTCTCAAGATATAGCCTTTTAAGGTATTCTTCAGGCAGGGCCGTATAAAAGCAAAAAATAGATTCTGCTTCTGGTTTTATTGCTTTGCTTTTTCCACTCTGCGTCCTGGGACTTTGTGGTTGGAAGAATGTTTTTAGAAAAATATGCAACTCCGTACAATGAAACATTCCAAGTTGTATCCAAGACTTCGCACTGGATATCCTAAACTCACAGGGGAGAGGGGAACAAATCCAACCAATGCAACTGCCAGAGCAACAGTGGGTTTGCAAGCAGCTGTAGATCGTTTCCCCTACAGTTTCACACTCTTAACTTTAGCTGTGAGTGTCCGCTGTAATTTAGACATACAATTCACAAGGGAAGGAGTGAAATGGTCATACGAAATGGAAAGAAGACACAACAACAACAGCAACAACTTGCATTTATATAGCATCCCTCATGCAGGGCAGCGTACCAGCGCATATGAGTAATGGGAAACAAGTGGAAAAGTTGGTGCTCTTGTCAATTATAAAAAATGTTGATATGTTTCAGGTTCAAATAATGCATCATGTTTGCTAGGCATCAGTACTTCCACCTATGACAATAACAACTTGCATTTATATAGCGCCTTTCGCTTGGGGTAGTGTCCCGGAGCACTCAATAGGTTATCACTCAATCCAGAATTTATCAATTGGGTCCAATGTCTCACTGATTGTATTCCAACAATTATTACAGGCACCAGACTAAACTGAACATTCTTGCGCTTCTCGGCAACACGCACCAGCTCAGCATCTTAGGCAATGATACTTAGAATAATCTGAGCCGTAATATTATTTGTCTCCAAACTGAAATGTGATAAGGCGGTAGCAAAAAAAGGAAGTCAGATAGTTTAAACTGACCATAGTGCCTGTGCCACCCATTATCTATCAGAATATGTTGCTCCACCTTACAGTGGTTTCACCCATTTCCTGATAACTATAGTTCACAGCTAGAATGCAGGATGTGAATCAGACTGCTAACCCCACCTATTCTTAAACCAGTTATAGCCTCTGCACATTCTAACCCAGCTCTAGGTAATAAATACTCATAGGCCCTCTGCACTCAGGGTTTCCACGGTTTTTCCTGGTTTTGCAATGGCTTTCACTAATCTCTGTCAGGTAAAGCTATGTTACACTGGACATCGAAGCTGGTTGCAATGCTTTCCCACCTATGTGTTATCAGCTTAATACAACTTCTCATCTGATCTCTTAGTAAACAAGATCGCAAAAGGGGTTCAGATGAAAAAGGCCAATCGACCCATTTGTTGTCATCCTATAGAAAAGCTACAGTTGTGATGAAAACTGTTTTCTGCAGTGATTTGCCTGCTGCAACCACAAAAACACAGCATTGATTAAACAAAATGCTACCTTTGTGTTCTGAATTGTAATTAGCCAAACAGAATTCTATGTTCACTCAGTTGGACACAAAACAACATTGCTTCTAGAGGTAGAGGGGCAACTTTGTTTTATACTTGCTCTCATTACATTGCGGATAATCTTCTGAAGGTACTCAGTTTAGTGCATATGCAGAACTCTGAAATTAGGTTTTTTATGCAATTAAAAGAAGCCACATATTCTAACAAAAGTGTCTTGTAAATTCTTGGCTTCTGCTGGTGCTATTTAGCAACAAGCCAAGAGATGTGCGTGCACACACACACATGCACAGCACACACCCGAGGGGAAGTCAACCAGCCTCTGCTGTCCCAGATTGGAGAGTCATTGCATAAGGAATTATGGGTGAAAACTCACATTTTAACCCTCTGCGATACAGCACAATTAATATGAGAAACAAAGAACATCTCATTTCAAATCAGGTTTGTTTCATGCGAAAACAACAGTAAAAATCTGGAGATTAAATCTCCATATTACTGACAAATCATATTAGCAATGTGGTGAGATTAGTGGCTCTCAGATTCCGAATCAGTTATAAAATATTTGATAGGATTTTACTGTACTTATTTCACTGCTGCCCTCACAACAACCGGCACACCAGATTCAGCCTGCTTGCCTCCCAATAAATAAAACAAATTAACAGTCCTCTGGTTCTTTTGAGTTTAGAAAATGAGAGATGCTCTTTTCACACATATTATTACAATACCTTTTGAAGAACTCAGATTCAACTCTCTTAGTGTGAAAAATACAAACCTTTAGCTTATTGTAATTATAGAGACAAAAATCAAGTTGCACTTTGGTTGTGAATGTAATCGTGAAGGGGAGAGGGGAATCTTCACATTACCCTTGGAATTGTTTGCAGTGACTTATTGATACCATGGACCTAACCCTCCACAGCAATGAATGTACAAGAGCTTTGCAATTCACGTAGTTCGATATCCTTCGTGCCCAACTTCTCTTTAAGATTAAATGCTTGTATAAAATTGTGCACGGTCATTATTCTCACACCTCAACAGCATAATTAATACCTTTCACGGTTGAAGAGATTAATTTTTTTTGTAGATGTGTTTCTAGCTATTGGCTAGTCTTATGGATGAGCCAACAGACTGTTCCCAGGTAATACAGCAGTCAGTATTCAATCACTAATCCACTGCACACCACA
The DNA here is from genome assembly GCF_018977255.1 of Callorhinchus milii. Classification (NCBI taxonomy): domain Eukaryota; kingdom Metazoa; phylum Chordata; class Chondrichthyes; order Chimaeriformes; family Callorhinchidae; genus Callorhinchus; species Callorhinchus milii. The sequence goes on along the minus strand of NW_024704751.1, from coordinate 346,893 downwards.
CTGCTCCTCAGGCTCTTCATGTGACCTCTCCTGGTGCACTGACTGAGGTTTTACGTGCATTTGAAGCAGTTTGAGTCCATAGCGAGTGCATTCAGATTGCCTTAACATATCCTGAACCCATACTTGAGCAAAGAAGAGGCAAATACCATTATTTACTGTTAAATAAATACATTACATTTACGTATCTTTCCATTTAACTGGTGTAAAATAATAGTCTCGTCTGCATGGATGATATTTTGCAACAAACTCTATTTCTGTCAAAATGGATCTTCAGAACGTTTGATCAGCTCTACTTCAGTCACTGCGTGTAAACCTCCCAGAATTTTTTTTATTAACATCTGGTTAACAGATCAGTAAATAGAACCAAAATTAAATCAGGGCAATTCTGGAAAAGCATTTTTTCTAAGATCCATTTTCTTAAACATATTTGACAGATTTCAAATTTTCAGGGGGTTAATTAGAACTGTCAGTCAAGGACTGTTAGCAGTGGGCTCCGCTGATAAACAGATGCGCTCTTTTTCAGCTCTATGACCCCTCTGTATGCGAAATGCTTTTTACATCAAGACCTGAAATAACACTGATAGTCTCTGACAAATTGTTCAGGGAGGTAAATCATTCTTACAGTGCCCCATCTGGAGGACACCTCTGGTTCACTTATTCATAGCATGCCGACATGCCAGAAGCGTTTGCTCCATGCCATGCATTTATACGGGAAGAATGCAAAATGGCAGCAGCAACTGAAATGGAAAATGCAACAGTTATGTCTTTGGACTTTCATTACAGAAATCATCTTATCATTGAACGTAAGCAGGAAAGATAGCATTACATTTATCAGAAGCAGCTACTAAAAATAAGCAAAAAAGGATTTGTTTTCTTGAAAATAATTAAAAATTTAGAAGAGAAACTGCACAATATTTACACGTTTGCCACGCTCCTTAATGTTTCTTCATCTAGTACCTGAATCGCTGGTTTAAGCGATTTAACCGCAGCTACAAACACAAAGCCCACTGACCTGATTGGAGCTGTGGGATCTCCTCTGTCCCACCACTCCTTGGGCGGGCTGATGTACATGCACCACAACTCCCAGCTGTAACCATGGGCACAGTTCTCATAGCGCTGCACCTCAAATGTATTGTACTTGATGTTATCGATGGATGGGAGGATAATTCGCTTCCGGTCATTTTTAATTCTGGCTATAATAGGTTCAACCCTAAAATGAGAAGTTGGAAATAGTCAAGCAAGGTCATCTTTGATTTAAAAGTGTAAGACCCTGTATTAGGTAAAACATGGAGCTTTTCTCCTGTTTATCCTGGCTTATATTTCTTTCTTATCCAAATTCACCACCAAATTCAAAGTCATTCGGCTGCTCATGGCATTGCTGAGATCTCCAGATTACTCCCAGCAGTCTCATTTTGAAGTAAACCAATCAAGTTACTATACTTGATATTGTAATGATCATAATCCAATGTTGCACTCGAATAAAGCATTGCTCACACATTCTCAAGCAGATTGCACTGGTCCGAATAAGCCACATAGCAGATGATTCAGACCTTTGAAGAGCTGGCACAACCTTGGCACCTAGTCCATGGCCGTCTCTCTTTAACACTGTATGGAGTTTTAACACATAATCGGGAATTTTATTCATAAACTGCAGAAAGTGGTTTCATTTATTTTAAAGATTACAATGAATAGTTCAAATGGATACTGCATAATTTCATTTATACTGGTGTGTAAGAAATGTGCTACACTTATAATTCCCCACACTTATTTCCTCTTTACACTATACTCAGGAGAGCAAGATCTTGCTACCATGGACTTCCAGCATGACAGCTAAAACACACATACACTGTCAGGACCTGTGACTTTAGGATTACTAATACAATCACACTAAGTTACAGTGGTGTTCTAAAATGCTGTACACTGTCCAGCTCCTTGGGACGTCCTCCCGACATGAAAGGCGCTGCACAAATGTAATCTTGTTGTTGTTGTTGGCAGGAAATCAAAAAACATGTGCAAAATGCATAAGAATTCTTTGTGAAAGCTTAATAACAATTAGAGGTTTATTCAGTTAAACAAAAAAATTGGCAAATGGTGACATTTCCTTAGCAGTCAGAAAGTGCCTTGCTCCAGATTGCCACTACATCAGTTCATTGCGATTTACAATTCCGTTTTCTCAGACTTATATCCTCTCTCTCTAAAGGCATCGTATAAACGCTACACTCCTCAGTCACCTTGTGCTAATTAGCTGATATCCAAGTCTGAATCGACAGAAATATGCAATGAGGTGCTGTGACATGGGGAGACTAATTATAACATTTGCTTGATTCCCTCCTATGAAGTGCAGGATCACAGCACTTAACACCACATCACAGCAGTGTTCTGGGGAGAACCAGCTTGTTTGTAATGAGTACAACGGATAGAATTGTGCACCTAGAAACTACAATGGACAAGGCCTGACATGCACATAAATACACACATCATGCTGTGTGATGAAGCTGCAACAAGACTTGTTTTTAAGTCTTACTTTTTTTCTCCTCTTCTACTCTTCCCCTTTCCTTCTTTATCTGGAAAGATTCATAGTGTCGGTGGCTGCAATAATACAGGTGTAGGTGAGGACTGCTCGATGAGCTCCATGTGAAGAGAAAATTCACTGTAACAAACTTAAACTGGAGTTCACTGAAATGCCAAATCCCACTTCTTTCTCTCAAACCATTTAATGTTCCTACTCTTCAAACATTTATCCAAATGGAGATTCCACACTGCATTATACTTTGCAACTAGACAAGCATGGCTCTTTATATTCAAGTTGTGATGGAAGCCAAACAAGAGCTATAAATTCTTTGCAGTAAAGCAACAGGAATACAAGAGTGAAATTCATTTGACTTGCTAATTTTGTTTTTTGCCAGTAAACCTCATTGTGCGCTCACAATGAATGGGCTCCTTCACCTTTCCTTTCAGCAGGTGAAAATATTAAACACTGCTTATCAAAAAAGTCAATTTAGAACCATTAAAGTTGGATTATCAATAGGAATTTCACTAGCAGGGAAGAGAAAATGAATGTAATTTATCATCGTTGACACAAATTACATTAGCATTACAGAACACTGAATGTCTAACAGAAAATTTACAAACACAATAGGTAATAAACACAGCTACAAATTAATGCAATGCAATCTGTGGCAACCATTTCCTAGCCACAATCATATTATCCTTATACCTTTGATGGTTAAAAGAAAATTGTTAAAGTACTCGAAAAAAACCAATAGAGGGTGAGGGAAAGAGCAGTGAATTGTAATTAGAATGCATACTGTAACTCTAGTGGAGGAGCTACCTCCAGCATAGGCTACAGGATCCAAACAACAGTGTCTTAATAGCCAAAGGCATCAATTTAGCCTTTCAAATTTGAGTGTGCTATGTGCATTCTGCCATCTTGTCCTGTCTGCACAAATCAACAGCCCCAAGGAATGGTTCTTTTGCTTTTCTTTTTTATCCAGCAGTTCCTTTATTTTGAATAATTTTATCCCACAATTTCTAATAATGTATCAGATTCTAATTTATTGAATTGATTATATCTTCTGTTAATATTTTTATTGCCCTGTTCTCGATTAGAACCCTTACCAGTCATGTAGGCCATTGGGTTATCTTTGTAAGCATTGCTACCCTACATTAGCTGCTGGGTTTGCCGCCATAGCAACATCCACTTTCATTTCTAATTAATCTCATCTGTGAAGCTCTTCTAGAGGTTTCCTTCATATGAAATGTCCTGTATACATGAAAGTTGTTACCATAGCATCGGCCCCCTTGGTGGTATGGTGACCAAAATTCAATGCAAATTAGAAAGTGTAGTCTCTGTGCTATATCTTAATAATTAAAACCCTGTTATTGCATCGTTCGCTGCAGTAAACTACAAGTGAGTCACACTAAGCAGCGTAAGTGATAAACGAATTGTGATTGATTGGTGTTGTGCATCCTTTCAGTGTATTCAAAATTGCAGTGGAAAATATAAATCATGGGGGTGGGGGGGGGGGGGGAGGGACGGAGGACAGGTACAGGAAATCCAACCCACTCTTTCTCTCCTCATTATCCAGTTTTGGGATCTGGAATGCATGGCCTGAAAGGCTGATGGAAGCCAATTCAATAACAACTTTTAAGAGAGAAATGTGGGGACAAGTTTGCAGGGTTATGGGGAGAGAGCGGGGGAGAGGGGTTGATCAGGACTATGGGGAGAGAGCGGGGGAGCGGGGTTGATTAGGGCTATGGGGAGAGCGCGAGGGAGTGGGGTTGATCAGAGCTATGGGGAGAGAGAGCAGGGGGAGTGGGGTTGAATTGGTGAAGCTCTTTTCAAAGAGCCGCACAGACACGATGGGCTGAATGGGAGATGCTGTATAATCCTATGAATACCCTCACTCATTCCAACTTCACCTTTTTCCTCTCATCCTGTCACATTCACTCTCTCCTCCTGCGCTCTCTCCTTCACTCTCCGGCCGGTTGTCCCCTCGGAGCTATTTCCCCACCGTTCTCGGCTGCTGGGCGGTAGCTGGTGCGCAGGCCTGGCCCTGGGGCGGGAGGTGAGCTGCAGCCTTGCGCGAGTAACGGTCTCCTCACATGCGGAGACGGGAGACGATGGGGAGGTGTGGGCGGGGGGGGGTGGTTGTCGTGTAAAACAAGAAATGCCATTAAAAAAGCAGTTTGACTGAGTCATGGTTAATCCATTCCCGCTTCTTCTCCACAAGTAAACGCCGGGCTCTGCTTATGCAGCAACTCAACGTCAGCCCATCTGTCTCTCTCTCTCTCTACCCTCCCCCCCCACCCTGGCTGGTGTCCAGCGGCCTGTCTGGAGCAGCTTCTGATGGAGGAGAATCTACCCTGAACGGGCGGGTAAGTGCCCTCACTGTTGGGAGCACACACTGCGCTCAGGAGTAAAGGTGCCACAGCTTTGGGTCTAATAATCGCAGGAGAATTTTTTGGGGGAAAACTAGGAAAAATTCTTTTCAGCCACTTTTTGACATGTAGAAAATTCCCTATGTCTGGAATGGTGCAGGCACTCCCAATCCCTCTCACCGGAGGGACACATCCTGCTTACTTAATTCCAGAGAGTGTTGGGCGTAGGTTGGCGAGAGCCAAGACTTGGGGGGCCCCCGAGTGTGTGTTGGGGTTACTGCTGGAGTGGAACCAGCTGAAACTGCATAGCTTGCTGTTGATATCACTGTCTGGCGAGCTTTCCCACTGCTTGTCCAGTTTGTCTTTTGATCAAATGTAATCGTGAGGAAGAGGCAACGGTCAGCATCTGCCAGAGATTCATTGCTGCCAAGTTTATCACTACAACTGACACGAATTATCTGCAAATTACTTTGAGACATTTTGATATGATAAAGCATGTAAAAACGCAAATTATTCTCAATATATAATAATCCTTGCATTTGATACAGCGTCTTATCACGTCTTCGAGACGTCTCAAAGTGCTTCACAGAATATACTGAAAAGTGAATTGACTGTATTTTGGTTCCAATCTACCTGCCTCATTTGAGGTAAATGCAGTTATAACTCATCTTCTGATCCGTCTTCTAAGTACTTTTGAAAATAAAAAAATGTTCTGGACTATGATTATATGAATATATTATAATAATAATAATCCTTGCATTTGATATAGCGCTTTTCACGTCGGGAGGACGTCCCAAAGCGCTTCACAGAACATACACTGTAAAGTGAATTGACTGTATATTTGTGGGCGAACGCGGCAGCCAATTGCGCACAGCAATGTTCCACAAACAGTCGTAGATTGAAAATGACCAATTTATTATTGTTTTTGGTTTTGGAGGGATTATTATTAGGCTCTGTGTGGAGTAAGGAAACTTGCCCAAGGTTTCGCCCTCTGCCTGGAATTAAACTCAGGTCTCTCGCTTGCAAAGCGAGTGCTCTAACCACTGAGCTACAGGACTCCATGAACATGTGCATGTGCATGCATAAATCCTTTGATGGTTTTATATGGAACACTGGAGCTAAAATATTCAATTAATTCCTGAAAATGAAGTTTATTTGGGATAGAAAATAGGTTTGTAAAATGGAAGCTATTATGTGTTCATGCTCAGTAACCTTTAGAATACATTTGTAGTTCAGATTTTTAATTTTAAATTATGAAGGATTTGCCTTGTTTCGCATCAGCCATCTTTCAATTGAATGCAGATAGTGGACAATAAGACTCCTCTGAAATACTGCTGTTGCATGTACATTTAAATTGCAAAACAGTAACTATCTTTACAAATGGTACTTCATTAATTTGTTCACAGAAACTGTCCTCACTGATACACTGCTGTGATCAATGTCTAAAGGATTCGTATTCATCCAACTTCTGGGGCAAATCAGAACGTCTCTCGCGATAAGCAATAAAAGAACAGAGATTTTTAGTGTTAGAAATGCTTTACTTATAAAATAAGGCTTTCACTAAGCAACCCTTGCACATGTCCTGCATTTACTGGCCATTCTTGTAATATTGAGCATTAGGAAGTCCATAGCTAATATACTAAGATTACAAGAAAACTTAATATAAATGAGGTCCAGATTCTAGATTTATGCCTTAAATCTAGAAGGTTAGCTAAGACTGGTTAGGGGAGTTTTATTTTGGTTTGATGATTTCATAATTCGTGTATGAACCTTATCATCATTTTATGCTGTTTTGGAAATTGCATTATAATCTGCTTCCAGTCAATTCCCTTCCGATAAGCAGGACTTTGGTAGATGACCATCTGTGTAACAGGTTGATGAAGGGAAATTACTTAATTCCTGTTATGGAAAGGAGAGTCCTCATTACATAAAGGACATGTGCTACCTTCTCGTCCAAGAAAACTGACAGTTCAAAGAAAAACTGCCCAACATTTGATGTGGCAAAACATTTATATATGAGCCTTTATATAATTAATTAATCCTGCGAGGACAACAAATTTTGAAAAATCTGAGAAGAAAATAAAACTAATTTTCAAGAGCTAATCTCTCCTATATAAATATGTGCCTTGGAATATAAACAAGGGTCATAAAGAGTTTGGTAGTAAATCAAAAGAATTTTATGCCAGATTTGTTCCAGGCATTTGGTTCTCAATATATTTTGAAAAAATATTACCTTTTCCTCAGCAAGTGCTGAATTAGAGTTGTTTTCTCCGAATGAGTGAGAGAAAAGGAAAAGGCGGGGTTGGCAATTATTCTGAAAACTGACCAGGGCAGTGCCACTAGATTAGAACTAAATACTATCATTGGTGTTGCCATTTAGCGCATTAAAACCAGCAAAAGTTTGGCTTATAGCTCCATCCTAAAATAGTTTGAACTGGAAATTGTGAATGGCACATGGTGCATACTCATATTTTTTTTAATCAAATCCGTACCTTTTTCAAAATGACATTAAAAGTTCCTTTAGCCAATGGAGTGGATTATTTCATTTACACTTTGGGAAGCCACAGACCATCAATCTGGCTGAATACATGAAAACAAGGCTACAAGAGACAAAATTAAGTAATTTCTCCCTGCACTATCTTGTCATTTCTGACCCAAAGTGTAACTTGCTTAGTATTACCAGGAAATGACTGGTTACGCTGTGAATTAATGCTCCCAGAAGCACTATGAAGAAAAGGTTAGTTGAAAAATGGCAAACACCTCAACAGAAGGTTACAGCATTTTTATAACATTGGTTTTACATAACTTCTATGCAATTGAATCTATGTAATCTTCATTCACCTCTCCGTTCAAAAGAAAATATGTCGAGAGTGTTGATTTGGCGGGAATAGATTCTATCAGATGTGAACTAAAACAAAAGTTCTCCTGTATAACTGAACTCACCATCCACTACTGAATTCCACGTGGGCATCAAAGAAGCCTGTGATTGGCGCAATGGCAGCTTTCCATCCCTGGACTCGGGCTCGGATCAGTCCCTCACGCTTCTCATTGCGAACAACTTTCACCAAACCAGGGTACCGTTTGTGAACATATTCCTCCAGAGGCGCTTTGAGGTCTTCTGCAGGATGAGAGAATTACATTAGCTAGGAATTAATGGTCAGTGGAAGCAATGGGTGAGCTGCAACACGCCATGTGTCAATGATAATAATACCTTTTGTCAGTGACGCTGTGTTTACATTTGAAGAATACAGACACTTGAGGCAGAATAAAGTAACTTGTGATGGAGAAACCTTCCTAACTCGAAATAAAGTAGACTGACATGAACTCTTTCAATATTTGGCTTCTGGAATTGTGGGCCTTTGGAGTCCTGAAATGACTACTACTCTTCCTGAGAAATCAGATTTACAAAAAGGAATATTCTTTTAATGGCCTAGATGTTTGCAGGTCTGGTCTCCAGACAGTACTGTTTTCCCTCAGCAGGGGCTAAGAACGGAAGCAAAATCCCTGCTGAAAAGTGGATATCAGATGGGGACGGGATCAGCCTCAGCTGAGATGCACCTCTGCAATGAGCAGATACTCAATACTCAACTCCATACCTAAGAATGATTCGTAATAATGTCCACTTAACCAAGGCACCAGAAGGTCTGTTGGGTCTGTATTTCAATGAGTATTTCCATTAAAAACTGCCATCATCACGCCCACCCTGAAAAAACCCTCCCTTGATGCGTCGCAGCTATCAAGCTACCGGCCCATCTCCAACCTCCCCTTTCTCTCCAAGGTCTTGGAAAGAGTTGTCGCCTCCCAACTGCGCTCTTTCCTTTCCACCCATTCTCTTTTTGAACCCCTTCAGTCAGGTTTCCGTGCTGCTCATAGCACAGAAACTGCCCTGGTCAAGGTCACCAATGATATCCTGACCATCTGTGACCAGGGCTCCCTCTGTCTCCTCGTCCTCCTCGACCTATCGGCAGCATTCGATACGGTCGACCACGCTATCCTACTCCACCGCTTGTCCTCCCACCTCAACCTTCAAGGCACTGTCCTTGAATGGTTTAGCTCTTACCTTTCCCACCGTCTTCACTTCGTCTCAACGAATGGCTTCTCCTCCACCCCCCGTACTGTCTCATGTGGTGTCCCTCAGGGCTCTGTCCTCGGTCCCCTCCTCTTCACCCTCTATATGCTCCCCCTTGGTGACATCATCCGCAAACATGGGGTTAACTTCCACATGTATGCGGATGACACCCAACTCTACCTTTCCTCCTCTACTCTCAACTCCACGACCACCGATGTCCTGACAGCTGTCTGTCCGACATCGAGTCCTGGACGAGAGACAACTTTCTTCAGCTCAACGTGCGAAAAACCGAGGTCCTCCTGATTGGCTCACGTCAGCGCCTCCGCACCTCAGGCGCTGACACCATCAGCATCCAAGGCTGTACTCTCCACCTCTCAAAGCCAGTCAGGAACCTCGGCGTTTTGTTCGACCCTGAGCTGTCCTTTCTCCCTCACATCCGCACCACAACTGGCACCGCCTTCCATCACCTCCGGAATATCGCCAGATTACGGCACTACCTCACCCCTCACGCCGCTGAAACCCTGGTTCACGCCTTTGTCACCTCAAGGCTGGACTATGGGAACTCTCTCCTCGCCGGCCTTCCCGCCACCTCCCTCCACAAGCTGCAGGTCATTCAGAACTCTGCAGCTCGTGTACTGTCCCGCACCAGGCTTCGGGACCACATCACTCCCACCCTCGCTCGCCTCCACTGGCTCCCCATCCCCCAGAGGATTGATTTCAAGATCCTCATCCTCACCTACAAGGCCATTCACGGCCTTGCTCCCTCCTACCTCTCCAACCTACTATCCCCCTACCTACATTTATTAAATTTATTAAATTGGGTCATTTTCAATCTACGACTGTTTGTGGGACATTGCTGTGCGCAATTGGCTGCCGCGTTCGCCCACAAATATACAGTCAATTCACTTTACAGTGTGTTCTGTGAAGCGCTTTGGGACGTCCTCCCGACGTGAAAAGCGCTATATCAAATGCAAGGATTATTATTATTATTATTATTATTACCTGTCCGTACCCTCCGTTCCTCTGGCTCCGGTCTGCTCCACGTCCCCCGCCCCAACCGCCCTACCATCGGTGGTCGGGCCTTCAGCCTCTCAGCCCCCAGGCTCTGGAACTCCATCCCCCAGTGCCTTCGCCTTGCTTCCTCCCTTTCCTCCTTCAAGGCCGGTCTCAAAACCTTTCTCTTTGACCGTGCCTTCAGCTCCCCTCTCGACTCTCTTCCTCCTCCTCGCTCCCTCCCTTCCCTCCCCTCACCCTGACCATTTCCCCCCTCCTCTCTCCCTCCCTTCCCTCCCCTCACCCTGACCATTTCCCCCCTGCTCGGGTCATGACCCAACTGTGCAGCGCCTTGGGACGTCCTCCTGACGTGAAAGGCGCTCTATAAATGGAATCTTGTTGTTGTTGTTGTTGAGAGATGAGGAGAGATCATTGGTAAAGAAAACACAATGTCCCTGGGAGTGTTCTAACTGCACCAAATCCCATGCTGTCTATTGTCTTTTCTATCAGGATGATGTTGCCTGCCTCCATGGCAAACTAGGTCACTTGCAGTTGCAACTATGTGCTGAAGTACAATATGCTGCAATAATCAGAACTAGCACCTACTGAATGAACCTTAAAACCAAAGCCCATCCATCTTAACACTGAGCAGAGTTGCAAACTGGCTTTTTTAAAAAAAAGTCTGACTTATATTAATGAAATAAGTAGATCCTACAGAAAGTTTCTATTGTTTTCAATACCTTAAAATAAGTCCATTTCCATTTCAGAATTCCCATTACATCAAACTGGACTATTATCACCTCTTTTGTGGCAAACAACTTCAAAATGCTTACTAAATAAACAGAAGAACAACTTTTAAGAGAGAAGTAGATAATTATTTGGGGAGGACAAGTTTGCAGGGCTATGGGGAGAGAGCGGGGGAGTGGGGTTGATCAGGGCTATGGGGAGAGAGCGGGGGAGTGGGGTTGATCAGGGCTATGGGGAGAGTGCGGGGGAGTGGGGTTGATCAGGGCTATGGGGAGAGAGCGGGGTTGATCAGGGCTATGGGGAGAGAGTGGGGGAGATCAGGGCTATGAGGAGAGAAGAGGGGAGTGGGATTGATTTGGAAGCTCTTTTCAAAGAGCCGGCACAGACACAATGGGCCAAATGGCCTCCTTCTGTGCTGCATAATTCTGATAAAAGCATCCATACTACCTGAAGTATGAAGACACACACAGATATAACAAACACATGTGTAGGAAGTGCCGACGGGCACTGCAGAAATCCCCTGAGAGTGTGGCACTCACAAACCGATTCTCTGTACTCAATACCGAGCGGTGAGTGTGATGACACCTCTGGGGAGGGGAGTCAAAAGCAAATGGATGCACAGGGGTACACGGGGAAGAGTCAAATCCAGTTGTCATTGGGGACACAACGGTGAAAGGAGTAGACAGGCGTTTCTGCAACCAAATATGTGACTCTCGCATGGTATGTTGCTTCCCTGGCGCCAGGGTTGAAGACATCACGGATGCAAAACGTTCTACAGGGGGAAGGGGAACATCCAGAAGTCGTGGTCCATGTTGGGATCCATAATGTAGGGGGCAAAAAGGGCTGATATCCTACAGGGAGAGTATCAGAAGTTAGGGAAAAAGCTAAAGAGCAGCATCTCCAAAGGTGGTGATCTCTGGATTTCTCCCAGTGCCTCATGCAAGTGAGTATCAAAACAGCAGGAATAAACACATGAATGATTGGCTGGAGAAATAGTGCAGAAAGGAGGGCTTCAGTGTCCTGGAACATTGGAGCCAGTTCTGGGGGTAGGGAATCAGGATGTAACATCAGAGAAGAGAAAAAACGTTAGATAGAGGATTGGAAGAGACAAAAAGCAATGAAATAAGGAGTAGTCCAGAAAAAAGAGGGATTAGATGGGTGGAGAAATGCAGAGCAGGTGAGCTGCAGGCTCAAGTTGTCACATGGGGTTATGATGCAGTGGCAATAATGGAGACTTGGCTCGAAGAAGGGCAGAAATGGGAACTGAATATTCCTGTCTACAATATATTCAGGAGGGACAGGGAAGGAAAAAAAGGAGTGGGGGTGGGGGGTGGCAATATTGATTGAAGACACGGTTACGGCTCTGGAAAGGGACGATGTGCTAGAGGGTCCAAAAACAGAATCTATTTGGTTAGAGTTAAGGAGCATAAAAGGAGCTGTTGCTCTGTTAGGTGTATACTGCAGCCCACTAAATAGTGGGAAGGAGATAGACGAGCAACTCTGGAAGCAGATTTCAGAAAGATGCAAAACCAATAGAGTATTGATAATGGGGGACTTCAATTATCCTCACATAGACTGGCAAAATAACAGTGTAAACGGCAAGGAGGGGGAAGGAATCCTGAAATGTGTGTAGGATAACTTTCTGGATCAGTATGTTTCCAGCGTAACAAGGAAGGAAGCAGTGCTGTATCTAGTGCTGGGGAATGAAGTGGGGCAAGTGGAGCAGGTTTCAGTGGGAGAACATCTGGACAACAGTGATCACAACATCATTAGGTTTAGAGTATTTATGGAAAGGGACCAGGAACAATCAAAGGTCAAGATACTCAACTGGAAGAGGTTAATTTTAGTGAGTTAAAAAGGGACTTAGCCAAGGTGGACTGGAAAGAAAGATTGGCAGGTAAAACAGCTCACGAGCAATGGGAAGCCTTCAAGGAGGAAATAGTTTGGGAACAGAACAAATACATTCCCACAAAGGGGATCCAAACCTCCCTGGATGAATGAGGAAATTGGGTTTAAAATAAAACAGAAAAAGGAGGCTTATGATAAATGTCAGGTTTAAAATACAGAAGATAATCAAATAGAAGATAGAAAACACAGAAGAGAAGTGAATAAGGAAATAAGAGGCAAAGAGATTGTAGAGAGAAAAGATTAGCGGGTAACATAAAAGGGAACCCTAAGGTATTTTGTAAGCATATAAAGAATAAAAGGTTAGTCAAAGGTAGAGTGGGTCCAATTAGGGACCAAAGGGGAAATCTTCTTGTGGAGGCAGAGGTTATGGCTGGCGTAGGAATGAGTACTTTGCATCTGTCTTCACAAAAGAGAATGAAGTCAATGCCACAGTATTGGAGGAGAGGGGAGAGAAATTGGATAAGAATAAACTGAGAGGAGGTACTAAAAAGGTTGATGGTGCTCAAGGTAGATAAGTCACCCGGTCTGGACAGGATGGATCCTAGGTTACTGAGGGAAGTAAGGGTGGAAATAACGGAGGTTCCGGCCACAATCGTTCAATCCTCCTTGGACACCGGGTGGTGCCAGAGGACTGGAGGGCTGCAAATGTTATTCCCCTTTACAAAAAGGGGCAGAAGGATAAACCCGGGAGCTACAGGCCAGTCAGCCTAACGTCAGTAGTGGGGAAACTTCTAGAGACTATAATCCGGGACAAAAATTTTCACTTAGAAAAATATGGGTTATTAAAGGACAGTCAACACGGACTTGTTAAAGGCAAATCATGTCTAACAAACCTGATAAGAGTTTTTTGATGAAGTAACGGAGAGGGTGGATGGAGGTAGTGCAGTTGATGTCGTTTATATGGATTTTCAAAAGGGGTTTGACAAAGTGCCACATAAGAGACTTGTAAGCAAAATAGAAGACCCCGGTATTAAAGGGACAGGGACAGCGGATACAGAACTGTCTGTGAGACAGAAAGCAGAGAGTGGTGGTGAACGGTTGTTGTTCTGACTGGAGGGAAGTGTGCAGTGGTGTCCTCCAGGGGTCGGTATTGGGGCCATTGCTGTTTGTGATCTGTATAAATGACCTGGACTTGGGTATAGGGAGCACAATTTCCAAGTTTGCCGATGATTCTACGCTAGAAAAAGGAGTAATCAGTGAGGAGGATAGGAGCAGACAGCAAGGGGACATAGACAGACTGGTCAAATGGGCAGACACGTGGCAGATGGAGTTTAATGTGGAGAAATGTGAAGTGATGATTTTGGGAGGAAGAATGAGAGGCAATATAAGCTGATGGTACAATCTTGAAGGAGGTGAAGGAACAGAGAGACCTGGGGGTTCATCTTCAAGTCAATCTTAAAGCTCTTAAAAAAGCGTCCGGGATACGAGGCTTTATAAATAGGGGCATAGAATACAAAAGTCAGGAAGTTATGATGAACCTTTATATAAAACACTGGTTAGGCCTCAGCGAGAGACTGTGTTCAGTTCTGAGCCCCACACTTTAGGACGGATGTCAAGGCATTGGAGAGGGTGTGAAGGAGATTGACCAGAATGGTACCAGGAATGAGGGACTTCAGTGATCAGGAGAGGTAGAGAAGCTCGGATTATTCTCCTTGGAGCAGAGAAGGTTAAGAGGAGACTTAATAGAATTTTTCAAAATTACAAGGGATTGGATAGGGTGAACAGGAGAAACTATTCCCACTGGCGGGTGGGTTGGTAACCCGAGGACACCGATTTAAAATAGTTGTTAAAAGAAACAGAGGGGGGGGGAGGAGAAATGTTTTCACACTGCGAGTTGTTGGGATCTGGAATGCATTGCCTGAAAGGCCGGTGGGAACCGATTTGACAACAACTTTTAGAGAGAAGTAGATAATTATTTGGGGACAAGTTTGCAGGTCTATGGGGAGAGAGTGGGATAGTGGGGTTGATTAGGGCTATGGGGAGAGAGGGGGGGAGTGGGGTTGATCACAGCTATGGGGAGAGCGCGGGGGTGTGGGGTTGATCAGGGCTATGGGGAGAGAGAGGGGGGAGTGGGGTTGATCAGGGCTATGGGGAGAGAGCGGGGGAGTGGGGTTGATCAGGGCTATGGGGAGAGAGCGGGGGAGTGGGGTTGATCAGGGCTATGGGCAGGGAGCGGGGGAGTGGGGTTGATCAGGGCTATAGGGAGAGTGCAGGGGAGTGGGGTTGATTTGGTTAGCTCTTTTCAAAGAGCCGGCACAGACACGATGGGCCGAATGGCCTCCTTCAAGTGTATTGGCTTGAAACTTTACTGTACCATCATCACTGTTATCATCAACAAGAATGATCTCCTTGAGTAGATGGGCTGGAGTGTGATTCACTGCACTGTGCACAGAGCGGAGGATGACTGACAGGGCTTCATTCACAAAGATGAAAATGAGGGAAATCTGCGGCAGTTCTTTTGGGTAGTTCAACTCTTTGCACCTGAGGAACAGAAAATATAAATTCAGCCTTAGTCTTGCTACAATATTAACAACACAACAACTCATACGCAGCACCTCTTTGTATGATGCACAAGAACAAGTAATGGATTTAACCAGCTTTCCAGATCTCTCTTGGAATAATAATCCTTGCATTTGATATTGCGTCTTATCATATCTTCGAGATATCGCAAAGCACTTCACAGAATAGACTGTAAAGTGAATTGACTGTATATTTGTGGGCGAAACGCGGAATTGTTGAGAGAGCTTCAATCTATTGTCATTCAGGTCCTTTACATTTTTGATACATGTTATTTTGCTTCCGTTCAAATAATAGTCACTTCCAGGATTTTTTGACCCATGTGAAGTACTTTACATTTCTCATTACATTGCTACATTTCTCCACATTTAATTTCATCTGCCACCAATCTGCCCAATTCCCAAGTATGTTCAAATCCTCCTGTAACCCATCTTGTTCAGCTTCGCAATCTACCACCTTCATCAGCTTGGTGTCATCTGCAAACTTAGCCACTGTGCTTGCATCTCCTAGTTCCAGATCATTCATAAAAATATTAAACAAAAGAGGTCCCAAAACAGACCCTTGTGGACCTCCACTGGTAAGATTTTCCCAGTCTGATGACATTCCCTGTACCACCATCCTCTGGGTTCTTATGGTCAATCAATTGTGTATCCATTGTAAATATACCTCCACTGCTTCCCACTTACTTTATTTTCAGGACCAGCCTCTCAAGAGGAACTGTATCAAAGGCTTTACTGGAATCCAGATATACAACATCCACAGCCTTACCCTTATCAAGTTCCCTTGTCACACTGTCAAAGAAAACCAGTAATTTAGGTTGGCAAGACCTTCCCTTCATAAACTCATATTGCCTATCATTGATGATTTTATTTCTGTCCAGCTGCTCCATGATTTTATCACTAATAAGAGTCTCCAATAATTTTACCAACAATCAACATCAAACTTACTGGTCTGTAGTTTCCTGGGTCACTTTTGTTACCTTTCTTAAAAATAGGAGCAAGATCTGCCTTTCTCCAGTCCCCCGGTACCTCTCCAGTATTCAGTGATTTTTGAAAGATTTGTGCCAGCGTTTCTGTGACTTCCTCCCTTAGTTCCTTATGGATCCTCAGATGCGAATTATCCGGCCCCTGAGGTTTATTTACCTTAAGTTTACACGGCTGTTTGGCAACCGTGCTGGAAGTGATATGAATTTCTCTGCGACATCCTTGAGTTCTTTTTCTAGATCAGATAGGTTACCCGTCTCCTCCTTGGTAGAGACTGATGCAAAAAACTTATTTAAAAAAACTTGTTTGTGGGAAATTGCTGTGCACAAACCAACTGCTGTTTTTCACCCACAAAACACAATCACTGCGCTTTACAATACATCCTGTGAAGTGCTTTGAGACGTCTCATTGATGTGATAAGGATACTATATCAAATGCAAGGGTTAATACTTTTAATGACATAGTGGACAAAATAATTTCTACATTTTGCCTCATTTTAAGATCTCCTATATATATATGGTTCCAGCTTCCAACACATTTTCTTTTCATCCAGAAATAGTGGCCAAGTTAGCCAACTGGGAGAAAGTTCATTTGACCAAATACCTTGCTAAAAGCAAAGTGGAACAGCTCCTTCTACTGCTAAATTAGGAGGTAAAAACTAGATACATTTACTCACTGTACTTTCATGTCTCAGTTAACAAGTCAAAATGGCACTGCTTCTGAGGATGCTTGTTGCAGTTGCTTGGATTTTCAGTAAATGTTTCTGTAGGGAAATGCTTGGTGTTCTTTGAGTGATGCTGTAGTTGGAAAGTTGGAGGTTGTGGTTAATGGCTATATGATCACAGAGGAATAGTTAGTTATATCTTACCCTCTTTGGCTAAGCAAATGCCAGGAGCTATACAGCAGATGTCAGACAATAAACTGCAACTAATTAGCTAGTCCCAGAAGGACCATAAGGAGAAGGGTCAATGGGCAGTCAATGTGTTCCAAAATTGGTTGCACTCTGATTCGTCTCTTCAGCACTTTATCCCAGAATGGCTGCACTTTGTCCAAAATAATTATTAAAATAACATTTCCTTTGCATAATCATTGGAATGATGTATTTAATGTAATAAGGTCATTTTCTTGAAATTCTGAGCCAAGCAAATCTTTCTTGGCAAACCAGGCACAAGTCTAAAGATTAACAGAGAAAAAGCTTTCACATGTTAGTGTCAAGCATCCAAACATTTTATTTTTAATTAAAAGTATATGGTATATATGTACTCATCTATTGCTGAAGATGTGTATAATGAGATAAGGATCAAATCTTTCAGCTCTTAGAGATTTATAGTTTCAGTATATTTTTCCATAAAACTCTTCTTTGGATTAATTTATGCTTGTTTTTCATTATCCATTACACTCTTTTGAAGATCACCAGTGAAACCTAGAGGAATCCAGCTGCCTGCTGAAAGTTTTATTTCCACTCCACCAGGTTTTCCATCTAAGTGGCTTTTTAAAAATGACATTCTATTATTTTCAGGCTCTCCTTCTCTTTCATCATGTTTAACTAAACAATCTTGTTTCAATTAATTAAATAGTCAGGTTTTGTTTTTGCTCTAAGCACCATCATCTCAACATATGTACATCTCTCTTCACTATCAACACTCTTCAGTTTCAATTAGTTTGCCGTGCATCTCTCTCCATGGATAAAACAGGCAGTGTTTTGTTCTCAGTAACTATGCCCTATTCTGCAAATTAATGTGCTGTACTTTTTTTACAGATGCAATTATCTCGCGCTTCATTGAAATGTAAAGTCCAGTTTCATCAAGTTGTCATGATACATCGTTGTGTGATGGCATCTCGCCCACTTCCAACATATTTTTAAACCATTGCAATCAGTGTCTAATCTTTCATTTGAGTTCCACACAACAATTCTCGGTCAAATGCACCTTTATGTTGCAAAGAATTGGAATTCACTCCTTTGTGATATGATGAACTAAACAAAAAATTAAGTGTCAAAAGACAATTGATAAATCTGTTCCTGGCAATATATATAATTTCCCTGCTAAGTGATAGTCATTGCCAAAGATTAAAGTATATTTAATAAGTAGAGAAGTTCTGCAGTCAGTGCACAGTGTGAGGATAGGAACTTTAGCCACAGAGGACAATGTTTAAGTTGTTCCATTTTGTGTTAACGGCAAATAATAATAATAATCTCTGCATTTGATACAGCTCCTTATCACGTCTCAAAGTGCTTCCCAGAATATACTGTAAAGTGTAGTGACTGTGTTTTGTGGGCGAAATGTGCTCATCCAATCTATTTGAATTGATTGGAAGAGCATTTTAGTTGATCCACTCACAATGAATGGAATTTAATCTGGTTTTACTCACAGAGACAGTAAATAAAGAAAACATGAGTAATGTAACTGGAACCTACTGTTCATATGTGGTTAATCCTCAAATGTTTGCAGTAGCAAACTCAGGTCAATGCATGTTGAGAAACTTGGCTATAAACTATTTTTGCTATCACTGTATATTTTCAGGGCTGCAACTTGCATCTAATATAACACAATTTATGCTTTAAGATCATCACAATAGAGATCATATTCTACTTTCAATTGACACACATCAGTGAGGAAAGTATATTTTAATAATTATACCAAGCCAAGGAGGAAGAAAAATATAACAGATGAAGGTGGATAAATGTGGATTATGTAGAACAGAGTTGGTGTTGTGGCAATTAATGGTTGGAAGGAACCTGACTGGCTGAATTAACTTTCTCATTCTGTATTTTCTTACATCCTTAATGTTATTGTTTATATTCACACCTGCTTTCTCACTTACCTATTTGGTCGGTAGTCAGGGATGGATCGATCCAGTGAGATCTTATTACTAAGGTATGTATTGTAACCATACTTCTCATACGCTCCAGCTGCTTCTCGCTCTTCTTCAGTGGAAAGTGTAGCAGGTAACCCGCCTTGTCCTCGGCCACCAAACCCTTCAATAAGACCGAGAGACTTGGACAAACCTGAAACAAAAGTCAATATAACAGAGACTTATTATAAGTCATTTGCACAGTTACATATTCAATTCAGTCTTTTACTTTGGGCAAATCCCATGATTATATACTGGACCTGCTCAAACTCCACACTTGCACCTGGTGGAACTATCGCTCAGTGGGAAAGGATGTATGTCCAAGCTGTATGCAGGAAGATGGTGGCAGTACTTTTACACATTTCATGCTGAGCTGTATTGCCCATCAAGAAGCTCACAGGGAGTTCCTGGTATCTGCCATCCACTAAACTGTCGCACTTGTTGGATGTCAAATGACCAACAAGTGATTATTCTCCTGGAGGGTGTCTCCTTGGAGATGAACTGTCAGTTTCTTCCCAGAGGATTTCTTTTACTATATACGCTAGTGGCATCATTAACGACTCAATGTGGAGTCCTGAAGCTCAGTGGTTAGAGCACTCACCTCACAAGCGAGAGACCTGGGTTCGATTCCCGACAGGGCGAAACCTTGGGCAAGTTTCCTTACTCCACATGCCTGATAATAATCCCTCAAGAAAAAAACCCAATAATAAATTGGTCACTTCAATCCACCACTGTTTATGGGACACTGCTGTGCGCAATTGGCTTCTTGGCAATTGGCGCAATTGGCTTCTTGAGACGCCTAGAAGACGTGAAAGCTGCTATCAAATTCAAGGATTATAATATGGGACTACTTAGTGCTTCACACTGCTTTTTATTGATTGGTTACAAATTTGAGGGGTCAGAGAGTTTCCTGGAGGAATCCTGTGACATATGTAAGGTACTCTAATCAGCCAAAGTATCCCATATGTATATTATTGATGTAATTCGCTTGCATTCAAATATGGTTTTCAAACCTGGAGTTTCCTCTGAGCATTATCTCCAATTGTACCTGGTAGCAGTAACTGATGCCATCATTTCCCCACTCCCTGTATTGCCTCCGGCAGGCTACAGCCAAGAACAAGGGAGGGAGGTTGGAAACAGAATAAGGCACAAAATCCGTTTCCTACGTTTTCCTTAGTTTATTTATGCTTAGAGATGCTAGCTTGCGTAAAGGTTGCTAAATAAAGGCAAATTGTTATGCCGTTTGCTGGGTGACAATTTCTCCACCCACCCCAGATATATTTAGACAACTTATTTTATCAAATTTAGAAAGGTTGTTGATCTCCCATGTTACGCAATGTAACAACAACAACAAATTACATTTGTACAGCGCCTTTCACGTCAGGAGGACGTCCCAAGGCGCTGGACAGTCAGGGAACCGTACCCGAGCTGGTGATTGGGATTAGGAGGGGTGGGCAGGAGTAGGAGGGATTTTAACCGGAAATGTTAAAAGTATCCAACTAGTGGTACTGCTTTTAATGCTGCAAGATCGTGCACGTACATAGCTTCAGCTAATGTGCAATGGACCTTAAGTTAAAATATATACCTTTGTATCTTGACTGCAGGTTGATATTGTTTAACTGATCAATCTAATTGTACCTTGTAATTATTAATTGTAATTGTGCATGATTTTGCACCATATTCCCTTAAATGTATATTAGCCCAGACTCTGTCTCATTCTACTTGGAGATCATGTATTAACAAGCTTCTTGCTAAACATGATTGCCTGTTTAAAAGATTTGTTAATGAAAACCCAATATGGAATTGGTGGCAAAATGTTAACCTTTCACTTCAGCGAGCTGTATTTGTATGCAGCACCAGTTGATGCATAAAGTCAGCCTCAATAATAACAACAACTTGCATTTATATGGCCTCAAAAGATCTTCCCGTGAAATAAATGATACACGTTGCTCTGTAAATCCAGCTCTGTATTATAATAATAATAACCCTTGAACTTGATATAGTGCCTTATCACATCTTCGATATGCCTCAAAGTACTTCACAGAATATACTGTTAAGTGAATTGACTGTATATTTTGTGGGCGAAAAGCAGCAGCCAATTGCACACAGCAGGTGTAAATTCACAGCATAAAATGAGCCATAATTCATGTCAGAGTGCAAAATGCCAGACAAAACGTTTTTCAAATCCATGCTCTATATTTAGCCAAATGCCACCAATTTAAAACACTTCACTATTTATTTGGATTGCTTCAAGTGCCACAGAACATGAATTACAGAACTACAGAAACACTTTCTGCAGTGTATAGGAACAGCAAGTGAAGGAACTCATCAATAGTGCTAACAACTCATAATATGAAATCTATAATCACCCCAGATAGATAAATTCCCTGATAGCCAGAACAAAACAGGACTATGCAGATACAGCTGATTAAACTCCGGAAGTAGCCTAACACACATGCTGGGGTCCCCAAGCTTTGCTTGCAAACGTCTGTCTAACACCAATTAGGAAAGCAAGGTGCGTCCCTCTGGGGAGAAAGCATTTTATTCCATTCCAGAACCTGAAATTTGCACACGTGGGTTGCATGCATATTTCAGACTCTCACTGTGGTTTAGCTACTCTTAAGTACGGTGATGGGTTTCTGCATGTTTCCGATATGTGGTTAACTAAAAATAAATAATTGAGGCACAGATTCTTTACCAGAAATATTATAGTGAAGCACTCCAGATTGTCTGTCAGTTGAGGTAGTTCAACATGAAACCCACCAACAGCAAAAGGAGAGAGATTGCAAAGGATAAACAGAGAGAGAGAGATCACTTAATGTTTGCTGACTTGGTTATTCCAGATATTGATGACTCATAATGTTAAACTGAATTACCAGATACTGCATCTCTCGTTCACTCATAATTCATTGCTAACTATTTTACAGTGAAGCCTAGTATTCTCAGCCTCTGTTATTATCACTTTGCAGTGAGTAGTTTGCATTAACAACCTAATTTATCTTTAGTATTATAGGTCTATATCTGACCTGATGAATCATTTGCCTATACATAACTTCAGTACACAAAGAGAGATTCTCCCAGTATCCTGCCTAATAATCCTCCAAATAAAATTAGTCATTTACTGTTCTTTGTGGGTCACTGCTGGGGCCAAATGGGCTGCCGCTTTCGCCTACATGCACACAGTCACTATGCTTTACAGTATACAGTATACACTTTGAGACGTTCTTGGGACGTGAAAGGCACTATACCAAATTCAAGGATTGTTATATCATATTCTGATGAAGATCCAAGTCATTTTAACAAAATAATATGATCACAAACTGATCTAGCAGAGCATCAGTTCATCCCTCAAAAGACTAACTGAGGGCACCCTAGTTTGAGTTATCCAAAGTTAGCATCTAAAGATAGTATAGAGGGGTTATAATCAGTAAAAACCAACAAAAGAGTTATATACTGTATTCATAGAACACAAGATTGTGAATTGGACCATTCATCAGATTGCTTCTCATGTTGGCTATGGAAATGGAGCAGGGTAATCTGCTCCATTTAATTGCACAGCCAGTTACAATCCGTAACTATACTGTTATTCTGGTTTCAAAATAGGGGATACTAAAGGAGGCAAAGTAGATTTGTGTGTCATCCACAAACATGTGGAAGTTCTTACCATGTCTGCAGATGACATCCCACAGAGGGAGCATATAGGATGGAGGCATGGGGAATGCCACAGGTGACCGGGTGGCGGCAGGAGAAGCCATTTACCGAGATGAAGTGGACACGGTTCGGTAGGTAAGACTCAAACCATGTGAATGCCGTCTCACTAAGGTAGAGAGACGGTGGAGGAGGACGGTTTGGTCAACTGACGAACTTGGCAGAGAGATCCAGGAGGACGAGAAGGCAGAGGGAATCCTGGTCATTTGTGCCTTTGACAAGCACTGTCTCTGTGCTGTGGGGAGGACGAAAACCAGACAACAACAACAACAACAACAAGATTCCATTTATTGAGCGCCTTTCACGTCGGGAGGACGTCCCAGACTGCAGGGGCTTGAGGAGGGAATGGAGGGAGAAGTGTGACCGAAATTGACCTGTAAACCAAGTGTAGATGTTCTTGTTCTTGTGATTTGGGATTTCCAGGACTTTGTATAATGCAATATTCTGTGACTCCAATCAGGCAAGTTACACAGTCATATCTCATTGTATGTGCACTGCTGATAACATCTTTAATAAATCACTTTTACTCCCCACGTTATATAATAGCTCTGTAATATAAAAAAGCCTAGTTGGATCCAATATGCCATTATGACCCATTGCATATACAACCCTACGTAGAATTTCATTCTCCAATATAAATATCATTGGAAATCTTAGATCTTCTCAACAGATTAAAATGTCGGTAACAGCTTACCCTCCATGAATTCTCCATGAATGTTTTCCCCCCCAGCCCCCGCACCGTCTTGTGCAGCGTTCCTTTGGGCTCTGCCCTTGGTCCTCTCATCTTCAATATACGTGTTCCCTCTTGGTGAAATCATCTGCGACATAGGGTCAACTTCCACATGTATGCAGATGACACCCAACTCTATCTCTCTGCCTCCACCCTCGACTCCAGGACACTGTCAGACGTCAAGTCCTGGATGAGACCTAATTTTCTCCAGTTGAACAAGACCAAGGCTCATCTGATTGGCTTCTGTCAGTGCCTCCACACCTCAGGCACTGACAGCTTCACCATCCAAGGATACACACTCCACTTCACTGAGCCAGTCCGGAACCTTGGTGTCTTGTTTGACCCTCAAATGTCCTTTCTATCCCACATCCATGCCATGACCTGCTCTGCCTCCCACCTCTCCAACACTGCCTCTCCCCCTCAGGCCACTTAAATCCTCATCCACGCATCTATTGCATCTAGGCTTAACTACACCAACTTCCTACATGTCGGCCGACCCAACTCTTCCCTGCACAAGCTGCACATCGTCCAGAACTCTGCAGCTCATGTCCTCACCAGGCTCTGTGACCCTATCACCCCCACTCTCGCTTGGC
>NW_024704751.1:273263-322886 GCF_018977255.1 Callorhinchus milii | reverse complement strand
TCCCCATCGCCCAGGGGATAGAGTTCAAAATCCTCGTCCTCTAGGCCCTCCACAGCCTTGCTGTGACCTGCAAACCCCATATCAACCTGTCTGCTCCACGTCCCCCGCCCGGCCCACCCCACCATCGGCAGTCGGACCTTCAGCTTCTCTGCCCCCACTGTTTGGAACTTCCATCCCCCAGTCCCTTCGTGCTCCCTCCCTTGCCTCCTTCAAAGCACGGCTCAAGACCCTCCTCTTCGACCGCGCATTTGGCCACCCTCCTAACCGTACCCTCTACCCATCCCCAATTTCAAACCCCTGCTCTGGTTCAAATCTCTGACTGTCCAGCGGCTCGGGATGTCCTCCTGATGTGAAAGGCGTTATACACATGTCATTTGTTGTTGTTTTAATTTTTTTTGAAGCTATTCTTAAATGGTTCTACTACAGAAAAAGGTACAAAACAATATTCCCTTCCCATAAAGAGCATTTCTCTAACACTCAGTCTGGAAACTTTGCCAGGAATCGTTTGAATTTCTTACACTGAACATCCACAAGAGTTCAATATATTGGCATTTTCAGCTGTCACCTTTTCTTCAATGCACTGTAAAAATCACTGCACGAACAACAACAACAACAACAAGATTCCATTTATAAAGTGCCTTTCACGTCAGGAGGACGTCCCAAGGCGCTGCACAGTTGGGTCATGACCCGAGCAGGGGAAATGGTCAGGGTGAGGGGAGGGGAGGGAGGGAGCGAGGAGGGGGGAAATGGTCAGGGTGAGGGAGGGATGGGAGGGAGCGAGAAGGGGGAAGAGAGTCGAGAGGGGAGCTGAAGGCTCGGTCAAAGACAAAACAAATGGTGTTTCTTTATTCAAGTAACACTCCAAAATATAGCTAGCAATGTACTGATAAGCATGGAGCTCGATAGGTTTTACTTATACTCCATTTTAAATAGCACTCAGATGAATTAGCAAATTGTACTAGATTCTAAATAAAATAACCTCAATGGTGTGAATGTGCTAATCAAACAATGCATATTATCTTTTAGCTGTTACCCATACAGTCTTGAGTTCAAAAGTGCAGTGACTACATGTACTCTTTGTTCGTTCACCAAAGGAAGGGCATAACTAGGATGCAAAACTCTTATTTTTTCCTCTCAACTGCGATGATGAAGTGCCACCACCCTCAACCAACAGACTTGTATCCTTTTTTTCTTTCCCCAATTGTGAATGCCATTTGACCTTTGCAGTATTTCCCCCCCAAAATAACTTGACATCGTGAAAAGGAACAGGACCCCAAAAATGCCCTGAAATTTTGCAAAGTAATTATACAGAAAAAACACTTTGCCTCACATAAGGAATGATAACACATTAATTCATTTAATTCAAGCAGTGAGTTGTTAGTGCTAAATATCTCAGTACCTCTTATTGAAATAGGCTCGATTTCTTTGGGAAAAAGATGCAAACAAAAGGAGGGCGTCTCAAAGCACTTCACAGGTAACAGTGTAGTGACTGTGTTTTGTAGATAACCAATCTACCTAATGAGGAAACAAGACATAGGTGAGGAAACCAGAGAATGTATCGAAGTCAACTGTGAAGCAGAAACGAAGTGGGTTTCGGGACTGTGAAAAACACACAGAAAAACGCACAGTTCTGCAATGATCCTGAAGTTCAGTTCCATAAACAAAGGCCAATCATTGATCTCTGTCACTAACTTTACTGAATACTGTGGTCACCAAATAACCCGCAATACAGTGCACCAACAGACGGTCACACCTTCGGCGCCGACAGAAGCCGCCGCTCTCTCTCTCCAGTTCCACATGGGGAGGCGTTTCCTCCAGAAACCAAACACACGGCCCCCCCTGAGCCACTGGGGGGTCCCTGTCCCACTGGGGTCCCTGAGCCACTGGGGTCCCTGAGCCACTGGGGGGGTCCCTGAGCCACTGGGGGTCCCTGAGCCACTGGGGGTCCCTGAGCCACTGGGGGTCCCTGAGCCACTGGGGGGTCCCTGAGCCACTGGGGGGTCCCTGAGCCACTGGGGGGGTCCCTGAGCCACTGGGGGTCCCTGAGCCACTGGGGGGGTCCCTGAGCCACTGGGGTCCCTGTCCCACTGGGGTCCCTGTCCCACTGGGGTCCCTGAGCCACTGGGGGTCCCTGAGCCACTGGGGGGTCCCTGAGCCACTGGGGGGGTCCCTGAGCCACTGGGGGGGTCCCTGAGCCACTGGGGGGGTCCCTGAGCCACTGGGGGTCCCTGTCCCACTGGGGTCCCTGAGCCACTGGGGGTCCCTGAGCCACTGGGGTCCCTGAGCCACTGGGGGGTCCCTGAGCCACTGGGGTCCTGTCCCAGTTCCTAGTGAAGTCGGTCCCGCGGAGGCAGGTGGGGGGTGGGGGCGCCTTACCGTTGAGCTGTCGGTACACGATGTCCTCCAGCAGTGACAGCCGTGTGAGCAGCACCTGGTGCAGCGGCGGAGGGCTCAGGGCGGTCCGGTTGCTGAGCTGCGCTCTGCTCTGCGCCGCGGGCACCGAGTCCCCCACCTTCACCGGGACCCTGCACCGGGCCAGGAACAGCAGGAAACCGAGCACAGCCACGAGGTTCAGGAGGAGGAGCCCCTTCACTCTCCGCAGAGAAGCCATCACACCGGGATCCGGGACAGTGGACACCGCCGCAAATCCCGCTCCAAACCCGCAGGAGAGAGAGAGAGAGAGAGAGAGAGAATGACGGAGGTCACCGCTGAGTGGAGGTCGGTTCAGAGTTTCCACCGGTTATTCCACACCGCGTGTTTTGATGTAGAGTCTTCAAATCGGGAGTTTTTGCACCAAATGCAAAGCCTTTTATTGCACCGATTTTTCCCCCTCTCCGTTTATCGCCGAATTATTATTTCCATAAACTCCGGGTTAAAACTCCACACCGCGCGCTGCTGTCGGCCGGTGGCTTTGCTCGGTGGGTTGGGCCGAGGTTCGGTCCTCCGTGTCAGGTATTAACTGTCAGTCCCGCAGTAATGCGCTCGTTACCCAATCAGTGCGTCCAAAACATTCCCATTGCCCTAAAAACACACAGAAATCCCCACTGCAAACGGTCTCACTCTTGAAATCCCAACCAAGAAAATATACACAGCCACTGCCTCAGCCACTGCCTCAGCCACTGCCTCAGCCACTGCCTCAGTCACAGCCTCAGTCACAGCCACTGCCTCAGTCACAGCCACTGCCTCAGTCACAGCCTCAGCCACTGCCACTGTCACAGCCTCAGTCACTGCCTCAGCCACTGCCACTGCCTCAGCCACTGCCACTGCCTCAGCCTCAGCCACTGCCACTGCCTCAGCCACTGCCTCAGTCACAGCCACTGCCTCAGTCACAGCCTCAGCCACTGCCTCAGTCACAGCCTCAGCCACAGCCACTGCCTCAGTCACAGCCTCAGCCACTGCCTCAGTCACAGCCTCAGCCACTGCCACTGCCTCAGCCACTGCCTCAGCCTCAGCCACTGCCTCAGCCTCAGTCACTGCCTCAGTCACAGCCTCAGCCACTGCCACTGTCACAGCCTCAGTCACTGCCTCAGCCACTGCCACTGCCTCAGTCACAGCCACTGCCTCAGTCACAGCCACTGCCTCACCCACTGCCTCAGTCACAGCCTCAGCCACAGCCACTGCCTCAGTCACAGCCACTGCCTCAGTCACAGCCACTGCCTCAGTCACAGCCACTGCCTCAGTCACAGCCTCAGCCACTGCCTCAGTCACAGCCTCAGCCACTGCCTCAGTCACAGCCACTGCCTCAGTCACAGCCACTGCCTCAGTCACAGCCTCAGCCACTGCCTCAGTCACAGCCTCAGCCACTGCCTCAGTCACAGCCACTGCCTCAGTCACAGCCACTGCCTCAGTCACAGCCACTGCCTCAGTCACAGCCACTGCCTCAGTCACAGCCTCAGCCACAGCCACTGCCTCAGTCACAGCCACTGCCTCAGTCACAGCCTCAGTCACAGCCCAGTACCAACCACTGCCTCAGCACCCTCACCCTCTCCACCCTCACCCTCCCTCACCCTCACCCTCTCCACCCTCTCCACCCTCACTCTCTCCACCCTCACCCTCTCCACCCTCACCACCCTCACCCTCTCCACCCTCACCCTCACCCTCTCCACCCTCACCCTCACCCTCTCCACCCTCACCCTCTCCACCCTCACCTCACCCTCTCCACCCTCACCCTCTCCACCCTCACCCTCACCCTCTCCACCCTCAGCACCCTCACCCTCTCCACCCTCACTCTCTCCACCCTCACCCTCTCCACCCTCTCCCTCTCCACCCTCTCCCTCTCCACCCTCACCCTCTCCACCCTCACCCTCAACCTCTCCACCCTCACCTCACCCTCTCCACCCTCACCCTCTCCACCCTCACCCTCACCCTCTCCACCCTCACCCTCTCCACCCTCACCTCACCCTCTCCACCCTCACCCTCACCCTCTCCACCCTCACCCTCTCCACCCTCACCCTCTCCACCCTCAGCACCCTCACCCTCTCCACCCTCACTCTCTCCACCCTCACCCTCCTCACCCTCTCCACCCTCACCCTCTCCACCCTCACCCTCTCCACCCTCACCCTCACCCTCTCCACCCTCACCCTCACCCTCTCCACCCTCACCTCACCCTCTCCATCCTCACCCTCCCCACCCTCACCCTCCCCACCCTCCTCACCCTCAGCCTCCCCACCCTCACTCTCCCCACCCTCAGCCTCCTCACCCTCAGCTTCCTCACCCTCACCCTCCCCACCCTCACTCTCCCCACCCTCACCCTCCCCACCCTCACCCTCCCCACCCTCACCCTCCTCACCCTCACCCTCCTCACCGTCCCTCCACCCTCCCCCCCACCTCCCTCCCCACCCTCCCCTCCCCACCCTCCCCCTCCCCACCCTCCCTCCACCCTCACCTCCACCCTCATCCTCACCCTCCACCCTAACCTCACCTCACCCGCACCCTCCACCCTAATCCTCACCCTCCCTCCATCTTCACCCTCCACCCTCACCCTCCACCCGCCCTCCACTATCACCCTCACCCTCCCTCCACCCTCACCCTCACTCTCCCTCCACCATCACCCTCCCTTCACCTCACCCCCACCCTCCCTCTACCCTCACCCTCCCTCCACCCTCACTCTCACCTCCACCCTCAACCTCACTGTCACCCGCACCCTAACCCTCCACCCTCATCCTCACCCGCACACTCCACCCTAACCCTCACCCGCACCCTCCACCCTAACCCTCACCCTCCCTCCACCCTCACCCGCACTCTCCACCCTCACCCTCGTCCGCACCCTCCCTCCACCCTCATACTCCCTCCACCCTCACTCTCCCTCCACCCTCACCCTCCCTCCACCCACACCATCCCTCCAGCCTCACCCTCCACACTCCCTCCACCCTCCCCTCCCTCCACCCTCCCTCCAACCTCACCTCCACCCTCACCCTCCACCCTCAACCTCCCTCCACCCTCACCCTCCACTTCCACTCTCACCCTCCCTCCACCTTCACCTCACCCTCATCCTCCCCACCCTCACCCTCCCCACCCTCACCCTCACCTCCACCCTCACCCTCCCCACCCTCACCCTCCCCACCCTCACCCGCACCATCACCCGCACCCTCCACCCACACCCTCCCTCCACCCTCACCCTCCCTCACCCTCCACCCTCATCCTCCATCCTAACCCTCTACCCTCACCTGCACTCTCCACCCTCACCCGCACCCTCCACCGTCACCCGCACCCTCCACCGTCACCTGCACCCTCAACTTCACCGTCACATGCACCCTCACCCTCCACCCTAATCCTCCACCCTCATCCTCACCCGCACCCTCCACCCTAACCCTCCCTCCACCCTCACCTCACCCTCCACCCTCACCGCCACCCGCACCCTGAACCTCACCGTCACCCGCACCCTCCACCCTAAACCTCACCCCGCACCTCCACCCTCACCCTCCCTCCATCCTCACCCTCCCTCCACCCTCACCCTCCCTCCACCCTCACCCCCAACCTCCACCCTCACCCCCAACCTCCACCCTCACTCCACACTCACCCTCACGCTCCCTGCACCCTCACCCTCCATCCACCCACACCTCCCTCCACCCTCCCCCTTCCTCCACCCTCACCCTTCCTCCACCCTCCCTCCACCCTCACCCTCCCTCCACCCTCACCCTCCCTCCACCCTCACTCTCCACTCACCCTCCACTCCCCACCCTCCACCACCCCACCCTCCACCTCCTCACCCTCCCACCCTCCACCTCCCCACCCTCCACCCTCTACCTCCCCACCCTCCACCTCCCCACCCTCCACCTTCCCACACTCCACCTCCTCACCCTCCCACCCTCCACCTCCCCAACCTCCACCTCCCCACCCTCCACCTCTCCCATCTTCCCACCTCTCGTACCCAGGCCATCTGTGTTTAGTGCTCTCAGATGTTTCCCTGTGTGAAAGGCACAGTAAATGCCCATTGCTGCTGTATGAACTGACCTGATGCTTCTTTCCTTTCAGTTTTGGCAGCTCTCTAACGCCATCACCTTGTTCAGACTAACTGGGCACCCGGATTGCAAAGAATGGCAGGTAAATATTATTTTTGAAATGCAAACTGATTTAAGATGAATCCAAAGGAATTACAGAATTAAAGAACAATTCAAGCAATAAACCTGTTCCTCTCAGACTGGACAACTCCCAGCGCTCTGAGACACTACCCTGCGTGGGGGGCGACAAGCCCTAACCTCACACTCTCCTCTCCTCCTCCCCCCTCACACTCCCCTCTCCTCCTCACCCCTCCCCCCCCACTCCCCTCTCCTCCTCCCCCCTCACACTCCCCTTTCCTCCTCCCCCTCACACTCCTCTCCTCCCCCTCCCCTCTCCTCCCCCTCACACTCCCCTCTCCACACTATGTCACCTCCCCCGGTGACGTACGAGTGACTCTCTTAAACTTCAACACTCCTACCTCGTCGCCAATAATTCACCAACTTGTTCTTATTTGGGGAGGTGGAGGGTGGGGAGGTGGAGGGTGGGGAGGTGGAGGGTGGGGAGGTGGACGGAGGTGTCCTGGCTGACAATCCCCCAGATAAAATCACTTTCACTTCATGTCTGTTTGTGGGATGTCGTTGAACCTCATTAACCAACAAAACACAAAGTCTTACACTTTTACACTTTGATGCCTCGGCAACGTGCTGAGCTGTGTGAACATGCTCACTATATCAAATGTAAAGCTTATTATTACTGATCGCAGCTGTCTGCTTGTTGCAGGTGTTGATGTGTGGCTTTGCGTTCCTTGTCCTTTTCCTTGGAAACTTCCTGACAACCGTCAGAGTCATTTACCAGAAACAGAAACAAAGAGAAGGAAAAGTTAAAAGTCTGTGAGCGACAAAAGTGAATTATGTTTTGATTATTACCAATTCATTGAAGAGGTTGCATATATATTTGTTTGGCTGTGATGTGATTACATATTATCTTATGTCATGCTGGATAGAATCAGAGCTGTACAGACTGGCTCATGAGATTGGAGATCAGTGTGCTTGTGTGTGAGAAGTGTTTCAAGACCTGACGACTGAAATTGTACAGCCATCAGCATCAGTGAGTGTCAGCCTGGATCAGGTGTTAGAACTGTTACCTCTCAAGTCAGGAGGCTGTGGGTTCAAGCCCCCAAGTCAGGAATTGGAGCTCAAATAGTGTCAAGTCAAGGCTGACACTTTACTGAGTCACTGCTGGCCTTGGAGCTGAATCCCAGTCGCTGGCATCTCACTCCCAGATTCCAAACATTTGATTAACATTTTAGCTTTAAAGCCTTGACTGATTGATATCTCGATAGCCTTGACTGATTGATACCTCGATAGCCTTGACTGATTGATATCTCGATAGCCTTGACTGATTGATATCTCGATAGCCTTGACTGATTGATACCTCGATAGCCTTGACTGATTGATACCTCGATAGCCTTGACTGATTGATACCTCGATAGCCTTGACTGATTGATACCTCGATAGGACAAGATTTTCACATTTACTGCAGCTTTTGTTTCCGTTTTGTCCCAACCTTGAATCCTGAGCTGCAGTCACAGTGGAGGAAAAGCTTGCACTCGAATCACACTCGAAGGCAACATTCTGGACAATAACAAGATTGCAAATTTTAATTAAAAGTACATTGTATATTAAGATTTTAGTTCTCTATTGTAACAGAACAATTATTGCCAAATAAAAATGAAAGCATTTTGCTGATCTTATATAAAAGTACGACATGCAGTTTACACTGTGTACTGATATTCCTAGCTGCTCACTCGCACATGCAACACCGGGTATAAAAGCCATCAATAAATCTTACAAATAATTGCACAAAATGTAAAACTAACCTTTGTGTGGTTAATTTCAGACAATAGCAGGACACAGTGAGTCTGCATCAGCACCACACAGAACTGGGCATTTTGGGTGACATCAATAGATATCAAAATTGTTGCTAAAATTGATGTTGGGTTTGGTTTAGTTTCTCCTGCAATTTTGTTAACCAATATTATAGTTCACTTATTTATCTATTTTATGGGCTTGTCATTTCTAAGTTATTTGCTGTCAACCAATTGTAGACGTAAAATCTGGTGCTATATCCTGATGGCAGGTATCGAGGGCTGCTGCACTGAACCACACAAACACTTGGGTTGAAGTGAAGTGTTTGGAGTTATTTGTGAGTTTGAGTAACTTTTCAAATAGTCAGTCGTTCAGGTCAGTAATGATAGGAAAAGTCTCTAATGCAAAATATTAATTTTCTTAATGATTTTACAGGGAATAATTTGAAGGATGCTTAAGAAATAATTGTTGAAGTCATGATCTCGCAGGTTTACTGTATAAATCTCTTGCATTGATTTGTGCAGCCGCCTTGTCCGGCCGGTCACGTGTCCGTTTTCAATCAGTTAATGCACAGACAGAACGCAGATACCCTCCCCCCATCTCTGCTCTAGCTCCAGACGTCAGAGGAGTAACGCCCTTTTGTCATCAGTTTCTTGACGTAATCCACTGCCTGTGTCTGCGTCATGTTTCCCAGCTCAGCTACAATCTCACAGAAAGCGTTCTGGACATCTCGGGCCATGTTCTTTGCATCACTGTGAAGAGGATGGAAGATGTGATGAGCAGACGTTGGCTACACTACAGATTGTTCTCAGCACTCGCCCTCAGTGGGAGCATTCAAGATAAACATTCACTGTAGGTGACTCCTTTGATTGTTCAGTGATTTCATCCAGTGACTGGCTGAGCTCAGCACTGACTCTAACTCTAACTCAGTGACTAGCGCTGTGCTCTACAACCCAGAAAGGTGCCAGTCGCAGATTACTGGGTTAGCCAGGTTAGAGCTGACTAGGCCCAGGTTAGAGCTGACTAGGCCCAGGTTAGAGCTGACTAGGCCCAGGTTAGAGCTGACTAGGCCCAGGTTAGAGCTGACTAGGCCCAGGTTAGAGTTGACTAGGCCCAGGTTAGAGCTGACTAGGCCAAGGTTAGAGTTGACTAGGCCCAGGTTAGAGCTGACTAGGCCCAGGTTAGAGCTGACTAGGCCAAGGTTAGAGTTGACTAGGCCCAGGTTAGAGCTGACTAGGCCCAGGTTAGAGCTGACTAGGCCAAGGTTAGAGTTGACTAGGCCCAGGTTAAGCTGGATTCCTGGTGAGTGAAGGGAACGTTGGTGTCAGGACAGGATCAGCTCGGTTACTCTCTCGCTCTCTGGGTGGAATGTAGGAATTGTTTTGCTCAGTCACCAGTTGCTGAAGACTACTTCTTGTGAACGACGGAGCAAAGTGAAGGCCTGAAAGATTCCCCATTACCTTCTATAACATTTTCCATCCAATTGAAACTCACCCACAAATGTAGATATGTGCGTTCGCATCGTGGATCAGGTGCCACACATTCTCTTTGTTTTTCTTCAGCAAATGCTGTACGTACACCTGAGGGGAGATGTGAGACAAACAGTCAACTTTGCGCTGGCCTCAGCCGAGTGGGATCACACCTGTTACAATAACAGCAAATGGGGCTCGTCGTGGGGAGTGATTTGCTGGGGTGGCTGTTGGGGCAGAAGAGATTCGGGACAAGCTCACCCAGGGGAAGGGTTTGGGGGGAGGGCAGGTAGATGGGGGTAGGGTGGATGGCCTCTTGGAAGAGCAAACACAAACACACACTGGAAAAACAGTCTGAATATGGCCTCCCTCTGGCCCTGGTGACCTGCTGATGCTCTGCCATCTCTCACCTTGTTGGGCTGGTCTCTGGAGAAAGCCACGTTGAGCTGAGTGAGGACCCCCTCCTGCTGCCACTGCTCCAACTGCTCCTGATACAGAAAGTCCTCAGCCTGGAAACGGCAGCCACAGTACAGCACCGTCTCCCCCAACTGCTTCCCTGGAAAACATTCCCCAAATATCAGCAATCTCCGCTTCTGCTCTACAGCACCGTCAGCAAAGGCCACTGCGACTGTCCACAGGCAGTGAGACGAACAGGCCATGCTGCAGTCCCTAGTGTGAGTGTGAGGGTGTTAATGTGTGTGTGTGTGTGTTAGTATGTTATTGTGTGTGTTAGTGTGTGTTACTGTGTTATTGAGTGTGTATTAGTGTGTTATTGTGTATGTGTTATTGTGTGTGTTAGTGTGTATGTGTTAGTGTGTACGTGTTAGTGTGTTATTGTGTGTGCATTAGTGTGTTATTGTGTGTGAGTTATTGTGTTATTGTGTGTGTTATTGTGTGTGTTGGTGTGTTATTGTGTGTTAGTGTGTGTGTGTTAGTGTGTTATTGTGTGTGTTGGTGTGTTATTGTGTGTTAGTGTGTGCGTGTTAGTGTGTTATTGTGTGTGTTATTGTGTGTTAGTGTTATCGTGTGTGTTATTGTGTGTGTGTGTTATTGTGTGTGTGTGTTAGTGTGTGTGTGTGTTATTGTACGTGTGTGTGTGTGTTATTGTGTGTTAGTGTGTTATTGTGTGTGTGTTGGTGTGTTATTGTGTGTGTGGTAGTGTGTTAGTGTGTTACTTTGTGTGTGTTAGTGTGTTTTTGTGTGTGTGTGTTAGTGTGTTATTGTGTGTGTGTTATTGTGTGGGTGTGTTATTGTGTGTGTTAGTGTGTTATTGTGTGTGTGTTAGTGTGTTGGTGTGTTATTGTGTGTGTGTTAGTGTGTTTTTGTGTGTGTTATTGTGTGTGTGTTATTGTGTGGGTGTGTTATTGTGTGTGTGTTAGTGTGTTATTGTGTGTGTGTGTGTGTGTTAGTGTATTATTGTGTGTGTGTTTGTGAGTTATTGTGTGTGTGTTAGTGAGTTATTGTGTGTGTGTGTTAGTGAGTTATTGTGTGTGTGTGTTAGTGTATTATTGTGTGTGCGTGTTAGTGTGTTACTGTGTGTGTTGGTGTGTTCGGGGCTTGGGGTGGGCGGGGCTCATGGTGGGTGGAGCTCAGTGCAGGTGGGGAGGGGCTCAGTATGGGCGGGGCTCAGGGTATAGGGTGTGTGGGGCTTGGGGTGAGCGGGGCTCAGTGCAGGAGGGGTGCAGGGTGGGAGGGGTACAGGGTACAGGATGGGCGGGGCTCAGTATGGGTGGTGTACAGGGTGGGCGGGGATTAGGGTATAGGGCGGGGCTCGGTATGGGTGGTGTACAGGATGGGCGGGGTACAGGGTACAGGATGGGTGGGGCTTGGTGTGGGTAGTGTACAGGGTGGGCGGGGCTCAGGGTATAGGGCGGGCGGGGCTCGGTGTGGGCGGGGCTCAGGGTGTACCTTGCTGCTGGAGCCACGCTCGCTCCTGAATGAAGCCGATGAAGGGAGCGATGCCGGTGCCGGGGCCCACCATGATGATGGGAGTGCTGGGCTTGAACGGCAGCCGGAACTGTGACTTGCGGACGTACACCGGCACCGTGGGCCTGTGCCCGTTCTCGGGGGGAATCTGGTGTCGGAGCCAAGTGGTGGCAACGCCTCTGTTTGTACGTCCGGCTTTCGTGATGTATTCCACCACCACAGCACACACATGGACAGAGTCAGCGTGGACCTGACACACACAACCACCGTCAATAGAACACACAGACAACACATACAAGCACACACGCAAACACACCATGACACACTATCACACACGCCATGACGTTGAACATGCACATACACACACACACAGCGACAGTCCCACACGTTTTTATAACTGGTTTATGTAACTGGTGTATGTTACATTCCAGCTTCTCCTCCAGTCCCCACACTGTCTCATGCGGTGTTCCTCAGGGCTCTGTCCTCGGTCCCCTCCTCTTCACCCTCAACATGCTCCCCCTTGGAGACATCATCCGCAGACATGGGGTAAATTTCCACATGTACGCAAATGACACCCAACTCTATCTCTCTGCCTCCACCCTCAACTCCAGGACTACTGGTGTCCTGACTGACTGTCTGTCCCACATCAAGTCCTGGACGAGGGACAACTTTCTCCAACTCAACGCCAGCAAGACCGAGGCCCTCCTGATTGGCTCACGCCAGCGCCTCCGCACCTCGGGCAAGTTTCCTTACCCCACACAGAGCCTAATAATAATCCTCCAAAACCCAAAACAATAATAAATTGGTCATTTTCAACCCACGACTGTTTGTGGGACATTGCTGTGCGCAATTGGCTGCCGCGTTTGCCCACAAACATAGTCAATTCACTTTACTGTATATTCTGTGAAGCGCTTTGGGACGTCGAGAAGACGTGAAAAGCGCTATATCAAATGCGAGGATTATTATTATTATTATTATTAACTCCCTCCTCATCGGCCTTCCCCACTCTTCCCTTGACAAGCTGCAGATCATCCAAACTCTGCAGCTCGTGTACTCTCACGCACCAGACTCCGTGACCCCATCACCCCCACCCTCGCCCGACCCCACTGGCTCCCCATCCCCCACAGGATCGAGTTCAAGATCCTTGTCCTCACCTTTAAGGCCATCCGTGGCTTTGCCCCTCCTACCTCTCTGACCTGCTGACTCCCTGCCAACCTGCCCGCTCCCTCTGTTCAGTGGGCTCCGCCTGCTCCTTGTCTCCCGCCCTACCGTCGGTGGCCGGGCTTTCAGCATCTCTGCCCCCATACTCTGGAACTCCACCCCATGGTCCCTTCGTTCGCTTTCTCCCTCGCCTCCTTCAAGGTCAGTCTCAAGACCCTTCTCTTTGATCGTGCCTTTGGTCGCCCCCCCACCTCTCTGCCTTCCCTCACCTCTACCCCACCCCTCCCCCAGGCTCGGGCCCCGACACCTGACTGTCCAGCACTTTGGAACCTCCTCCTGACGTGAAAGGTGCTCTATAAATATCATTTTGTTGTTGTTTTGTTGTTGAAAGCAAAAGGCCAACTCTGAACAGAGGGGGTAAAGCAACAAGGGAGATACAATGGCTGTAACATCCTTGTGTTTTGTGAACATTTACACTAAAGTTGCTTATACGGTTTAAATGTCCCTTTTTTGGTTGTTTCTTTTGTATAGGTCAACACGTGTAGAATACAAGCCATTTCCCAGCACAGAGGACAGCAAAGTGAGATCCTTCTAGCAACAGAAAGCTCAGCCAGGTTTCTGACACACGGAAACCCTTTGCCAGGATTAAGGTTTTTAAACCAAAGTTTCACATAGAAATTTTCCAGGAAACGGAATGTGCACTCTCTCCCCAGAGACTCACCCTGCTTACCTAATCAAGGAAAGCATTAAGGCCCATGTTGGTATAAGGCTTAGGAACCCCAGAGACTATGTTGGGTGTAACTGCTAGCGTTTAATCAGCTAAAACCACACAACCATTGTGAATAGTGTCCATTAAGCTGTCTAGTGTCCAGTTGCTTGTCCAGCTAGGACCATCCTACTTTTTAGGGGTTTGGCATGGAGGGTTAACAGGAGCCGTGTATCCTACTATTACAGACCTCAGGCTGTGCCTCAAAGTCCTGCCGTTGAGTCAGATTGGCTGATCCTTCATGAACAGTGTCTTGGGAGTACTGCAGACCTGCCTGGCTTGGGAACCAGATACTGAGACCACCACAGAGACAACTTGATTCCAATGTTCCATTGGCAGCCAGCTCAGCCCCGAGGAGACCTCACTTTACCTCCTCCCCTTCCCATCCAAGATACACCCACAAACATTTAAAACTAGTTATTCCAAATCTGTGACGCTGTGTTTTACACTTAATCAAGCCCAGATGAGCTCAGAAAGACATCAAGTGTATTTAGCATCCAAAAGAGTTCACTTGAATCATAAAATGTACATTTAATAGCTCCAAAGAATCCATTAGTCAGCTTTCTGACCGAAGGCACAAAATATGTAAATCAGCCTTATGCTAAGGAGCCCTTTCTACCGGCCTCCACCCCGTGCCGCTTGGCTGGCTGCAGGCACAGTGGCGAGTCTCAGGCTGCAGCTGTCTAAACAGCTTGAGCTGCAGGGATAGCAACAATATGCAACGGATAATGCGGTAGATTAGAGTGCGTGTAGAATTATCCCGTTTTACTGTTTAAGTGAAGCCCTATTTACACCCCCTGCTCTAAGGAGTAATCTCTTTCCTTGGCCTAGCATTTTGGCTCAGAATGGAGATAAAATTTAAGAGGCAGAGGAGAGAAGACATACACACACAAAGAGAAAGGAAGAGATAATGGAGAGATACATAAAGGGTGCTCAGGAGACACACACACACACAGCGAGGCAGAGAAAGGGAAATAGAGACACAGCCAGACAAAGCCAGAGAAGAGGGAGAGACACACACAGCGAGACAGAGAAAGGGAGTGAATATCGGCTTTGTTTTTAAGCCCAGATGCATAAAGTACAGACTGGGAATGGATGCCAAATCTGCTCTACTTATTTTTTAAAATTGAAAATAATAAAACATATTTTCCAATAAGTCGAGTTTAGATAAAATAATCTGTTGTAAAGAGGTCACAGCCCCTGATGAGGTATTTGTCTCCTCTGCAATCTGTGCAGCCCTGAGCTGCTTGGCTCTAACCAATGCGCTGAGCGAGAATGTTCTGCAGTAACTGTATCAGCTAATTCACGGCAGATTCACAGCCTTGGTGTGTGAGCACGGCTGCGGGTGTGTGTGTGTGTATTTCCCTCCCTAGTCCAGGGGAGCTGATGGTAAATGAAGGATTTCTGCTGCTTCCTGACCCAGACCAATGTGTATTGTTGTCAAAGGAGAACAGCAGATAAATCAGCGTCAGGATTGGGCAGGCTGGGTTTACCAGTGATCACACTACTGAACCCACTCATAATAATAATGCTTGCATTATCACACTTCGAGATGTCTCAAAGCACTTCACAGAATAATAATAATCTTTGCATTTGATATAGCGCTTTTCACGTCGGGAGGACGTCCCAAAGCGCTTCACAGAATATACTGTAAAGTGAATTGACTGTATATTTGTGGGCGAACGCGAGTGCTCTAACCACTGCGCTACAGGACTCCATACTGTAAAATTAATTGACTTTATATTTTGTGGGAAAAACGCGGCAGCCAATTGCGCACTGCAGTCGTGGATTGAGTGACCAAATTATTATTATTATTATTTATTTTTGAAGGCATTATTACCTCCGGAAAAGAGATCTGCCAATTGACTTAAAACCGGATTTCTACTTACTGCTGGGTATTCATGAGGTGGAAGGTGTAATATCTCTAATTGGTCAGATGAGAATTATGAAGTCAGTGACCGTATCCATTATGGTTAGACACTGCAATCCTCCACCCAATAATAATAATAATCATTGCATTTGATATAGTGCTTTTCACGTCTTCTCGACGTCTCAAAGCGCTTCACAGAATATACTGTAAAGTGAATTG
The DNA here is from genome assembly GCF_018977255.1 of Callorhinchus milii. Taxonomy (NCBI): domain Eukaryota; kingdom Metazoa; phylum Chordata; class Chondrichthyes; order Chimaeriformes; family Callorhinchidae; genus Callorhinchus; species Callorhinchus milii. The sequence goes on along the minus strand of NW_024704751.1, from coordinate 307,166 downwards.
ACTGTATATTTGTGGGCGAACGCGGCAGCCAATTGTGCACAGCAATGTCCCACAAACAGTCGTGGATTGAAAATGACCAATTTATTACTGTTTTGTTTTGGAGGGATTATTATTAGGTGTGTGGAGTAAGGAAACTTGCCCAAGGTTTCGCCCTGCCGGGAATTGAACCCAAGTGTCTCGCTTGCAAGGCGAGTGCTCTAACCACTGAGTTACAGGACTCCAAGTACAGTAGAAACCTGGTGTGGGTCACCTCAGTAATCCAACCACCTCACAATTTCGGGCACATTTTCACAGTCTCTTTCACTGTCAGTGTTAAAAGACAGGCTGAAGGCTGCCTCCCTGCTTCAGTAAACCGAGCACTATTCAGGACAACAGTCATTGTTGCGTCCACTATAGCACCCTCCTCCTGTTCAAACGTGGTACTAACCCCCCCCATCCCTCTCCTCTACTAACCTGTACACAGTGCGCTAGGCCTCATGCTTCTCGCGCTGTATCCTCGACGCCCCTGCTGTGGGCGGAGTGAGCTCTGGTCGTGCATGCGCGGCGCGGGGAGTGTTAGGGTCGCAAAGCGGTGCGAGCGGGAAATCAAATTTGCCCGGCGCCCATGGCCTAACCTGAGCTCCTGCCGTCAATGCTATGGTAAGTGCTGCAAACCTGCCACCACGGAAGGAGTTGTCCTTATGTGAGAGAGCGGACTTCATCAAAAACAGTGAAGGCAAAGGTCATAGACAGTGACCTGTGATCTTTGACACTGGCAGAACACAAGTTGGATGCAGTCTCAAAAGGCAGGCTGGATACACGATGGCTTTTGTTTTAAATGTGACAATGCCTTTATTTTAATGAGATTGCAAAGTATGGTTGTTGAATGTTCATCACGCTCGCCCATTATCAATGCCCTTAACATTTTATCAGTGACCTGAATCACCCGACCTGTTTCAGTAATCAGGTCACCTCACTAAGTAGGTCACCTTTGCCCAGAGACTTGAGTGACCCGATTATTGAGGTTCTACTGTATCATTTTTCACAACAACGCAAGTTTGTACTGAGGAAGCTCAATCTCAGCTCCTGTTCGGAGTCTATTTGGCAGTGCCTTCCACTCTCTCCACTGACGGGCTCACGGCAGTCACGACAATACTCTCCAGCTGTGACATTCAGTCCAGCCCACACCCAGGGCTGCGGCAGGCTGATCTGCCACTGGAGTACCGATCAAATCGGATTTTATACTATTTATACAAGTTTGCCTGTAACTTGTACTTTGCGTAAGTCTTATTAAATGCTCTGGTCCCGACTGATATGACTTGCGTGAGTTTTACTGTGCTTGGTTTGTTCTATTATTTAGACTAGTATTATTTTAATGATGACTATTTCAATTGAATATTCAAGAAGCCTGACTAGAAATGCTTTTACCACATACGTACAACAATTAAATAGCCAGGTACACCTCTCTGTAAACTCATTGTCAGCGGGGACTGTCTGAGACACAGGCTTAGAATAATAATAATAATCCTTGCATTTGATATAGCGCTTTTCACATCGGGAGGACGTCCCAAAGCGCTTCACAGAACACACTGTAAAGTGAATTGACTGTATATTTGTGGGCGAACGCGGCAGCCAATTGCGCACAGCAATGTCCCACAAACAGTCGGAGATTGAAAATGACCAATTTATTATTGTTTTTGGTTTTGGAGGGATTATTATTAGGCTCTGTGTGGAGTAAGGAAACTTGCCCAAGGTTTCGCCCTCTGCCTGGAATTGAACTCAGGTCTCTCACTTGCAAAGCGAGTGCTCTAACCACTGAGCTACAGGACTCCTCTGGCAGTACTTGAGGCTTATGGCAGTAGTTGAGGTTGCTGTGAGCCCGACCGAGACCCTTCAGGAGCCACATGTGTCTCCATGGTTGGACTACGCTGCTCTAGTGTATCCACGAGTTGGCTGGGGGGGCTGTTGTACCCGCGCACAATGCACAACATTTCATTCAATATAAAGAACATAAGAACTTAAGAATTTGCTGGCCAAAGTAAACCAAGATCCATCTAGTTCACCTTCCACCATCCTGGCAGTCACCTGACATGTCGTGTCCCAAACTATATCCTGAGATACTATTTTCTAGCAGAAATCTATCTAATTTGTTCTTGAAACTAATTACATTTTCTGCTCCCACCGTCTCCCTAGGGAGCGTGGTCTATAAGTTTACTACTCACTCACTGAAGTAGTGTTTCTGCAGCTTTGTTTTGAATTTACCCCCTTCAATATAAAAACATTCCTTCTAGGAACCCAGAGGTAAACTTCCACCCGGGCCTAGATTTGCTCTATTTATGTTCCATTTCAGAGCATTCAGAATTTGTCAAGATTGTAAATACTGTCTCAATTGTGAAAATAGGTTTCTGTAAGCTTCATCTAACATCACAGAAAACCAGCTTCAAAGTTCAGACTGAATTCAACAATATGTGCGCTCTAGTACGCTTTAAGTAGAGTAAATCTAGATGTTGGTGGAACTTTATCCCATCAGTGTTCACCTAACTAGAATGTAACACTTCTAATTGGCGACTTCTTATGGCAATGTGACTGGCTCACTCCCAAACTGTTTTACACCTTGTCCACAAGGATTTGGCCAATCTGTGTTTGTGTCAGTAACCGGCAGGACCCCACAGACCTCCTCCTCCTCCGTGTGCGCCTAATCTATTGAAAACAGAAATGGATCCTGGTAAACACACTTGTTTGCTCAAGTTAAAAGCGAATTTAAGGTTCTCTAGACACACATAAATGCCTCGCTGAATTTAAAGAAATTCCACTTTGTGCTTTGTCATTCTGTCACAAACCTAATAAAGTACAGCTGGTGAACTTAGACAGGCATCTGGGACCCACGCACAGAGCACATTCATTGCTCATTGGCTGACTTCATCTAAGACAAATTTGCTTATAAATCCTTAAACGTATTAAAAATAAACATTGATGAAGTCTCAGTTCTGAAGGCGATGCGTTTCATTCTGCCAGATTTCAGCTGGTGCCTCTTAAAATAGTCCACAAGGAAATAGAAAACACATTGCACTTAGCACACTTTAAAATAGATGTGCGATAAATCTTGTTGCATTAAAACAACTTGTATTTTGCATATTTTTTAAGTCAGAATGCCTCACATTTATACCGTCAATTATGAGTTTAAAGGGAAACTCAGATCTGTGAAATTCCTTCCAAAAAAATAATAAATTGGTTACTTCAATCCATGACTGTTTGTGGGACTCTGCTGTGCAAAATTGGCTGCCACGTTTCGCCCACAAAATATATGCAGTCAGTTCACTTTACAGTATATTCTGTGAAGTGCTTTGAGATGTCTCGAAGATGTGATATGGCACTATATCAAGTGCAAGAATTATATTATTATGTAATCTGTGTGGTTAGGGTGTTCTCTCTGCCTATGTAATCCGTTGCACAGCATTTAAAATGTGGTATAAAAGTCTTAATCTCGTGGAGAAAATAAATACAATGCAATGATGCAGATTTATACAGTGGCACTACTCAGAAACTGCAACTGAAAATCTAGATATCCCTGCGCTGTGTATGGTACAGAAATACACCTAAGATCTCATGTCAGTTTGTGCTGCTGGACAAAAGAAGGCATTTTGTCTAGAGTATTGCAGTGTTAATCCACAGATCGGTTCGCTAGATATAAAAAACAATGCAGAGAATATTTACTGTATCCCCCTAGGAATACAATGGACTCACCTTTATGTCACACATCACATTGCTTGCGACTTTCCATAGCAAACAGCCTCACAGGACAACAATTAACATCACCAGGTAACCAAAGTCTAATCATTGAAATCTACAGGCAGCTGCTGCTCTGAGCTGCAAAGCCTTTTAAATCCAAATGGAACTAGTGTGAAATGCACAGCGTTTCCTGTTTCCCACCTACAGGGTGTCAGATAACAGCCCCAGGCCAGTCTCACCTGATCCCCACTCTTACTTGTGAGGTGGATAACTGACTCACTGTAATCAACACAGCAACAGCTCAATCCAGCACACGGCCACGATCTGACCTGGGCTTTTCACAGTCTGCAGAAAATCTGCTTTGATAAAATCCCTCCCTGAAACCATTTCCATTGTTTAACCCCAAGAGCACAGCCTTTGCCAGCGAGCGTGTTAGAATTTCACAGCCATCACATGCGTCTCTGAAAAACTGTCATTGGAGACGGCAATTTGCAGCAGTGTCGGGACTATAATCAGCCCTTTGAATGATTGCTCAATTTGTAGCGGGTCTGAAACCATGCCCTCAACACCACATAACTGTTTATTTTAACAGTGCTGAGAATGGCAAACAGTCAGCCCATCAGCCCTGTGTGAGTCCACAGAGGCCTCTGAATAACCTGCAAACTTCGGAGAAGGATTCTATTACGAATAAGAACAATACTTAGGCTATACTCCACTTCTTCCCAAAGAGGTGTCTGGAAACATCCACATGTCAGTCTAACAGGGATGAATCTCAGGAATGATTTACACTTCCAAGTGTGTGCGTCTGCTCTAAATTGAACAGGTTGCTTCAAGCGCAATGGGTCGATATTGCATTACAGTCACAGCTCCAATCCATTTCCTAATCCCTCTCTAGGACACACGGGCTTCTCACCACAATATTCAATTTTAAACCACTTTTATTTTTGTTGCCACAACAGAGGCTGGGGATAAAAGCTGCCCTTCTTGACAAGTGCTAGCCACTAATCCAGCCCTCCAGTCAGGCTTATCCTATCTTCACAGCCAAACCTTTCTTTTGGGACAATTCCATTGTCAAATAATATGTTTTTCAAAGCAATGGAGAAATTCCTTACTAATAAGGTGAGAAATTTGAGTTACTGCTCCTGTTCAGGTTAGTTTCCTTTAATGCAGTGAGAATGGTAACTGAAAATGTCCCCAACAAACTGCCATCGGATCAAATTGTTATCAAAAGAGTTGTCTGTTTTTTTTCTCCTGGACAATTTTATGGGCCTTTTAGTGTCAGTATCGGCTGTAGGCAGGAGCACTTGGTTCCTCTGGCTCCATCACACATTCAACTTTGTTAAAGATTCTGACCACACACTCACACCATCTGCTATCTCAGAATCCTTTTCTGTTTCCAGGAACTTGACTAGTTGCTTTTTAAAACCCTTAAGAATTTCCAGTTCAACCACCTGAGCTGAGATCTCCTCGCTGCCACTTTCACTAGTTCCTGTTTTATCCATCACTCTGGTTGTCTATCAATGTAGATGTCTTTACTCTTGTTTGAACCTTCTATGTGGCAGAAACCTTTTGTTTAGACTGTGATCGCATGCTCCTGAAAGCCCATTTGCAGCAAAAAATAACAAAATTACATTTGTATAACGCCTTTCACGTCAGGAGGGCGTCCCAAGGCGCTGGACAATCAGAGTTTTGGACCAGAGCTGGGGGTCAGAATCGGGGAGGGTGGAGGGTGCGGGGGAGGGCGATTGAAGACATGGTTGAAGAGGAAGGTCTTGAGACAGGTCTTGAAGGAGGCAAGGGAGGGGCGAGTCGGAGGGCCTGTGGGATGGAGTTCCAGAGGGTGGGGGCAGAGCAGCAGAAGGCCCGCCCGCCAATGGTGGGACGGGCGAGGCAGGGGGATGTGAAGTAAGTCGGAGCCCACTAAGTGGACGGAGCGGGCAGGTTGGTAAATTTAGCAATTTATTGGCAATTGCAATTAAACAGCATTACACTCCTGGGTGAATTGTACAGAACTGGTGACAACCAAACAATGTCCCATCATTATTTGCAAGTTGTTGGCCACTGTTTGAAGCCAATGATGCAAAAATGTCTGCCAGAGTCTTGAGAGATTCACCTCCAGGGCAAACTCACAGGTGTATCAGTATAAACATTCACCAGCACCAGTGTGCAGCAATCTCTACCCTCTGCACCAGCCACGGCCGGCTTTACAATTATTCGGTTAATATTTTTTAAAAATGTTAACGTACTCTGGAAATTGGGAATGTTTGAACTGAAACGATTAAGGGGCAATTTTTTGACTTGTTTGGATCTTAAACAGTTGAGATCATTCTTTAATAACATGCTCCGCATACATGGGGTAAACTTCTATAGTTCAGGACATGTCTCACTTCCACATTGCATTGAAAGGCGCTATATGCCAGCGCTATATAAATGCTCGTCCTTGCTATCGTTGACCTGATCGAATGCTCACTCCAGGCCACCACACAGCTTCCTCAACCTCAACAGCACCTCCAGTGAGGAGGGAAATCCACTTAAATATGACTGGCTGGACATCTGCTTACAATTACCTGCAACATATTGTAGAAATGAGTAATAAGAGAGTCAGACGCCTGTGTAGTTTGTGCCAAATAAAGTGCAGAGTCCAGAACAGTTTCTGTATTTACAGCCAAATCAGAGATTGACTCACATTTTCCCCCCCAAATTGAAAATCTTTTGATGTTTTGTTTAAAGGGAAATTGAAAGCTCAGTGCATTCTGGCTTGAGTTTCAGCTGAAATTAACTTCACAAACGGATGCCAAATCCTTCACCGGAAATGTATTTTTTCCTTCAAATTCTCGAGTTCAGTCAGAGTATAAAACCCGGTGTAAATACCCAATGCCTGTCTCAACTGCGGGTGTGAACTGGTAAGATCAAGCAATTGCTTGGTGATTGGCTCGATAGCCGCCAATTCCTCATTAGACAATTGTACATGGAATGTTCAAGAAAATGTCAGCCTTGCAGAGGTGAGCAATGGGGCTGAGACACCATCACAGGCTGTCCCTGAGGTCAGATTTGGGTGTGAAGCAGGCTGATATGGGGCGGGAGCCGACTGTTCCAGGTGCCATTTGTCACTTAGCTACATGCTGAGTGTAAGGAACGCCAGCGCACAAGTACTGAGATCAATAATGGTCATTAACTTCAATATTCCCAATCCTACCCAATCGAGACTGTGGCTTCTCAGTGAATGGGCTGCAGGCCGCAAGTGCAACAACACTTGTATAAGAGTCTCACAAAGCAGGGATTTGTGCTTCCGTCTCCAGGAAGAACATTTCTCCTTGTGCCCTTTCCACCCGGGTCATAGGTTCACCTCTGTGTTGTACAGACACCAGATGAAGCAATTAGCCCTGAGATTGAGTGCACTGGCTTCCAGAAGAGCCTGTCACTCAGCCCTCACTACCCTCATCTGAAGAGTTAAAAGCAACCAGAGCACAGTTCAATAGTGTGTAAATTGGGTAAAGATTTTTTTTGCTGTCTCACCTAATTTTTCATTTGTTTCAGAGAACCACAGACTGAGATACTTTGACAGAATTGAACACTAATTAATGGATAAAGCACAGATGGCACTAGTCCAGCGAGAGCAAACAGACAACATGGAAGCTTTGGCTCGCAGGGTTGAGGACATGTCTCACTTGCACATTTCACTGTAAGCCAGATGTGCTGGTCACCCATCAACAACACCTGAAGCTTTGTGGAATTGCCAGTGACTCTGTGCAGACAGGACAGTCTACGGTCCATTGCTTACTCCCCAGTGAGGCCGTTTGTAACCCTAGTAAAGGACTGGCAGGAGATGATGGAACACGGTCACAGTAGGGCAGACAATCAATGTCATTTTTTCTCTCACTTCCCCCTCAAAATCACACACCATTCACACAGAACATTCACTCTCTCCCTCCCTCACCCACCGGCTACAATAAACTTTGAATTTGATATATAATGCTTTGTGTCATCGAGGCACCACAACGTGCTTCATAGGATGTAGTGCAAAGTGGTGTGACTTTGTATTTTTGATGTTCATATTCATGAAAACTCTGTTAAGACACACATGCACACACACTCTTGTGAACATGTAACTATAACAATAGCATGTGTTTATATAGTGCCCTTCACGCAGGGTAGCACCTCAAAGCTGTTAGCAATGGCGGAGCCTGACACTGAGCTGCAGAGAGGGGAGACTAGACATAAACACGTAAACAAGCACCCGATTCTGAGATGCTGACATTCCAGGCGGATATCACTGACATTCACCCAGGAAATTGAGGACATCTGTGTTAAAGTTTATTTCAAAGAGGATTTAAATATTATTTCCTACAGAAATTACTACAATCATTGAATCGAACAGCACAGGTCATTCCTCTTGTTGTGTTTGTGATGGTGTTATGTTCTAATCGCAAATCTCTGCTCTTTTCCAAACCCTTCTATATTTTCCTCATCAAATGTTTATCCATTTCTCTACTAAGTGATATTGACGGCCCCAACAGCCAGCATTGTGCTCCACCCTCTGGAGGTTCATCTCAGAGACCCTCTCCCCACCCTCACCCTCTCCCCAAAACTTGTCTTTAAAACCCATCTTCCACAAGCTTTTGGCCACCTTCCACCCTCCACCCAGCTCCTCTGCCTTGCGCTCCCAGTGCGCAGTGAGGTGCTGGGAGACATTGTGAAAGGTGCTATATAAATGTAAATTGTTGTTTATGATTGTGAAATTGCTGGGGCAAATGGCTGCTGCATTTACCTACAAAAAATGTCACTTCACTTGACAGTAATCACCTGTGAAGAACATTTGAGATGTTTTAATATGACACTATCAACATAATAAAAACTCCTTCCTGTTCACCTCGTGCAGTAAACCAACAGTCCTCACCGAGTGAGTCTGAAACGTTTGGACGTACAGAGACTCTCCTTATCATGGTTTTCTCTTTTGATCAGCAGTGTTCTCAATATAATTGATGCATTCATTACCCTTTACACAGATTACTACAAGTTTCTGGTCAACATCTGGTTAATCTGTAATGTTTGTAATGGCAGATTTAGGAGTTAAAGCCAGAGGTGAAAATAAGGAGGAGAGGTTGAGAGGCCACTACCCTTTATCACAACAACTGGGGAGTGCCAGACTCTGATAGTCAAACAGCCCAGACCAATGACTTTTCACCTTTGGCTTTTAAGGAACGGAGTTAAAAAAGCAAGAGAGAGGATTTATAAATCAATGGAGATAATCTGTAAACAATGGAGCCTTTTGATGCAGGATAAATCTTAAATTACATTTACACCTCATATGTACAGGGTAAATACTGCTATGAATGCTAAGCATTTACAAAGATTATACGTTACAAAACATTAGGTTTTTTTGCAAATAACTCTTCAAGGACTCGAGGTGAAACAGTGAAACCTGGAAGCAGGAAAGAGGCAGAAATCCATCAACTTTCCAAAGCTTCAACTTTTGATCATGTAATCAACCCAGGAACAATCTGAATCACCCATTAAATGCATGTTTAATCTCTTAACAACGCTATAAGGTGCTATAGCAAATGCTCGGATTATTATCATTACGTTACACAGATCCTCAGCTCCCTAAACACAAGGCTGGAGCTGGCAAGATTTGATATAGAAGTCCTCCCTGTTTACAGTGCATTGAAAGAATGATATTTGCGATAGCAATGCTGTTAATGGGCAATGGCTGCACACATCAGAGGGTCTGAAATAGGCTGTGATTTATCCTGTAAACACAGGACTCAATGAAAAACATTAGTATCGGACAGGAGGCACACATGCCAGTAACCCATGATCACTTTAAATAACAGGAGGACAAGTTTGCAAGGCTATGGGGAGAGAGCGGGGGAGTGGGGTTGATTTGGATAGTTCTTTTCAAAGAACCAGCACAGACATAAGAACATAAGAATTAGGAGCAGGAGTCGGCCATTCGGCCCTTCGTGCCTGTGCTCCGCCATTCAATAAGATCATGGCTGATCTTCTCACCTAACTCTGATTACCTGCCCTATCCCCATATCCCCTAATCCCTCTATTTTTCAAGAATCTATCAGTCTCAGCCTTGAAGATGTTCAAGGACTGAGCATCTACAGCCTTCTGGGGTAGAGAATTCCATAAGTTCACTACCCTCTGAGTGAAGAAATGTTTCCTCAACTCTGTTCTAAAAGGCTGACCCTTAATTTTCAGACTGTGACCCCCGGTTATAGATTCTCCTACCGGGGAAACAGACCCTCAGTGTCTACTTTATCAGCCCTTTAAGAATCTTATAAGTTTCAATAAGATCTCCCCTAATTCTTCTGTACTCTATAGAGAATACAGCCCCAGTTTATTCAGCCTCTCCTCATAGGTCAGTCCCCTCATCCCAGGAACTAACCGAGTGAATCTACGCTGCACCCCCTCGAGGGCAAGTATGTCCTTCTTTAAATAAGGAGACCAAAACTGCACACAATACTCTCGGTGCGGTCTCACCAAAGCCCTATACAGTTGCAGCAAGACTTCCCTACTCTTATATTCTAAACCTTTTGCAATGAACGCTAACTGCCGTTCGCCTTCTTAGTTGCTGCTGCACCTGCAAACTAACTTTTTGGGACTGGTGTACAAGGACACCCAAATCCCTTTGAATACTAACACTATCTAACTTCTCCCCTTCCAGAAAATAATCTGTTCTTTTATTCTTGCTACCGAGGTGAATAATTTCACACTTGCTAACATTGAATTCCATCTGCCACCTACTTGCCCACTCCCCGAGCCTATCTATATCCCGTTGCAATCTTTTTGCATCATCCTCAGAGCTCACTCTCCCACCGAGTTTAGTATCATCCGCGAATTTAGACACATTACATTCAATGTCCTCGTCCAGATCATTGATGTAAATGGTAAATAGCTGAGGCCGAGGCACTGATCCTTGTGGCACTCCACTAGTTACATCCTGCCAATTCGAGAATGATCCGTTTATCACTACTCTCTGCTTTGACTCTCTGACATGATGGGCCGAATGGCCTCCTTCTGTGTTGTTTAATTCGAAGAACTCCTTCCGTCCCACCCCTCACAGAACCGTGATAAGGTCCACCGAGCCATCACTTTCCACTCCACCAGCCTCATCATTCAACGTATAATCCTTGTAAATTCCACCAACTCCAGCGTGATCTCACCACCAAACATATTTTTCCTTCCTTTCCTCTCTCAGCATTCTGAAGGTGGCCCTCTCTTCATGACTCCCTGGTCCACACCTCTACACCACTAACACATGCTCTCCCTCCCCGGGATTCAAACCCAGGTCCTCTTGCTTGCGAGGTGGGTTCTCCAACCACAGAGGTACAGGACTCCACAATACACTACAGTACATGAATACAGACTCAAGGATCAAAAGGCTGCCCTTTATCTGCCTTTAGGCTGTGCAACCAGACTGTGAGATTGTTATCATTTTTATCCTTGTTCACATGATATCTGCAAAGTCCTTTTCCTTCTGCTCATCTTCCGTGACCCTCAAAAACTGTCATCAAGCTGTGAGACTAGAGCAGATTGTCCCAGTGTCTGGGCAGCTGTATACGGACACTATATGTCCAGTGCTGAGACACTCGGTTACTGAGATGGCACAAAATCAGCCTTTTATAACATCCACAATAATAACAGTAATAATCCTTGCAATTGAGACAGCGCCTTATCACGTCTTCTACAAGTCTCAAAGTGCTTCACAGAATATATGTTATACGTAGACTATGTTTTGTGCGCAAAACGCGGCAGCCAATTGCGCACAGCAGTGTCCCACAAACAGTGGTGGATTGAGTGACCACATTTTTTTCTTTTGAAGGGATTATTACTCCCGCCAATTGACGAACAACCGGCTTCCAACTCACTGCTAGGTAACAGAGGCACGTGGAGTAAGGCCCAACGTTTTGCCCTGCCTGGGAATCAAACTCAGGTCCTCTCGCTTGCAAGGCGAGTGCTCTAACCACTAAACTACAGGACTCCACATGTCTGTCCATTTTAATATTTCCAATGCATATATTTAAACTTCAATTTAAAAGGTAGAATAAGAGACAATGTACAGCCCACAGGTCATTCTGTAAATGTAGCAGACAGAGAAGAAAAACTATTTGCATTGTTTTATGGCGCGTTTCCTTTATCCTTTGTATTTTAGCCTCTTTCTTCCAATGCTTGACAAGGAGGAAGGCAGTGGCTCTCAGTGCCTACACTCACTCCTGGGAACCTCTCTGCTTGGACCTTCCTCTTCCCCACAGTCTCTCAACAGGGCTCACATTAAGCGATCCGCCAATCGACTAACGACCACCAGGTAAACAATTACTGCTAGGTAACCAGAGGCATGTGTGTGGAGTCAGAAAACTTGCCTAAGGTTTCGCCCTGCCGGGAATCGAACCCAGGTCCTCTCACTTGCAAGGCTGCTGGCATTCTCAGGCTGGGCTGCTGGCAGGGAATTCCTGCGCTATTAGTGATAGCAGGTTGTCCTTGGCAAGTCAGGGCAATCCATCTCAACGGCTGTACGGTGAGAGGACAACAGTCATTGACATGAAGGGGCTATAGGCCATGCAGCTCTGATATCTGTAAATTAAACAGTAGCATCTGACACTGTTCCTGTAATATAAGCAAATATTCCCCACTTTGACTCACACTAATTACTCTGTTAATTGATGCTCACCACACTTTCCCTGATTCATTGAATGATTAGACTGGAAGCTAAATGTTGACACATCTGGTGAGTTAGAGAAGACTGTCTATAATTACGCTTAATGTTAAATAAATGTTTGCTAATTGGAGGCTTTGCTCACACGTACTCTAACATGTGGCATAAAATGACCAGGATTTGGATAGAGGAAGAAAGCTGCAACAGGAAAATAGATTATTAAAAGGCAAACATGTTTCTAAATGTTATCTTGTGTGAATACTGCAAGATATTGTCTACCTGTGGTTAATTTGCTGATTAGATATGGATATGTGAGATTTCTTAGGCAGAGCGAATAAAGATCAGCATTTGATAACCCCTGTAACAAAATATTTAAATAGGTAAATAAAAATAAGGATGCAACACGTACTAAAGAAATACAGCATTGATATATATATGTGGTACATCAAATGCTGGAGTTCTTAGACATGGTCTCAGAGTAAAATGGGAGGTTTCATCCATTGGCCTTGATCTTAGTCTGAATTTAGATCCAGATTGTGGAACTATGAGATGGATTTCTAAGTAAAACGGATCAAAATGTCAATTCATTCACTTCTGTGGATAAACTGCACCAACATGACAGATACTTAATCTAAACAGAGTTTACATCCACATTAAACTGTCAGGCTTGCCTCAGTCAGTACATTCTCACCTCCAAGTCAGAAGTTCAATTCCAGGCAGAGGGCGAAACCTCGGGCAAGTTTCCTTACTCCACACAGAGCCTAATAATAATCCCTCCAAAACCAAAAACAATAATAAATTGGTCATTTTCAATCTACGACTGTTTGTGGGACATTACTGTGCGCAATTGGCTGCTGCGTTCGCCCACAAATATACAGTCAATTCACTTTACAGTGTGTTCTGTGAAGCGCTTTGGAACATCCTCCTGACGTGAAAAGCGCTATATCAAATGCAAGGATTATTATTATTATTATTATTATTATTATTAGAAGGATGTGGGTTCAAGCTCCACTTCGGGACTTTGAACTAACAGTCCAGGCTGATCTTCAGTACAAGAATTGTTCCACAAAGTCAACCATTGCCTTGAATAAGCTGACTCAGCAAGATGAATGTGTAAGAGGAGCCAACATGTCCCTCTGGCGGAAACATATTCATTACGATGCTAGATGAGTGAATATGACAATTAGGCAGAGCACATGGCTTCGCTCCCAATGCCTGGCATCAATCCTCCGGCTGCCAGCAGCACCACAGGCAGATTCATTGCTTAATGACCTATACAAGCCGTGCTTCCAGAGACTTTTCACATAGGACGACTGAGCTAAAGTGGAGCTTAAAAGAGACTCACAATTACCAAGGTCAGGCCAACAAGCTATCGTTAATGTGCTTTACAGTACAGTGACTCCAAGAACAGGCTTGCATGCCATCACGGGGTAGGTTTAGAAAATAATTGAGTAATTTTGCTTCTCACCCACCCATTTCCTATAACTCTGGAATGTATGTAAGCATGTTTCTGTAAGTATCAACGTTATACTGATGCCTTGCCAAAATCTTGTTACCTTTTTAACCTCTCACCAACAAACAACTTGCATTCGATCCCTTCTGATCCCAACCACCAGCTCGGGTACGGATCCCTCACTATCCAGCGACTTGGGACGTACTCCTGATGTGAAAGGTACGGTACACGTGTAATTTGTTGTTGCCTTTATATAGTGCCTTCTTGTAAGTTAATGTCAGAGCGAGAACGTGTTTGGACACTGATCAAACGCGTGGGGGGAGGGGAGAGCAACGCTGCCACAGGCAGTTAAAGAGACACACAGGGCAGAAAGGCTTCAGGTTTACTCCCTGCTCCACGCTGAGTGCTGAGTTACATGTTCTCATCCAGGACAGCAATAAATAGCAATGTTACCTAATGGGCTGAGCATTATCAGCCAGGCCTGTGCCCTCCCACCTCTCTCCCTGTTTGAAGCTGATATTTTATAAGCTGACATCAGGTTTGGCGGTAATGCTGGTGATTGCTGGCTGACTTACACAGCGGTGACCAGTGGGGCAACGGAACACAAGCTGCTGGTGCCCAGGGAATTAATGGTGTCAATGAAAATTGACTTACAATTAACAGAACACAGCCAGTCCCTGTTGTGACAGCACGACAGCCAGCAGGGGCTCGCAAGCTGATTCCTGGACTAAACATTTGACTTTGAATATTATAATTGAAGCAAAAAGAGAATTGGGAATTGACATATTTAACAACAACATCAACTTGCATTTATACAGTGCCCCTCACACAGATAAGTGTCCCAGAGTGCCACCCTGCGTTACAATATCTATTCAGCAACTATCATCTGGATTTAACAAAACAACTCCATCTTCAAATATACCGACTCACACACCTGTCTTGAAGCTAAGATTTCAATTGCGTCTGCACGATGGGGCTCCCGCATATTGGAGAGCGAGTATCAAAGCTCAGTAACAAAAGAGCTCTTTGTTTTCATTAATTCCTCCCATCTCTTTCCCAATGAAAATACCAACCCAGCTGCATTTGCACTTAGCTGTTTATTCCTCACTCGTGTTGGTAAAACACAAATCAGCATCTGGTATTAAAGCAGCACTTGTGAGGAGGAAAACAAGGTGACTTTCATGGAAATGCATGCTTAGCCACAGCACGGTTTGTTTGTGTGGCCTATCCTTGCAAAAACTGCTGTTGATTTAACTGACACAAAGAGGCTTTAATCCATTCAAAGGAACTGATCACTGGAGAAAACTGCAACAGCATAAAGCCTCCCTGTCAAGCAGAGCTATTCACAGCCAGATGGATGTCACAAAGTAATGGATATAAGTAAACAAAGATAAGAATGTGGGAAATCCATCGGATTCTAAGCTAGAAAGAGGGAAGGCCTTTTGTCCATTAATCATTCCCTTCCTCTACAAGGTAAGTCCTTTGCCCTTGTTACCAGCAACAAGTCAGGAATGTGGACTGACTGGGAGCCTCATTTACATCAGTTGCAAACTAACTGGGGGAACTCGAAAGGCTTTGGGAGAGATGCTGAGACTGGGGAGACGCCGGGTTTCTTACCTTTACTGCTGCTGGTGAGGAAAAGCTTCTCGGAGTTGGCATCGGAAACCTGGAGGACAAACAAAGTGATGAGTCACAACGAGGTTCACAATAAAACGTTTTGAAGCAAGTTTTCCAGGAATGACCGAGGACAGTTCTCGGAAATGCCAGAGGATGGCAGTAGAACTTAAAACAAACTTCCCCCTCGATCCCCTCCAGCACAGTCTGTCAGACAGCAGCCAAAGCCGGCAACAACATCCAGACCAGCGGCTGAGGAGACACCACACCAGACTGCATTGCGCTGCTTCTCTCCTCTCAGGCTCAGAAAGGATCCTCCAGTTAATTAAAAACTCTTCTTAAACCTTTATCTAAACCTTCAGTTTATGGCTTCAGACACCTCGATATAGCCTAAAATCTGCTTCACATCAGCAGGTAATCACTGGATCATTTCAGCTGCACGAGCAATTGATATCAACAGACATTTGTTCCAGGCTGGTATCTGATCTTATTTCCAGATGTAACCAGACATAAGAGGCTTTAAATATGTAAAACAGCTATTGTAAACCTTCAGTGATCCTCCTTGCACCAGCTTCTGGAGCTAGCTTGGGATCACCATTATAGAATCCAATACTAAGCTCCCAGTAATAACCTATAGGCTTAGGATCAGAATCAACATCCAGTATGCATTTGACAAACACCATGTAATCTCGCACTTTGGATCATGTCGATGGCACTAAGTTAATCTTACACATTGTTTAGAGCCAATCCTGAGCATTTCTAGAGAGGTTAGACTCCGGTTTACAGCACTGAAGGCAGTCATTATGTCTGTGGCAGTGCTAGCTCTCAACTGGAGCTCTCTACTCTAACCTCATTCCCTGGTCTCTCTCTCCCCATCACAACAACAAAATGACATTGTTGTGCTAGTGCTCGCTCCCCTTCTGGAGCTCTCTACTCTAACCCCATCACCTGATCTTTTCCCTATATCCGGGTTTATTCTCCCGTTTCTTGGACTGTAATAGGCTTTTCCAATCCTGCAGATTCCTAATAATAATCCTGGCATTTGATACAGCGCCTTATCATGCCTTCGAGATGTCTCAAAGCGCTTCACAGAATATACTGTAAAGTGACTTGACTGTATTTTGTGTGCAAAACGCAACAGCCAATTGCACACGGCAGTGTCCCCCAAACAGTCATGGGTTGAGTGACCAAATTATTATTATTATCTTTTGAAGGGATTATTAACCCTGGAAAAGCGATCCACCAATCAACTAACAACCAGGTTCCTACGGACTAGGCCACCAGCGGCATGTGAAGTAAAGAAACTTGCCCAAAGTTCTACCTCCCCGGGAATCGAACCCAGGTTTTCTTGCTTGCGAGGCGAGCGCTCTAACCACAAAGCTACAGGAACCCACAGGATTCCTATGGAAAACAGCCCAACCTTAACTCCAACCCTTCATCCTTGGAATCATTTTACTGAATCTCTGCTGTACACTCTCCACTTCTGATGTGTTGTGTCTATAAATGACAATTTACTGTCTCTAATTCCTCTGATCACACAGTCTTTACAGGGGTTATTCTCGCGGTCAGCAGTTGCCCGAGGCAGTTGTTGTGAAAGCAAGCTGAATAAAACATGTGTAATTGACCTAAAACGGAGAGCAACAGCATTGGAAGAGGGCACCACAGGCTGACAACAGATTACTGTGGCTAAATTCTTCTACATTTTATTCATCCAATAAAATAAATTCAAACCGTGGCTGTGTAAACATTTCCTTGTACTCATCTGAGCCACACACTTTTCAACCCAGGATTGTGAGTGAGGAGTGACAGAGGGGGTTTGGAATGGAAACCCCATGAAGCAAATTATTGTGAATTCTGCTGCTGCAAACACTCAACGCAATTCAGACCGGATCCTCACAATCCAGTTACAGTACGGCAACCTCCCCTCCCTCTGTCCCTCAATCAAATATTATTCTCATCAGAAAATGCAGAATCACACAGCCCAACCTTTACTGATTGTGTCAAAAGACACTCTACTCCTGTAACATTACTGGGTTTCAGGTTAGTAAACAATTGGGAGACTGTGAGAATGTGACATTTAAACAGTTTTTTACCACATGGGATTACCTCTGCCTCCTGCGGGTTACAGCACAGGGAGCTGACTGTCAGGGATGGCCGCAGCCCGAATAAAAGTAATTGAAAATCGCTGTTCACAACTGAGGCACTGGATTGAGCTAATAGAACAGAGATATTGTTTTGTTTAAGGTTTGGGCAATAGATACTAATAAAGTATGACTGACAAACTGTTCATTTAATTGGTCGATCACTGCTCTAAACCGAAGAGCCTAATATAAATGCTGTGGTTACTTACACAATACTGCACAGAGAAAAGAAAATTTCTTTATTTAAGTGCTCCGAGACACGGAGGGCGATGAGGGATAAGGCAGGGCAGGGGGGGTGATGGACAGCTCGCTGTGAGTGGGTGGAGCAGTGGGGCAGTGGGTGGGGAAGTGGGGTTTGCTGTGGGGCAGTGGGTGGGGTTGCTGTGAGCTGGTTGGGGGGCAGTGGGGTGAGATTGCTGTGGGTCGGGGGAGGGGGAAGACCTGCTGGGCCGAATGGCCTCCTCGTGTTCTGTAATTTTCTAGAATTCTACATTGTGGAGTCCTGTAGCTCAGTGGTTAGAGCACTCGCTTTGCAACTGAGAGACCTGAGTTCAATTCCCGGCAGGTCAGAGCCAAACCTCGGGCAAGTTTCCTTACTCCACACAGAGCCTAATAATAATCCCTCCAAAACCCAAAACAATAATAAATTGGTCATTTTCAATCCATGACTGTTTGTGGGACATTGCTGTGCGCAATTGGCTGCCGCGTTCGCCAACAAATATACAGTTAATTCACTTTACAGTATATTCTGTGAAGCACTTTGGGACGTCCTCCCGATGTGAAAAGCGCTATATCAAATGCAAGGATTATTATTATTATTATTTGTATCTGATTTGGTGACGGAGAAGATTTTGGTCAGGCACAAATAACAACAACCAATAATCCTTGTGTTTGACCTAACACCTTATCACGTCAGACATCTCTCAAAACACCTTCCAGGGCAGACTGTAAAGCCACGAGGCTGTGGGCATGTACACACACACACACACCAGGCTGTGGCGAGTCACTTTACAACCCCAGCCCATCTCTGGCTCCAAAGCCCTGGCACAGGAGCAGCTTTCAGCTCACAATCTGCCATCAGCTGCCAGTGCACATGGCAACTCATAGCTCTAACAACTTGCAGTCAGTCGGCATCCAAAAGCTCTGCTACACAGCAGCAACCCAACTGCTTTCAGAGAGGTTTCACTCCGTCTAGTTACAGAGTGTGAATTATTTATGCAGTGACTTTAAAATGCCTTTTAAATTCACTTCTACAGTTATGTTTTATAAATATTTTACATTATACAATTTAAAGATGAGTTAACGTGTTGGTGAAGATGCTGGGCTGTCTTTAGTAACAGGCTGAACGGAGCTAAGATGCAGTCGCTTTAAGGATTTAACACCGCTTCCTTCTGAGAAGCACAAAGGTCGACAGTTTCATTCTGAACAAACTCCGTCTGTAAATGTCAACTGAACGCAGTCTAATCCCCAGCCGTCTCCACAGTCCAGGCTATTTGCGATGGGAAATTAAGCATTTTAAAAGCAATTTAAGGCAATACAAAAATGAATGTAGTACAGGGTGGGGGGTGGGGGTGTTGATGTGTGAACAGTTAGTGTTAAACCACAGCTCCGACAGTCAGCTGTACCTGCCCATTGCCGCTCCCTGCCAGAAACCCATCGTTTCTCTAACGTGTGTAACCTCCTTCACATTGATCTGTTTTCACCCGGAGCTGATTGTTTTCATAAAGAAATCACTTCATCTATTTGACGTGCCTCAGGAGTGAACCTGAAAATGTTTGTGACCCAGTGAATGGCTTTAATTCACTAATTCTCATCACTATTCATCCACTACTCATCAAGAGAATGGTAGTCATTGCCAACACCTCCCTTCAGACATCTCCCCAAACCTGTTCAGCTTGTGTCTTCCCTCCACATGCCCTCTGCCTAACCACCAGGTCTTTTCAATCTCTTTAAGAATGTTGAAGCTGACAGCGCCAGCACTGGTGACCTTGGGATTGTCCAGGCCATCGGAGATCCTCTGAATGGCCTCCTAGGCTGACATTTCCGGAGCATCTCCGTCTTCTCATTATCTGTTCTTTGGTCAACAAGACTGTGGTCGAGCCTAGAATAATCCCCACCGCTCTGCTGCTGACATACAGTGAGCTTTGCTACAGATTCTCGCTGGGTATTTTGCCCGGGTTCAAAACCTGCTCTGACCTGACAAAGTGCTGCCCCAGCCCAGATGCTCCCACTATTCCCGTTCCCCGCCTGTGAGTGGAATTAGCTTCCAGTCAGCCAGCCAGCGGGCGGTCACAGTAATGACTCGATTAATGGAAAGATTGTCGGTTTAGCTGAGCTCAGGAACTCGCCATAGGTCTGAGTGACAGTTTGTGCTGCAACAAGTTAATACTTCAAATAGATCCTGACACTCGGTGGACACCAGCTGCTTCATGTCCCCCGGACTTGGTGATCGGCCATTCAGCATCTCTGCCCCCACACTCTGGAACTCTATCCCACAATCCCTCCACCTCACCCCCACTCTTGCCTCGTCAAGTCCTGTCTAATGACCTTCCTCTTTCACCGTACTATCGGCCACCCCCACCTCCCACAACCTCGCCACCTACCTACCCATCCGCAACCCTCCCCACCTCCCTCACGCCCCCCACCCATCACCCTTAGCTCAGAGACAGCTCCTGGTGACTCTTCTGTGGACACTGGTACCTGTCAGGGTTTCCCAGCAAATCTTTGACCAGACGACTAAAAGCTAAACATGGGGCTGGTTGGAAGCCCTGAGAAAGCACAGGCACAAAGGATTGTATTGATTTGTGCACAGAGCAGTAAACAAGAGACACAGCTTGAAAGGGATCTGAAGCAAAGATAAGATCATCCATCACTTGTGGCTGATGGCAGGTATCAGACTCACGACAAGATCACTATCAGTGGGTTAATGACTTTACAGCAAAAGGCAAGGCTTTGATAGCTCCTGACAACAGACTCCGGGATCTATGACAGATAGATGGGTGTTTACTGCACTTTCATTCAAGCACCATGTTCTGACTAATGAGAGGCCAAGACACCAAAGAACAACAGAATCTGGGGAAGACTGGATGCCACTGAAGAGCAAACCTTTCCCATCCAGAATAATCCATTGTAAAAAACAAGGACAAGATGAAAGCAACTCCATTCCTCTGATACCATTAGTCACATTCCTTCAAACTTTCTCCAAAAGAGGATCTTTGAATATCCAACGTTTATTTCTTTCTTCCATATAATACACCTCAAACTTATCAAAATCAACAACAACAACTTGCAATTCTCTAAGTAAATATATAAATGCTGTTCACCCAGGACGGCATCTCAGAGCACTCAACAGTGGCGGAGCTGAGCCAGGGGGAGGGGGAAGGTGACCGTAGGCACAGTCGAAGAGGAAGGTTTTCAAGCGCAACCTGAAAAAGGAGAGAGAGGTGGCAAGACAAAGGGATTGAGGGAGGGAGTTCCACAGTTTTGGGGCTAAAAGCACGGCGACCGATGGTGGGGTGGAGGGTCCAGGAGGCCGGAGCCAGTCAAGTGGAGGCAGTAGGTAGCAGTTTAGGGAGAGAGCAGGTTGGAGAGATAGGAGGGAAGGCCAAGGCGTGAAGGGAATAGTTGAGGCAGAAGGTGATGAAAGTGAGGAAAAGGGTTTTGGCAGGTTTTGGAGTGAAGCACAGATAGAGACGGGCAATGTGGCGGAGGAGGAGGAAAGTGGTCCTGGTTGGGGACTGGGTGTGGGTTAGAAAGGAAAGCTGGTGTTTGAACCCGACACCTAAGTTGCACACGGTTCGGTGAGTCTTAAGGAGGGATCGGGGAGGGTGAGGAGGCCTGAACCACAGGAGAGAAGTTATTGACAGGAGTCAAAGAGTATGGCTTCCATCTTCAGTCCTAAAATTAAGGGTCAGCCTTTTAGAACAGAGTTGAGGAAACATTTCTTCACTCAGAGGGTAGTGAATTTATGGGACTCACTACCCCAGAAAGCTATAGATATTCAGTCCTTGAACATTTTCAAGGCTGAGACTGATAGATTTTTAAAAAATAGAGGGATTAGGGGATATGGGGATAGGGCAGGTAATTAGAGTTAGGTCTGAAGATCAACCATGATCTTATCAAATGGAGGGGCACAGGCTCGAGGGGCCGAATGGCCTACTCCTGCTCCTAATTCTTATGTTCTTATCTTGTCACGTTCAGCTGCAGGTAGTTTGCACTCATCCAGGCCTTGATGTCTGTCAGACAAACTGATAGAACATCATTGGACTGGAAGTCGCGGGTGGAGGAAGAGAAGGAGATTTATGTGTCATCCACATACATGTGGAAGTTTACCCCATGTCTGCGGATAACAAGGCCAAAAGGGAGCATGTTTATAAGGAAAAGAAAAGGGCCAAGGATGGAGCCCTGGGCTACCCCACAGGTGACTAGGCGTGATCGAGAGGGGAAACCATTGGCCAATATGAAATGCTGTAGGTTAGTTAAGTAGGACTGGAACCATGTGAGTGCAGTCCCACTAAGGTGGATGAGGGTGGAGAGGCGGTGGAGGAGGATGGCGTGGTCGACTGTGTCGAACTTGGCGGAGAGGTCCAGGAGCACAAGGAAGCAGAGGGACCCCTGGTCACAGAGAGAGGGGGGGGATGCCATTTGTTACTTTAACGAGCGCTGTCTCCGTCAAACAATAAGTTCAGCAAAAACTAATGAAGGCTTGTTCCCTGGAGTGCAGAGTGACTAAACTTCAGCTGGGTGTCAGCCTGCAGTCCACAACAGATAGTATTGTATTGTACTTGTATATATAACAACAACTTGCACTTATATAGCGCCCTCCACAAGGGTAGTCTCAGAGCCCTTAACAGTGGCAGAGTCTGACAATGTCCTGCTTGCCCAGTCAGGGTGATCTTTGTGAAGTCTTTGCTCTCACAAAATATCACCTGAGCCGGCCCTTTGGCGAAATAGTTTCATGATCAGGACAACTAACTAATTATCACGTTAAGAAAAGTTGTAATTTGTGTTAAACCATCTCTAATGGAGAACATTTGGAAATAACCAGATGGGTACAAGTTTTTGCCCAAGAGATGGAGGAGGCTGATAAAAAGGTAGAGTCTGGTGTTAAGTAGCAACTAAGCTAAGCACTCAGAAAGGGGCGCAGTTAGAGAAATATTCTGTAAACATCACAAACGCGACTCTGCCATTTGAATTGTTCACACCTCGTATCAGACAGAAAAAGAACCTCGTATTAATTATTCTCAAATTCCAAAAGGTGCGCGAGAAAACATTCTGACTGTAATTGTGATAAAGAAATGAAGCTTTTATCCACAGGATTATGTTTGAAGCCAGAAAGGAAACCAAATCTCGTTTGTGTATTTGCGTTGGGGATCTCGAGGCACAGTACCC
This sequence comes from Callorhinchus milii, assembly GCF_018977255.1. Taxonomy (NCBI): domain Eukaryota; kingdom Metazoa; phylum Chordata; class Chondrichthyes; order Chimaeriformes; family Callorhinchidae; genus Callorhinchus; species Callorhinchus milii. Next base: position 284,197 of record NW_024704751.1, on the reverse strand, counting down.
TGAGGATCAAGCTAGATTAGGAGCAGCTGAAATTCCACAGCTTTCCCAGGGAAGTCATTAGTTTTCATTTAGTGAGATGACAAATTGATCGAGCGTGATTCACACCTTAGCTCTGAATCTAAACTCAATCGACATGTCTGCCATATTGCCTGCCAAACCACAGGTCTAAAGACGTGTTTACTCTGTGGAAACACGATCTCTCCTTCTGTACCGCGGTGTGAAGCCGAACTGAAAAGAAAAAAGGCACAGCTCTTCATTCTGTTCATTATCGCCTTCCTAAAGCGTGAAGCAAGTGTGTGAAATGGGTCAGATACAAGAGTGTGTCTGCTTAGTGCCAAGCTGCACCTCATTAGAAATCGAATGAACGATATTGCAGAGCGAGCCAGACAATCTGACTGGCAGTTAGAGATCTGAAAGCCTACTGTAAAAGGGATTCTGAGCTGCATTGCAGTCTAAATACTGGAGCTGCTTCTGTCCTCTCAGAGCAAACCATAATGGGACCCATGGAACCCACTCTCACAACAGTTAAATAGCTGAGCCAATGACAGGCTCTCAAATTAAACTGAAGAGCAGTTCAAATAAATAAGCCCTATTTAACACGGAGCTCTGATGGCGAGGATTCTAAAGCAGCGTCTCTTGTTAGACAGCTGGTTCAGGGTCACGGTGGCGGGTGCAGATCCTGTGCTGTATTAGCTATTTGTGACCGAGTGATAAGTGCTATCCTGTTCTCCCAAGAGTACTCTCCTTCAAATGGATTTATGATTAAGCATTTTGACTACTCTCTCAGCGAGCAGCATAGCAGTGTGTGGGAAATTCTTCTCTTGGCTCTGGGACTCACCAAGCGACCTTCTAAGCTAAATATACCGATCACTCAGTGAGCCGCGCTTTGTGAACAGAGGCTTGTAACCATAAAGTACTGGCCAAGGAGCAAGATGAAAGAAAAACATTCAAATGCAGCCAATTACACACCATCAAATGCAACGATTATTATTATTATTGTTACACAACTGTACTTTGTGGGTAAGTGTGCTTTGAATAATGCACAACACATACTTAATGAACCACTCAGTAAAATCAAGGAGCTTGTCTTAAAATTATTTTTGTGGCACGGAAATTGATCTTCAATGTCCCTGTCACCTATGGCCACAATATTCTGGATTGCTCTCTTACTTTCTTATTCCTTCATACCCAACCTCCTCTCTTCTCTCCCCATTTCTTCTCCGGCACATATGCTGCCCACCCCCGCTCTACTTCTCTCACACAATCCTGTGGAGTCCTGTAGCTCAGTGGTTAGAGCGCTTGCCTCACCAGCAAGAGAGCTGGGTGTGATTCCCGGCAGGGGGCGAAACCTTGGGTAAGTTTCCTTACTCCAAACGTATGATGATAATTCCTCAAGAAAAAAACAATAACAATTTGATCACTTCAATCCACGGCTGCTTGTGGGACGCTGCTGTGCGCAATTGGCTACCGCGTTTCACCCACAAAAATACAGTAAATTCACTTTACTGTCTATTCTGTGAAGCGCTTTGAGACGTCTAGAAGATGTGAAAAGTGCTATATCAAATGCAAGGATTATTATTTTACTCCCACTCCCCACTCTCTCTCCCCTTACTCTCTAGTTTACCTCTCTCTCTCTCCTCACTCTCTAGTTTATCCCCCTCTCTCGTTCCTCCCTCACACTCTGTTTGTTCTCTCTATTGCTATGTTTTAGTCTCTATGGCCTGGCAGTGGGTGGTCGCTGCTCTAATGAATGGAGAACGTTGAGGTTGGAGGAAAGGCTAGCTAGCTTGTTTGACGTGGAAGCTTGAAGTGTGGGTATCAACAAAAGGCGAGTGTCAGCAAATGGCTAAATGGCTGTGTGAACCTTGGAATCTTTTTACAAACGCTGATTGTGAACAGGGAAACTTGGTGAACGTTTGCTATATTCCCTCCTCCCGGAGTAAATTAGATTGTTAACCTAAAGTTTCCCAAGTTTATCTCATGTGATTATTTCTAAGAAAAAGGACGGTTTATGAAGTTGAATTGTCATGTTTTATTAAGCAGAAGGTTTAATCTGTGTGAGGCGACTTACTTTGTGACTTACTTTGTAATGGTTTCCAGGGGCAATTAAAATTGCTGACTTTGCCACTCAAGTCTAAGCATGGGACTGAGCAGACGGCAAGCACCACATTGATTGATTGATTGATTGATTGATTGATTAATTGGATTTCCATCAGAATTTCCAGGTTTTTTTCTAATTGGTTTAAGTCCTTATAAATAGGCTACAGTTGCATAAATTATAAATTTTGACCCTATATGTATGAACCAACTTCAAAGCTGAAATCTAACCTGAAAATGTATTGAACTGGAAACTGCCCATTTGCAAAGTACATTCCATTCCTCAAACTATCATGTTCTAAAATTGCTGAGGACACAGATCTTATTCCATCCTTTAGATGAGACTTTAAACCGCGGTCCCTGTGCCTGCTCAACAACAAATTACATTTGTATAGCGCCTTTCACGCCGGGAGGACGTCCCAAAGTGCTGCCAGGGTGAAGGTTAAAGATCCCACAGCGCTGTTCACAGGATGTGGAACTTTTCCTGGTTTCCTGTCAATAATCCCCAGATAAAACCAGTCGGTCACTTCATTGCTTATTTGAAGGACTTTGTTGTGGGCCCATGACCTGCTGCATTCGCCTATAAATTGCTTTACAGTTTAAAAAAAACTTTTTGTATAAAATAATTTGGTTAACAAAATTAACATGGTTCTGTTAAACTACTATCAGCGGCAATTACTAACATCTGGGAGCCAATTAGCAATACTAACGTTGTGTGTAAATAGAGTGGCTGGCAGTTTTTCCACTAGACTGTTTCTTTATTAATCTTCCAGATGTTTCCATATCCAGTGGAATAGAAAGTAAAACCCATTGCAACAGCTTAAGTAGTCAGGCAGAACTCTGAACTCAGGTGTCAAACCAAACATGATAGCTTCCATTCTGAAATCTAAAAATACATAGAACTCATGGTCTTCCTTCAGTAATGAGGAACTTTGATAACAAGCAGTTGACAATGTATTTGATGGACTGCCCTTTACTACAGAGCTGTATAAATGCAATTGTTGTATCTAACGCAGCCCCTAGTGAGTGTGAGTGAGTGTGAGTGAGTGAGTGAGTGTGTGTGTGTCCCTGGCTATGTGGAATGCTCAGTCTGGTTTAGATACCCTTAAGCACGGTGATGAGTTTCTGTATGTGTCAGACACGCGGCTGACTAAAAAAATCTTGTGCGGAGATGCAAGATCCCCTCCACCCCACCCACAGGCAAAGATCAATGGAGAGGGAAGAAATTCACCGCTTTGGCACACTGGAATTGTACATTCAAACCCTTGCTTGTAGCTCATTAGGTTCTCTAACAGCCCGTGATTTACTACTAACTAAGGCCTCGGTCGCTGCCCGTTCTCATTACTGTTGCTGGGTTTGAAGCTGTTGTGGTTTCGATGCCGGTGGCATACACAGCAACACCCTTCAGCCCACCCACGGGCTGCAGCTTGGCTGAACACTGAGGAAGGCCCCTCACACTAAGATTGGAAATGTTGGTGTGGAGACAGAGAGCTGGGTTCTCCTGTGTCCCGCCTCACTCAAATTCAACAAAAATGATCACATTTTGTTATTGGTTTAATTGCTGTGTTTGAGACGTTGCCAGCAGAGATTAGCCTCAGTTTAGTACATAACAATATTCACTTCGTTTCTAATTAATCTCATCCTGTGAAGTGCTTAGAGATGTTTATTTAGGTGAAGCGCACTGTATCATGTAAATTAGTCTGAATTGCAGCATCAAGTAGGATTTAAGCCTTTTTGTAGTTCTACCTATGGACAAATGTAAGGCTGGCTTCTGCACAGTATTGTCTCAGATTTCTTTGTCACTTCATTAGATTGCACTCAAAACAATTCTGAGTTGGAGCACATGGTCTCCGTGTGAATAGACTGGGGTAAGGGGCAATCACACTGAGACCCGTCCGCTCAGTGACACACCCAGCACGCTCGACCAAATGCCACATGTATCAACTCGACTACACAAAAGCCTTAATCCAAGATGCTTTTTGTGTCCGTTGTACACACTAGGGACAAGTACAACCTAAATCCCAAATCCAAGCTTATCGGAATCTGGCCAGTCCCAGCTTAACCTGAACTTCCTGCATTCAGGCAGTTTTCTTTCTTCCAACCTTAACAGCAAACCAGAAAAATGGAACAGAGCCAAGATCCTACTTTTCTGGTTTAGCAAATGGTGATCCTGGCATTTGCTTAGTTACCAGGGATTCACCTAGTAGATATTTACAGCGTAAATAGGTGCAGGTTAATGGGAACCTTTGGTGGATAGGGTTGGGGCAGGGCTGGGGGCCAGGCTGTCGGCAGTTGATACACTGAAGAAACATTTGAAGACGAGAGCCACCGAAGCTGAGCGACCACCACAAACTCCTGTCACTTTCCATTGATTTGCTGCACACCATTCCCATCTCTTTACTGTGTACAACACAGGATGTCATACATTAGATAAACATAGAACTGCTAGCCTGCTGGAACATGTGCGATGGAGGCCAGAGCGGGTGGGGCGGGGGAGGGATGCTAGCTCCCACTGCAGCAAACTATCTCATCCCATTCCCCTGCTCTTCCCCTCGTCCCTCCTGTTCCTGAATTACACAGGAACGGAAACGCCATTCCACAAAGGCAGCTCAGGCTTCACACGGGCCACAATTTGCCCACACGGCCCCGGGTTAGTGTTTACATTGATCAGCAGCACAGATCACAGCAGCCACAGAGCGCTAACCCGTCACTGTCAGCACGTGGGCAGTGGCTACAGCACAGATTGCAGTCAGTCACTGGCAACGTAAAGCCTGGGAGCACCATCCACACCTGTCAGCAGCGGGCATTCAGTCTGTAGCTTAATAAACCCCAGCAGCCAACGGCTCCCTGCTTCCCCAAGCTGCCCCGCTACAGTCTCCTTCCACAGTAATAGTTCAACTGAAACACTGCTGGATTGTGAGCAGGGAACTGGAAAGGCAAGAAACCTGAGGATCTTCATACAGCAGCAGGGCACAGGGCACAGGGTAGGTGTCACATCCAGCAATGGCCGCCAGTGATGAAGGTTCTGCATGGAGGCTCCAACAGGAGGTGGTCTTCTTGTTACTGACAATCAAACTCTCACCTATTCCCTTCTACGTTCAGTTACATGTGGGCAGTGTAGGCACTGACAGAACATCAGCAAACAGCAGAGACAAGAGAGCACCTGGTAACCAACCAGCCATAACCCTGAGGGGGTCAACACAGGAACCTTCAAAAGCTGGCTTGATAAACAGCAACAACTCGGTGAGTTCAGTAGAATTGGACATACTTGCAAGAGAATTAATATGGAACAGATCCAAAATTGCAGAGTGAAATGAGTCTATGATGGCTGGTGATGTGTAAAGCAGAGCTTGTTCACTCCGCTAAATTAGTTGCACAATTAGATGTGACAAACAAGTCACTGAATTAAAAGTCCAATAGAACCGACAGCAATGCCTGCCTGTGCAAAAGCAACAACTGCACAGCAGCGCCCGTTCTCCACAGCTCTGCCTGCTGACAGTTACAGCAGCTCTTTATTGTGTAGCGAGGCTTCCCAACAGGAGTGTGAAACCTTATTTTTGCTCCAGAGCTCCGAGTACTCAATCTGGTCTCCAGGAGTGAAAAATACATTAATCTATCCAGCCCTGCGATGGCGGAACCATAAACCTCTGGATTAAGTGGAGCTCGGAGCAGACTATCAGCATTGACGGAGATAGCTCCACTGGGGAACCAGCACCAATATAGGCTTGATGGGCCTTCCTCTGGGATGTATTTCCTTTACAACAACAACTTGCATTTATATAGGACCCTTCACCCAGGATAGCGTCTGAGTGTTTAACAGCCTGACGCTGGGCCTGGGGGACGACTGATACAGCTGGAGATGCACAAGACAGGTGATAAGGACACATAGGAAAGTCAGGAGCCCTGGAGACTATATCGCCTTGTTCATTGGGGGCAGAGATTTGATAGCTAGTGGTTACTGATTTCCTTGTCTCAGCTTCGGGTCTTTTTATGATTTACACCTCATTGAGGGTTTGACATAACTTTGTCAGGTAAGCCACTTGTTTTCAATAGGAATTCACAGGTGATACCAGGTTAAACTGTTGGACGTGTAAAGTGGATCACTTATTGGAGGAGCTGAGAACGAGTCAATACAAGAGTCAAACTGAATTCCCTCCAGACACAGAGTTTAGAACCTGGACAAATACCAACACCATCAATAAATAACCTCTTTACATTAATTATAATGCACTGAATTAAAAATATCCCAGACTCACTGAGCAGTTTCAAAACCTTGTTAATGCACATTCTTATTATTGCTGAATTGGAGAATGCCGATCTTTCGACAGAAAATGCTCAGTCATTTACAACAGGAGCTCATTAACATACGTCAGGTAGTCAATTGCCAGGAATGGTTATGAGAGGCTGGGGTTTAAAGGCAGCCTCAAACACATTCAGAGAGAAAGTAAAACCACTGTGTCTGACTGGCTGCTGCTAAACGATTGAGCCTTTGGGAGGCAAAGGTTTTATTCCTTAAATGTTCCCCGTGAATGAGGATAAAGAGCTTTAAACACTGTGGAGCTCGCACCAATGTGAGACAGACAGCCCAGTGGAGAGACTGGGTGTGTAACCAGGGTGTGTCGAAGGCATGAGGCTGATGGAGTGAGGCATTAGCCAGACAGCAAGCTGACTGTGTGTGTGTGTGTGTCTCAGAGGGAGACAGACACCTGGCCCTCAGTCATCTCAGCCTGACATTTTAATAGCTCCTCATCACAAGGCGAGTGGCCATGTGTCATTTGAATGGCACACCTTGCTGTCAGCCTGGGAGGAATGTCCCACCCTGACAAGCTGAGCAATAATTTGAGCTTACTACCTCAGGCCTGAGGGGACATCAACACAGCCTTCATCTTCTTCATTAAAGCTCCTCAGAAAATCCATTTTCCTTTAAAGTCCGACCAACAGATGGAGTAGAATTAACTGTGCCATCAAGTCCCGCTGGACACCGCCAGAATGCCTTCCCTTTCAAGTGCTCCTGTGTGTTACAAAGTACTCTTCGTAAAAGCAATTACTGCAACATTCCCCTATAAAATAAAGCTGACTTTAATGGCCAATAAAAAACGGCTTCAATTTTTTACGAAATCGGTCTCACAAGAGCCTTGTTATTTGCAGTTCAAAGGCTCGGCTCACTTTGCAGTGTGTTCTGGGGTTACAGGCTTCTTACTAGGCCATTTCTTTCATTACCACATTCTTGATGAATGAAGAAGAAAACATCCTAGCATTTCTTTTAAAGGACGGCTCAGAGCAAAGGGATAACACACTGATCTTGGGGACGGGACAAAGTGATGAGATTAGAAAACAGTGAACGCAAACCCTCTGAACATCATTATTCTTGGTATCCACCCCTTGTACAATGTGGAGACGGATTCAACTGTAACATTTCTTAGCAATGAGACTAGGCTGTTGCTCAACCACAATAATGAACTGTGAAAAGCCACAGCATTAAGATTCTCACAGCGTCTGGGTGTCAGGGACCAGGGCTGTTGCCATACCCCTGGCTGGTATCGCTGTTGGTGTTTCCATCGCTGCTCAAGGTGATGGCTATAGAGCTTGGAGCTAACCAGAGTTTTCAGACTCTCCGGGAAGAGCTAATATTTCAGGCTAAAATCTTAGCCGATTTATATGATATAATAATAGATATTATCATCGATTGTTTGCGGTAATACTGATATTATTATAGATAACACAAAATAAATGTACAAAGAATATTTAAATAGGATTCACTGGCGTGAACATAGGAAACTGTTGTACCCCCCCCACCCCTCCACACACACACACTGATACAGAGACACACACACAGAGACAGAAACACACATAGAAACATACACACACTGACAAAGAGACACACACATAGACCAACAAGACAGACAGGTACACACCGACAGAGAACAAACACACACAAACATACACAGACACACGCATACACATACACATAGACAGACAAGACACAAACAGGCACACACTGACAAGAGAACACACACACACAAACATACACAGACACACGCATAGACACACACATAGACAGGCAAGACACAGACAGATACACACAGACAGAGGACACACACACACAAACGTACACAGACACACATATAGACAGAGAAGACAGACAAGCAGACACGGACAGAGAACACACACACAAATATACACACAGACACGGAGACACACACATAGACAGACAAGACACAGAGAGGCACACACGGACAGAGAACACACACACACACATGAATATACACGGACATACACACAGACACAGAGACACACACAGACAGGCATACACAGACAGAGAACAAATACACACAAACAGACGCACATACACACACAGACAGAGAAACAGACGGAGACACACGCAAATTCAAGCTGCCCTCTGACAGGGCTCTGAGGCACTCAGTGTCCCGCCATTAGCTCCAGGATGTCAATTTGGAAACATCAAACACTATCACTTGTTTAGCAGTTGTTAATCCCCACAGCAAAGGCGCTGAGAGCTTCCATCTCTGTAAGATTTCAGAGCTGAAAACAGTGACTCCCCAACTGCTGTGTGCTTGGCTTTAATGAGCCGCCCTGAAGCCAGCCTTAATCCCCGCCTCTGGCCACAGAGAGAGAAGCCATTAGTGATAAAATGAACAGAAAAGCATTTGCATCAAATCAGCTTTAAATCACTTTTTATGATAACGCAGCCAAGCAGCCTGTCACTGAAGGTGTCACTGCTCTCTCTCTCCTGACAACCTTTAACTGCACTTTATCACTATCTTTCTACCTCTCTCCTCATGAGCTGCTTCTCTCACAGCAATTAAAGTCACCATTAAAGCCACTGAAACCTTCCACCTTGTCCTCCAACGTCCTTTCCATCTGAGCACGGATCAGGAAGTGATGAGGTTTATCATTCCTTCGCTAATAGTTTTATTATTCTACCAATTATTATTGTTGTTAGTGTGTCCTTCCATCCTCTCAGGGGCCACCCTGGCCTCCGCCTGTCACACCCGCTTCCCGGACACTTTCGGGGAATAAAATCTCTGACAATTGGGATCAGTTTATATTCACCCCAAACCCTGTGTGTGTGTGAGAGAGTGAGTGTGAGTGAGTGTGAGAGTGTGAGAGATGTGCATGTGTGTGACAGAGAGGTGTATGTGTGAGAGTGTGAGGTGTGTGTGTGTGAAGTGTGTGTGAGAGAGAAGTATGTGTGAGAGGCGTGAGTGTGAGAGAGTATGAGGTGTGTGTGTGTGAGGTCAGAGTGTGAGAGATGTGTGTGTGTGTGAGAGAGGTGTGTGAGTGTGAGGTGTGTGTGTGAGAGAGTATGAGAGGTGTGTGTGTGTGAGAGAGAGAGATGTGTGCGTGTGTGTGTGTGAGATGTGTGCGTGTGAGTGTGTGTGTGAGTGTGTGTGAGTGTGTGTGTGTGTGTGTGAGTGTGTGTGTGTGTGTGTGAGTGTGTGAGTGTGTGTGTGAGTGTGTGTGAGTGTGTGTGTGTGTGTGTGAGTGTGTGAGTGTGTGTGTGAGTGTGTGTGAGTGTGTGAGTGTGTGTGTGAGTGTGTGTGAGTGTGTGTGTGTGTGAGTGTGTGTGAGTGTGTGAGTGTGTGAGTGTGTGAGTGTGTGTGTGAGTGTGTGTGTGAGTGTGTGTGTGAGTATGTGTGTGAGTGTGTGTGTGAGTGTGTGTGTGAGTGTGTGAGTATGTGTGTGAGTGTGTGTGTGAGTGTGTGTGAGTGTGTGTGAGGTGTGTGTGAGTGTGTGTGAGTGTGTGTGTGTGAGTGTGTGTGTGAGTGTGTGTGTGAGTGTGTGGGTGTGTGAGTGTGTGTGAGTGTGTGTGAGTGTGTGAGTGTGTGTGTGAGTGTGTGTGTGAGTGTGTGGGTGTGTGTGAGTGTGTGTGTGAGTGTGTGTGTGTGAGTGTGTGTGAGTGTGTGTGTGAGTGTGTGTGAGTGTGTGTGTGAGTGTGTGTGTGAGTGTGCCCCCCCAGCCCCTGGGCACTGACCCCCACAAAGCCGCCCTCACACCACAGACGAAGCCTCTCCAAAGGGAAACAGCTTCTGACCACATCTCTGTGACAATCACAGAAACCTTATAATAAACAAAATAGGTTTGAATTCTCTCTCCTCGTGGAGTCTCATCAGAGACAGAGACACACTCACACACACTCACACACTCACACACACACCAGCACTCACACACACACACTCACACACTCACACACACACCAGCACTCACACACACTCACACACTCACACACACACCAGCACTCACACACACACACACACTCTCACACACACACACACACTCACACACACACCAGCACTCACACACACTCACACACACTCACACACTCACACACACCAGCACTCACACTCACACACACTCACACACTCACACACACACCAGCACTCACACACTCACACACACTCTCACACACTCACACACACACCAGCACTCACACACTCACACACACTCTCACACACACACACACTCACACACACACCAGCACTCACACACTCACACACACACCAGCACTCACACACACACACACACTCTCACACACTCACACACACACCAGCACTCACACTCACACACACACTCACACACACACACACACACACCAGCACTCACACACTCACACACACTCTCACACACACACACACACTCACACACACACCAGCACTCACACACTCACACACACTCTCACACACACACACACACACACACACCAGCACTCACACACACACAGCACTCACACACTCACACACACTCTCACACACACACACACTCACACACACACCAGCACTCACACACACTCTCACTCACACACACTCACTCTCACA
>NW_024704751.1:118584-273238 GCF_018977255.1 Callorhinchus milii | reverse complement strand
AGAGAAGAGAGAGATTCCCAGCCTCACCCCCTCACACACACCCTCACACACCCCCTCACACACACACCCTCACACACCCCTCACACACACACCCTCACACACCCCCTCACACACACACCCTCACACACCCCCTCACACACACACCTCACACACACACCCTCACACACCCCCTCACACACCCTCACACACACCCTCACACACCCCCTCACACACACACCCTCTCACACACCCTCACACACACACCCTCACACACCCCTCACACACACACCCTCACACACCCCCTCACACACACACCCTCACACACCCCCTCACACACACACACCCTCTCACACCCCCTCACACACACACCCTCACACACACCCTCACACCCCCTCACACACCCTCACACACACACCCTCACTCACACCCTCACACACACCCCCTCACACACCCCCTCACACACCCCTCACACACCCCCTCACTCACACCCCCTCACACACACCCCCTCACACACCCCCCCTCACACACACACCCTCACTCACACCCTCACACACACCCCTCACACACCCTCACACACACCCCTCACACACCCCTCACACACCCCCTCACACACACACCCTCACTCACACCCTCACACACACCCCCACACCCCCTCACACACACCCCCTCACACACACACCCTCACACACCCCCTCACACACCCCCTCACACCCCCCTCACACACACACACCTCCTCACTCACACCTCACACACACCCCCTCACACACACACCCTCACACACCCCCTCACACACCCCCTCACACACAGCCTCACCCCCTCACACACAGCCTCACCCCCTCACACACACCCTCACAGACACCCTCTCACACACACCCCCTCACACACACACAGCCTCAACCCCACACACACACCCTCACACACACAGCCTCACCCCCTCACACACACCCTCACAGACACCCTCTCACACACACCCCCTCACACACACACAGCCTCAACCCCACACACACACCCTCACACACACAGCCTCACCCCCTCACACACCCCCTCACACACAGCCTCACCCCCTCACACCCCCCCTCACACACACAGCCTCACCCCTCACACACACCCCACCTCACACACACCCTCACACACACACCCTCACCCCCTCACACACCCCCTCACACACACAGCCTCACCCCCTCACACACCCCTCACAGCCTCACACACAGCCTCACCCCCTCACACACACAGCCTCACCCCCTCACACACACCCTCACAGACACCCCCTCACACACACCCCCCCTCACACACACCCTCACACACACCCTCACCCCCTCACACACCCCCTCACACACAGCCTCACCCCCTCACACACACACCCTCAACCCCACACACACATCCTCACACACACAGCCTCACCCCCTCACACACAGCCTCACCCCCTCACACACGCCCTCACACACACACCCCCTCACACACAGCCTCACCCCCTCACACACATCCTTACACACAGCCTCACACCCCCCCTCACACACAACACCTCACCCCCTCACACACACACCCTCACACACACAGCCTCACCCCCTCACACACACCCTCACACACACAGCCTCACCCCCTCACACACAGCCTCACACACACCCTCACACACACACCCTCTCACACACCCCCTCTCACACACCCCCTCACACACACAGCCTCACCCCCTCACACCCCCCTCACACACACAGCCTCACACACCCCCTCACACACACCCCCTCACACACACCCCCTCACACACAGCCTCACCCCCTCACACACCCCCTCACACACACAGCCTCACCCCCTCACACACCCCCCTCACACACCCCCTCACAAACACAGCCTCACCCCGTCACACACATCCTCACACACCCCCTCACACACACACCCTCACCCCCTCACACACACAGCCTCACCCCCTTACACACCCCCTCACACACCCCCTCACACACACAGCCTCACCCTCTTACACACCCCCTCATCCCCTCACACACACCCCTCACACACACAGCCTCACCCCCTCACACCCCCCCTCACACACACAGCCTCACCCCCACACACAGCCTCACCCCCTCACACACACCCTCACCCTCTCTCACACACCCCCTCACACACACACCCTCACCCCCTCACACACACACCCTCACCCCCTCACACACAAACCCTCACCCTCTCACACACCCCCTCACACACACACAGCTCTCTGTCCCTCTCTCTGTCTTTCCCTCTCTCTGTCTTTCCCTCTCTCTGTCTTTCCCTCTCTCTGTCTTTCCCTCTCTCTGTCTCCCTCTCTGTCCCTCTCTCTGTCTCTCTCTCTGTCTCCCTCTCTGTCTCCCTCTCTGTCCCTCTCTCTGTCTCTCTCTCTGTCTCCCTCTCTGTCCCTCTCTCTGTCTCACTGCTCTCTCCCTCTCACACGCAGCGCTCTCCCCCCCCCCCCCTCTCTCATCCTCTCAGTCTCTCTCTCTCTCTCTCTCTGCGCTCCTCTGTGTCTCTCTCTCCTCTCCCCGAGTCTTCCTCCGTCTCTCACACTCTCAAGATTCTCTCTCTCTCCTCCTACAGTCTCTCCTCTCTCTCTCTGCTCTCCTCTGTGTCTCTCTTTCACTCCTCTCCTCTGTGTCCCTCTCACTCCTTTCCCCCCACTCTCTCTCTGTGTCTCTCTCTCAGTGTCTCTCACTCCTCTCTCTCTCTCCCCATGACTGGCTGGTGGCTAGTGGTGACCGGCTGGTGGCTAGTGGTGACCGGCTGGTGGCTGGTGGTGACCGGCTGGTGGCTGGTGGTGACCGGCTGGTGGCTGGTGGTGACCGGCTGGTGGCTGGTGGTGACCGGCTGGTGGCGACCGGCTGGTGGCTGGTGGTGACCGGCTGGTGGCTAGAGGTGACTGGCTGGTGGCTAGTGGTGACCAGCTGGTGGCTAGTGGTGACCGGCTGGTGGCTATTGGTGACCGGCTGGTGGCTAGTGGTGACCGGCTGGTGGCTAGTGGTGACCGGCTGGTGGCTAGTGGTGACCGGCTGGTGGCTAGTGGTGACCGGCTGGTGGCTAGTGGTGACCGGCTGGTGGCTAGTGGTGACCGGCTGGGCTGGTGACCGGCTGGTGGCTAGTGGTGACCGGCTGGTGGCTAGTGGTGACCGGCTGGTGGCTAGTGGTGACCGGCTGGTGGCTAGTGGTAACCAGAGCCACCAAGTGAGGAAACAGGGATGTGATGTGACGGGACAAGCATTACTGTGGCTGCTGGGCGGCCATCAGAAACACTCACACACATGGGGGGGGAAGTGTGTGTGGGGGGGGAGAGTGTGCAGTGTGTGTGTGGGGGGGGGAGGGGAAGAGTGTGCAGTGTGTGTGTGGGGGGAAGAGTGCAGGGAGTGTGTGTGTGGGGGGGGAAGAGTGTGCAGGGAGTGTGTGTGTGTGGGGGGGAAGAGTGCAGGGAGTGTGTGTGTGGGGGGGGAGAGAGTACGCAGGGAGTGTGTGTGTGTGTGGGGGGGGGGGGGAGAGAGTGTGCAGGGAGTGTGTGTGTGTGTGGGGTGGGGGGGGAGAGAGTGTGCAGGGAGTGTGTGTGTGTGGGGGGGGGAGAGAGTGTGCAGGGAGTGTGTGTGTGTGGGGGGGGAGAGAGTGTGCAGGGAGTGTGTGTGGGTGTGGGGGGGGGAGAGAGTGTGCAGGGAGTGTGTGTGTGTGTGTGTGTGGGGGGGGGAGAGAGTGTGCAGGGAGTGTGTGTGTGTGGGGGGGGGGGAGAGAGTGTGCAGGGAGTGTGTGTGTGTGGGGGGGGAGAGAGTGTGCAGGGAGTGTGTGTGTGTGTGTGGGGGGGGGGGGAGAGAGTGTGCAGGGAGTGTGTGTGTGTGGGGGGGGGGAGAGAGTGTGCAGGGAGTGTGTGTGGTGTGGGGGGGGAGAGAGTGTGCAGGGAGTGTGTGTGTGTGTGTGTGGGGGGGGGGGGAGAGAGTGTGCAGGGAGTGTGTGTGTGTGTGGGGGGGGGGAGAGAGTGTGCAGGGAGTGTGTGGGTGTGGTGGGAGGGAGAGAGTGTGCAGGGAGTGTGTGTGTGTGGGGGGGGGGGGGGGGGAGAGAGTGTGCAGGGAGTGTGTGTGTGGGGGGGGGAGAGAGTGTGCAGGGAGTGTGTGTGTGTGGTGTGGGGGGGGAGAGAGTGTGCAGGGAGTGTGTGTGTGGGGGGGGGGGGAGAGAGTGTGCAGGGAGTGTGTGTGTGTGTGGGGGGGGGAGAGAGTGTGCAGGGAGTGTGTGTGGGGGGGGGGGGAGAGAGTGTGCAGGGAGTGTGTGTGGGGGGGGGGGGAGAGAGTGTGCAGGGAGTGTGTGTGTGGGGGGGGGGGAGAGAGTGTGCAGGGAGTGTGTGTGTGTGTGTGTGGGGGGGAGAGAGTGTGCAGGGAGTGTGTGTGTGGGGGGGGAGAGAGTGTGCAGGGAGTGTGTGTGTGGGTGTGGTGGGGGGGAGAGAGTGTGCAGGGAGTGTGTGTGTGGGGGGGGGGGGGGGGGGGGGGGGGGGAGAGTGTGCAGGGAGTGTGTGTGTGTGGGGGGGGGGGGGGGTGGGGGGAGCCAAGTGGTTTAATCAATTTTCAGAGATAAAGGATTTTGTGCCTCAATTGCTTTTGTCTCACACTGATCAGATGACGGAGTGGAGGCGCTCAGGACATTTTACTTTTTCTGTGACTTTCCCTTTCCCACATATGAACAGAGCCGCCAAGGCTGTTGTGTGTGTGTGTTCCTCAGCCAGCAATGCCCACCCACTGCCAATAATAATAATCCTTGTATTTGATACAGTGCCTTATCACGTCTTCGAGACGTCTCAAAGCGCTTCTCAGGATACACTGTAAAGTGAATTGACTGTATATATGTGGGTGAAATGCGGCAGCCAAAAATTGCGCACAGCAGCGTCCCACAAACAGCGGTGGACGGAGTGACCAAATTATTTTTTTTAAAAATTTGAAGGGATTATTACCCCCAGAAAAGTGATCCGCCAAGTGACTAACAACCAGGTTCCCACTCACTGCCAGGTAAACAGGCGTGTGGAATAAGGAAACTCGCCCAACATTTTGCCTGCCCAGAATCGAACCCAGGTCCTCTCGCTTGCGAGACGAGTGCTCTAACCACTGAGCTACAGTGGAGTCCTGTAGCTCAGTGGTTCGAGCACTCGCCTCACAAGCGAGAGACCTGGGTTTGATTCCCGGCAGGGCAGGGTGAAACCTTCTGCAAGTTTCTTTACTCCACACACACGCCTGATAATAATCCCTCAAAAAAAAATAATAAATTGGTCACTTCAATCCATGGCTGTTTGTGGGGACGCTGCTGTGCGCAATTGGCTGCCGCGCTTGCCCACCAATATACAGTCAATTCACTTTATAGCGTATTCCAGAAGACGTGAAAAGAGCTATATCAAATGCAAGGATTATTATTCTTACAGGAATCTAACCCCTGAGCTACAATGGTGCCCATGGTAGAGAGGGGGAGGGAGAGGGAAATGACAGCTCACTAGCACTCAGCCAGGAAGGATGTTTTTGATCACCAGAAGCTGGGGTTGAACATCATTGAAGCCCAGCCCCCACTGGGCATATGCAGAGCCAACTATTCCCCCCCCCCCCCCCCCCCCGCAACCTTCCTGTCCTGCACACGCGCAGTGCACACCCCACTGACATTATAAACCAACCAACGCTATAATAAAGCCTCACTGTAGTTCTGGAGCCTCATCCTTCATCCATTCCTGAAGGCATTAACCTCACCATTGGTTTCTATAGGTGCTGACAACCACCCACCCCGACACACACTCACTCACTCGCTCGCTCACATACTCTCCATTTGTGAGCCTGAACAATGTGGCTGAGGATCAGACAGCTAACGTGGCTCAGACCAAGGATCAAACCTAGTTGTGTGATGTGTCTGGCTGCATT
Organism: Callorhinchus milii; assembly: GCF_018977255.1. Lineage (NCBI taxonomy): Eukaryota > Metazoa > Chordata > Chondrichthyes > Chimaeriformes > Callorhinchidae > Callorhinchus > Callorhinchus milii. Next base: position 267,377 of record NW_024704751.1, on the reverse strand, counting down.
GTGCTGTGCTGTCACTAACCACTGAGCCCCAGTAGCTTTTCTACCAAGTCATTCTCACAAGACTTCACGTGCACAGAATCTTCACGGTAAAAAGCCCCGGTCTCTTTACGGCAACATAGTTACACAGCACCTAACACTGCCTGTCGCTTGTGGAGGTGGATTATCATAACCTGGGTAATTACTCAGACTCAGCCGTGGTTTCCTCTCCTGATCGTTAACCAACAGCCTCCAACTGGAAAGGTGTCTTGTAGATGTCGCGTAAAGACAAGATAGAGCCAGCTGTGACGCCCGCAATGGTTGAGTGATCAGCTTATGCTGACAGACCACTGGTATGAGATGCAAGACAGCAGCTGGCATCATGTTAATAATCCTTGTGTTAATATACACTTTTGTTTTGTCGTCAATATGTCTCAAAGCGCTTCACAGGATTTTACTATAGAGCGCAGTGACTGTGAGTTTATAGGCAGTTGGCCAGAGCATCATTGCAAAGAAATCACAGCCCAAATCTTCAGAGACTCAGCTGACTCTCAGGGATAAAAACCAGAGGGAAAAAAAATCCAAAGAGGCTATTTTGCCTGATGCTCAATAACACTGGGGTCCCAGCAGGGATCGGAGGCCAGATATCGTATTCACAGCAGTGAAACAGAAAGAAAAGAGCCTCAGTTAAAATAAGACTAAGAGTAAATATTCCCGATTTTTAAAAATAAACAGCAGTAATCTTTAAATTCACGCTAATTTTACAGCGATAAACATTTTGGGGGGGCTCTAATTACAAGATATTTCAAATCCCAGTGAAGTCTGGAGAAGAGAACTACTGTATATTTTTGCCTGACTGAATAAGTATTTTCACAGCACCAGTAAATTAATGCCTGAGTTTATTTTTGTTGTCATCTTGTATTTCCCCAGCAAGACTTGTAAAATACTGTGGTGCTCTCAGATATGAAAGGAGGGATTCTTCCCGATGGGAAACACACAGTGAATATGGCATGAATTCCATCGCACATCCATTGCGGGGAGGCACCACAGGAAGGATTAAGGGAAATGTTGGAGAGGGTGCTGAATTCCAATCTCTAATAAACTCCAGCTGAGAAAATAGAAGGACTATAAAAAGTTTTTTTTTAAAATATATGAAACGTGTGTTAAAGCATGGAATTTAATCCCAACAAATCAGCCTGTGCATCGTAAGGTTTCTCTACAACATGCACGTTCCACAAGGTTGAAGATATCAATAAGAGATGGCAGAATAGAGTGGAGGTCAGGAGGGGGCTGGAGGCCCGAACTGATCTCCCCAACAGCTGCAGGCACTGTGTGCAACAGCTGTACTGACTGAGGCGCTGTGCTGAAGTGAGACATAACGAAGGAAAGGACACAGCAGAACATTGTAGATACGGCATATATATGATGACAAAACAAGAGCATATAGCTCAGTGTTTAAGAGCACTCGCCTTGCAAGCGAGAGACCTGGGTACGATTTCCAGCGATTCCCAAAACCTTGGGCAAGTTTCCTTAATCCACACGTCTGAATAAGCCCTCAAGAAAAAAACCAAACAAAATAAATAATAATTTGGTCACTCAATCCACGACTGTTTGTGGGACATTGCTGTGTACAATTGGCTGCCACATTCTGCCCACAAATATACAGTCAATTCACTTTATAGTATATTCTGTGAAGTGCTTTGAGACATCAAGAAGACGTGAAAAGGCGCTCTATCAAATGCAAGGATTATTTATCCATAGAAAGGAAGAAGTGGGGAAAGGCTCAGGGTATCCAGTCTATCCCTGGGCAAATCTGCTCCCATTCCTGCTAACTGCACCTCTCTCTCTCTCCTGATGCTTACCACTTCACAGTGATGAAATAAACCAGAGAAAGTTTATTTTTTGGTCAATTTGTGCGCGAAAAAAATCCTGGTAAATTTACTCCAACTCCTGAAAGCAGTCAAGCCAAGGTATAAAAACATAAAAAAAATAAGTTTAAGGAATGAAAATGAAACATGCTGCATTATGAAGTATTATTTTATACTATTAATAAACACACAAATGTGACTGATAAGAATAAAGAATCGCTGCCTCAGGTTTCTCTGTCTTCCCTTTATACAGCAGCTTCTCACCACGGGGCTACACACAACTGCTATGCATTCATCTTCTAATGTCTGTGGGATCCCTATAGTGTCACCCTGCAATGGCAAGAACATTTCTTAATCTTCCCTTTCCTGTAAAGCGGGTCAATTATTCTAAAGGTAAGTATTTTGACGGCTTGCCTCCAGACCTGCTCCATGAGCAAGTACTGAGTGAAGAAACCATCAAACACCCAAGTCTTCCACAAGCCTTGTAACAGCAAACAAACACTCTCAGGTAAATCATTCCTGGCTCTGGCCTCAAAGCGTTTGGTTTCCAGCCCCGTGGGGACATTGTGAGGCAGTTTTGCTGAATAAAACTCATATTCACTGATAACATTGGCAGGTCTTCACCTGGGGACAGACAACTCCAGAGTTGGGGTTTATAATCCAAGGTATCTGACATTTGATACACTTTTGCACATCGAGACAGCTCAAAGCGCTTCAGTCCTTTATCACGTGTAGTGACTGTATTTGTAGACAAACACACAGCAATACCCCACACATGGCAGTGAAGTGAAAGACCCAGTGCCTACATTTCCAGCAGCATTTTGCACTAATGCCTGATCATCTCTGGAACTTCCTCCCTCAGCTCCCCACTGTGTGTGCAGTTTGAGACTCGAGCTGAAATCTAGTTTTGGACCAACGATTTCTTCCCAATTCTGGTAAGCGTTTATTTGCTGTTCGGGCTCTATCCAATGTAGTGACTGTATTTGTAAGCAAACACGACAGACTGAAGTGAATTAGGAACCTAGCACTGAGCTGTGAACTCCAGTAAAACCCTTCAAACAGCTCACCTTCATGTCCTGTTACCAAGGTAGACTTTTTGGTAGTTTAGTCTTTACCTTGTGTGCAATAGATAGGATCCAGATTACAATGCCAGGGTAGCGGTAGTGCAATACAACAACAACTTGCATCACCTTGCCTCCTCCCTCTCCACTTTTAATTCCGCCTAAAGACCTTCCTTTTTGATTGCACTTACAGTCAGCTCCCCCCTCCCTCTCCCCCTGGCTCGGGGTCAGACTCCGCCACTGTCAAGAGCTCCGGGATGCTACCCCGAGTGAAGGTCGTTATACAAATGCAAGTTGTTGCTGTTGTATTTATATCGCTCCTTTCACGCAGAGTAACGTCCCAGAGCCCTGTGAATAATGCTCTGACTGGTGTGAGTGGAGTGGGTACCGGTGAGGTGTGGTGACATGTCTAATGTGTCCTGACATGAGAAGCCAGAGTGACAGGCTGTGGTTAGCTGTCACTGACATCACAGCACTAACAATGATGTTAAGATGTTGCTGCAGAGAAGGAAGGGAAGAGAGATCTTCATATATTATATGACAGCATTTCAAAAGCAATGTACCAGAAAAGCATCATAACCTTCAGAGGATCAGGTGGCAGCAGGTGAGTCCTGATCAACAGACAGCTCGCTGCAGTTGGTTTTAAGGTTATCAGAAGCTTGTCAATCAGGTTTGTGTGGAAATCAGAAGTGACGTGGCTAATGGCTTGTCTTGCTTGGGGATGGTGAACGGGCAACAAGGCGGTTGTTTTCTGCTCGGGCTCCACAAAAATCTGGTGATGGTAAGCAAATGGCGGTGAGTTCAGTTCACCAACTCATCACGCTTCCTCGCATCCCAGCTCATTAGCAACTTGTGGTAAAAACAGAGAGACGATGAACACAGAGGCAGCCTCTCTCTCTCTCTCTCTGTGCCTGAGCAGGGCCCGAGAGCTCTCAGTTGGTTTAATTAAAATTGGAGTGAACAGATGGGGGGGAAAAATGGGAAGAATGGAGCTTGAGAGATGTTCATCTGTGTGGGACTCGCAGCTTTTAATTCAGCTTTGGCTTGTGCACAGTGCTGTCAGTGCACGCACACACACACACACACTCTGCCCTAACCCTGGCTGAATTTAAACATATGTGCTCTAACACAGAGGGGGAACGCAGTAAACTTCAAACAGTCTCCTCTAAACTCGTTACGCCGCACTGTGAAAAGGCTTTTGCTTAGATCAATTCACGACTACATTAATCTCATTATCCCTTGAACCGTTTAACTGCGAATGCCAAATGCAATTTGTATTCTAGAGCAGGCAAAACGTTCTAAACTGATTATCCCCAAATGAAGCATGACAATCCTCTACATTGTTGGGTCTGAAAGGATGTCCAACTGCTGAATGCTTCCCCCATATGCCTCCTGAGTTTCATGACACAATGTTGCGTCTGCTTTGCAAGGGATAAATTAAGCGTGTGAAAGTCTCAGCAAAGCCCTCATTTTCCAGTTAATCAAATCTCCCCTAATCAAATTAGCACACATGATTCCTCAAGCGGCACTGCACAAAGGTGTATTATCGCTTTCTTTAGGAGTTGAAAGGAAGGAATCAGCGTGGCATTTTCCCCCCGCCTGAACAGGCTTCAATAAGAACCTTCTTCCCAAAGCTCCCCAAGAAAGCCACGGAGAGACAAACCTCAGCCCTGCCGGCCGCAGTTCCCAGCTCATTAAAATCTGAGCCTCCATGCCCACCTCCTGGGAGCACTGAAGCATTTTGGTAATGAGATACTTGTTTAATTTTCTTTCAGAGCCAGACATCTGTGATAAACTCCCCGTGTTAGCCCCCACACAAGGCAGCTCCTGCAAATGAACTGTGGGCCTCAATCTGGTTGATGGAGTGTTTGTCATTGAATGAACTAGATAATAAATTTTGAAGAGAAGAGAAAATGACCATTAACTCTGAACTCTCCACCGAGTCAAAGCACATCATGAAAATTCAACACAAGCTAAAGAGATGTGTGTTCACAGTCGACCCTTATAACTGATTTCCCTCCATAATAAGTAGTATTTGGCTGGAGAGACTGTCCTTTAACCTTCCTTTTTCCTTCTAAATCCATTCAGAATTACTTTTGAAAAGGAGCGCTAAAGCATTAATCCCTTTGGGAGGAGAATATATCTGTGAAACGGTGGATTATCAGATCAATTCCAACTGTGTCAACAGCCGACATATGGGGAGCAGACCTGAGCTGCCCTCAACACGCTACCAATTCTGCTTTTTGTAGTAAAATACCTTGACAGTTGACATAAGCAGGTGGTAACGTGACAGGACGGGAATCAGAACAAACATAAACATTGTCACACTGAAACGCTCATTTTATTGTGGCGGGTTAGTTACCTGTAACAGTGAAGCACAAGAATATAGATGTAGAGAGGCCAGAGGCTAAGACAAACTTGTCTGAAATGGTATCATCGTTTGGTGATGACATTGTGTCCTAAAGACATTATACGGTACTGAATACAGAGGATGATCATATCAAAAATCTCTGTGAAATGCCTTTGCCTCCTCTTGTCCAATTTATGACTTGGCTGTTATGCTACATTTACAGTTCTGGTTTGGCTGCTATTTTAGAAGTGATTTATGATAAGCATTTGGGACACACCGAGTTCAGACAGTGTAAACTGGCCAGAGTCTGATCCAAACAGTACCTAATAATATATTTAACAAGTTCCACAACAGGGGGTGGAATGAAGCTTGGACAAAGGCAGATTAGGGTCAGCAAATTCAAGAGGGAACTGGACAAATATCTGGTGAATAAATTGACGGAGGGATACGAGAGAAAGAAGATTCTTCCATCCAGAACCGGTGGGCCAGGAAGACTGGAGATGCTGCAGACACGACCACAGTCTAAAGTTTAAATAGATTTCTTATTCAACACACTGGTTTGCTTGGCAAGTTCAGTCAAATGGCCTCAAATCAAACTGGAGCTTCCCTGGCACACATATGCTGATTGTGAGGTGCTCCGAGGGTTGAGTGAATTATAACTAGTCCTTACACAATATCTATCCATCACACTCAATAATCAGATCACACCAATGTTCTATATATTCTGTGATTTTGGTGTGCAAACACATCCTGGAAAGTGTGACATGCTGAGGAATCAAGTGATAATGAACTGCAAGCAGTTATCATTTTTACCTGCAGCGCTGTTAATTATCACTGTTTTGAGCTGCGGAGTTATCGCCAGCACACACCACATCAAGTGTGTTTAATAAACACTTAAACTGTAAAAGAAAATCAATCAAGCTACAGGTGAGCTGTCTGGAGATGTGCACACTTTGCATGAGAAACCTAGAGATGTTTTCTCCTTGTGTTTGTAGTAAGCTGCCCACTGCCTCGCCCTCTCTTTCTCTCTCAAGCCTTACACACACACTTCCTTCGTGTACCTTTTCCCAGTCCTTCCACACCAGCCCACAGACACGAAACCTGCTAAAAGTAATAAACTATTGACCTTTCCCGACCGGTGAACCATCAGTTTCCAAAGAAGAACCAAGATGTGTCTTTTACACGAAAGACCTTGTGTAAACTGGGAGAAGCTGCTGCTGGCATTGGAGACACTTGAGGTGCTGGTATTGAGGGGGTACAAGAACAGGCTGAGAATAGGGCTGGTTTCACCAGAACAGCGTAGGGTAAGAGGGGCCTGATGTAGGTTTTCAAAATACAGAAGATTTTGAGAGGTAGACAGTGAAAGATTGGTTAGTAATTCAGTACCAAGGATAATAAGCTCACGATTTTCAATGGAAAACTTAAGGGGGGTTTTCTTCTGCTCTGTAAAATTCTTGATTCAATCTGCTTGAGCAGGCAGAGCCCTCTGGTTTAACATCTCATCACACTATAGACCACGTGGGGCTCCCAGGATTGCACGTGAGCATCAGATCACTGGGGCTGGAATGTGGGTGAGAGTGAGATCAGGCTCACTGTCTAGGCTCTCACATGAGGAGTGGGTGTCTCACAGTCTAACCTGTCAGCCATCGTGGTGCAGTGTAGTCCTCACTCCTGGTTTAAATCCGACTTTTTGTCTCCAAAAGTGTCTCCTCCTTCTCTCACACATCAACTTGTGGTCCTCACCACAAGTGAGGATATAAAACCCTCATGCCCTAACACCTAATTTCACTGACCTACTCATGCCCCACTCCTTTGCTTTATTCAGCTAACACAGACCTGTTGCGTATTCCCTATTGTGTCACCATTGATGGCCACTCCTTCAGCCACGACACCCTTAATCTCTGCAATACCGTAACTTAATCCCTCTGACCCGCTGCCCCCTCTTTTACCTTTAAATCCCATCTGAAAACCTACCTCTTCGCCCGAGGGTGGGGCCCCGCTCTCCCCTCCTGCCTCTGTACAGCGCATGAGGCTTTGTCCTGCATGTGAAGGGTGCAATATAAATGCAAGTTGTTGTTGTTGTTCACCAACTGGCTGCCACACTTGCCTACAAATGCACAGCCTCTTACACTGTTGTGTAAAAAAAGCTTTTGACGCACTTCAAAATATTTTGATGAAGACAAGGTGCTACATCAATGGCAAGAATTATTATCCTTATTATTAATAAATATTTCAGTCCCCAACCTTGGGTCAGTAAAACAGCACAGGTTTCCTGAGATGGTTTATCTCAGAGTAAAGCAAAGTGAACTATGAACAAATTGGCTTTTGACTCACGTGATAATTTCACTGCTCAGTAAATCTTCCTATGTGTACAGCTGTTAGGTGGAGATGTTAAAAATACGACAAATTTCAGCACTGTGCAGTACTGTTTGATCACTTTACCGAATTCTTCGCTCGCACAGAATCTCCTGTGACAGATTCTAGACAAACCGAGGGCTTTGCTGTTTGTAAGTTTAACAAATCAGTCTGCGGGGATACAAGATGATATAAAAAAAATAAATTAAATTCAAATAAACAAACTCACTGAGATGCTATTCCTCAGATCAGCCTTAATTATTTAAATCAGGATAGTGTTTGAGAAGAACATGATCAGAGATGGCATTTTCCGCTGAATTATTCAGTCCACAACTTACTTTAAGGGTCTGTAAAACAACTCGGTATTAGTCAGATTTAATTGTTGAGTTACCCTCATTTAAATAGGCTTTTGTAAAAATCAATGTGCTTAAAGTGCTGTATAAATTCACACAACGACTGCACAAGACTGTCTCCAGGGGTCACATAAATGGCAGAGTGGGTTTTTAATACATTGTAGGTTTTTTAACAGAGAGAAGGGCAGAGTCAGCAGGAGCAGCTATGTCCCCAGGACACAGGCCAGTCTCCTGCTCTTCACTGCTATCAGTGGCCCCCAAAAGGACTCAGGCATTTCAGGTAAAACAAGGCGCTGATTCATAAACTCTCCACGTGTCAAAACTTTGTCAGGGCTTAAACAGGAGGGTGGGAATCCGGGCGGTGTCTTCATCAGATGAGGGGAGAGAACATTGGCTAAAAGCAATATCACATTTTGTAAGTCTCTTACTGGAGATCGTTGTAAGATTATCATCCTCTTGGGTTTACAAAATTTATCCTGAGGACGTAAGCAGACTAGATTCTGTTCTTTCTCTATTGTAACCCTCACTGTAGGCTTGGGATAGCTGGTAATACTTAAGTATCACAAAAAATCCTCACAAAACCACACAGTAGCTATTCAGGCACAGTGTCCAATTAATTGTTCCAGACGTCTTAAATACTGATTAACAAGCTAATGGATTGGATTTTAAACCATGGACAAAGCTGGTCCAGAATGGAAGTTTGCAAACCAAGTGTTTCTGCACTTTAGTCATTTAGCTAAAGTCAGTGGCGATAAATTGAAACTAGGATCTAAATATGCCTTTTAATTTTACAAACCTGTCGGTGTATCATCGTGCCCTGACCCCGAGTCAGTCTGTGCCGCTCAACATCGAGCCAGTGGGCTATAATAATAATAATCCTTGCATTTGATAAATTCACTGCGTCAAGCTCTGGTATAAGGATTAATGAGTGGATGGTCTGACACAGCTATCTATCTGCCACTTCTCCTGCTGAGTTATAATAATAACAATAATAATAATAATAATCCTTGCATTTGATATAGCGCTTTTCACGTCAGGAGGACGTCCCAAAGCACTTCACAGAACACACTGTAAAGTGAATTGACTGTATATTTGTGGGCGAACGCGGCAGCCAATTGCGCACAGCAATGTCCCACAAACAGTCGTAGATTGAAAATGACCAATTTATTATTGTTTTGGTTTTGGAGGATTATTATTAGGCTCTGTGTGGAGTAAGGAAACTTGCCCAAGGTTTCGCCCTCTGCCTGGGATTGAACGCAGGTCTCTCGCTTGCAAAGCGAGTGCTCTAACCACTGAGCTACAGGACTCCATGGGATGGGTGGTTAAAGTCTAAAAGTGCTGCAGTGCAGGAGGTTGATCAGGTTACGCGACAGGATGTCAGAATTCTTTCCCTTGCAATTGAGACGGAGCTAAGACCTGATTAGTAGAGCTTTCTGTCAGCCACAGCTACAGTGGAGTGACTGTGCGGGCGAATGGCAGCCAATTTCTACACAGCGATGTCCCACAACATCCATGATGTGAGTGACCAATTTTATTTGGGGGATTGTCGGCCAAGGCATCAGGAGGCATTTTAGGTCTCTGGAAGTGATGCAGAATTGTGTTATATCCCACCTCCCCGCTACACCACTCCCTGGCTGCTGCTGATATTCCAATCGTTCACTTTCTTCAGCCACAAACCAACACTATTTTATATCTCCCACTAAATACTATAATAAGTAAAGCTTAGTAAAACTGTGATGCTGTTAAGTCTGCTTCATTTGCACAGTAACTCAGGGTGTTTTATAGTTATACAGAATTACTATTATTATTAATATTATTTTTATTATTATACACTGCTAACACTCGGAATGTACGTGTTGGGTAGCAGTGAAGCTCGGCCTTGAATCAGGGTTTACTCTGAGCGCAAGCACTTCCAGCAAAGTGATGTTTTATTCAAAACAGACTTGTGGTGTAAACACATTTATTTATTTATTTATTTATTTAAAGCTGCTGATGCGATTTTGTTGGCTGGTTTGGATGGTGCAGCAGATGTTTAGATTAACCGAGAATCGTCTTTCAGAATGAAAGTGTTCAGAGAAAGGGGAGTGTGTTGTTATCTGCTGCTGTCCAGCTGCTGATGGCACGGAGCGTGTCAGAAAGTGACCCGAGTTATCTATAGGCCTTTACCGCAGAGAGAGGAGGTCATGGGCACTGAAGTGTGATTGATGACCTGTCAGGATTTTATTGCACTGTACACAGCAGTCTTTAATTTCCAGGAACTGTTTGTCACCTTACAATATTTCACGTATGAAAAGGCTGAAAATGGAGCCAGGTTTGTATGTGTAGCCTATGTCATTGGGGGAAGAGGAGGTCAGTACTTCCATTTCACCATCAATTTTAAGTGCCATGTAAACAAAGAGTAAATGCAGGTGTCCATCAGGCATTAATACCCGCTCAGTAACAGGCTAGGGTGTTACACTGTGACAGCCATGCAGACAAAAGCTCCAATCTTTGAGAGATCTGTCCATGTTAAGAGTTGTCTCCAGATGTACATTGTTATTCCACTTAATGCCTCAGAATGACAGTGCAAACACTGGTTACAGTAAATCAAACACTTCATTAGTAGCTTGTGAAAGGCATTGAAATGCACATTTCACTTCTGATCTTGTCTGGTTTCTGTCCCTGACCCTCATTTCTGTCCAAATCAACAAGACTCAAAAGACCTGAGTACAACTGGTCACGGAGCAGAATATAAACACGACGGAAGATTTCTTCTCCACCGCTAACACTGGCCACAGGAGACCAAGAAAGCTGCGGTATTGCTGGGTTCAGCTCAAAGCTACAGCCTTGCTGAATCAAATCACACAATGTGCTAACATCTTGCTGTTGGCAACACCCAGGACGTCTGGTTACGCATCAGTAAATGCTGCCCAGCCCCAACCAGCCAGAGCTCACCAGTCACTTGTTTACACATCTGTGAGGACCACAGTTCACTCCTTACAGGAGCCATTACTTCCCACCTATTGACGTATACAAAGCAGCTTAAATCATGCATGAACGGCCCGAGGCACACAGAGCTCAGATACCACGGTCCAATCACCACAAGGAATCAGAATTGACCAATTGCCTTGATCAGAAGAGACACCTTTTGCAAATGTCCTAATGCCATCGCACCACCACCAATGCAGCCCCAGGCAGTCTGCGCCAACACTGGAACACAAACAAGGCTGTGCCATGCGTCGTGAGAGGAGGTCAGGGCTTCAGTCTGTCTCCACAGCAAGCAGCAGCTAAGGTAAGTCATGGATGGCAGCCAAGAATGCTTCTGAGCTAAAGCAATTCCCAGTGCCTTGGCCTCAACCCCCCTTCCTGGTAGCATAGGCCAGCTGTCATCTCCCCACTGTGTGAGGTCTCCTCTCTGTGTGAAGAAACACCAGCCAGCGACTGTCCACAACCATGAAGCCGTGCTTTGCAGTCCTGTTGCCCTGGTGTATGTGAAGATATTTCTTTGGGGGTAGCATCTCAGTTCCATTTAGCATCTCATAGATCGCTATCAGGTCCTCCCTGAATCACCTCTTCTCAAGGCAGCAGAGTACCAATTTGGTCAATTCCAATTGGTCATTACAATCTCTTAATTCACCTGGAAGCCCACCATCAGTTGGGGGGAGGGGTCTGGGGGAGGGATCTGGGGGAAGGTGGGAGGGGTCTGAGATCTGTGGAATCAGATGAAGTTAAATTCTGTCTTATGTTCATTGACTTCTGTGGTGAGGAAGCAGAGTGACGAGAGCAGGACAGCCTCCCAGCCAGATTAAGCAGTGAGCATATAAAAAAAAGCGACACTTTTCATCCAGCGCCCTCACTGACAGTCACTGACAACCACTGTGATATAACGGCCCTGGGGACAGCAGGAAGCCTCGGCAATGTGGCGCAGTGTGCTGCCATCTGTACTGCCTGCATTATTTAGCTGCACTGCTCGTAAGTAACCTATGGTAATGGACTTTGGGGCTTTATATGTCTGTGGGAGAGAAGGCTTCGTGTTCCACAGAGGAAACAGGACTCGTTCATTTTTAATGGAACACATGGTTCATTGAATATACAAGCAAACCACCAAACCTGGCGAGCGGGCTCTGTTCCTTTGATCTTCAGGGGCTTTCACACCAACATCGCGCACCAACTACAGTAGCGTTTCAGCCGCTATTTTCGAATGAGATCGAAAACGGCAACAACTTGCATTTGTATAGCGGCCTTCACACGGGGTAGCATCCCGGAGTGCTTGACAAAGGCGGACATACATGTAGTAATCGTGTGAGGCAGGAGGTGCCCATTAATCCATCGAACTCCTCAACTAACCTTCCAACACAGATCTTTTCAAAACAGTGGCCTCATCATCCCAGACTCCTGCCTGATATTTTTCTATTGTAGATAATTTGCTTTCCAGGAACTAGTCCAGTTCATTTTGGAAACCGTTTATTGTTTCTTACAGAATCATAGAATTTTACAGCACAGAAGGAGGTTATTTGATTTTCTAAATTAATGTCACTTCCCAGCTTTCTCACATTTCCCTTAATATACAACAACAACAACAAGATTCCATTTATAAAGCGCCTTTCACGTCAGGAGGACGTCCCAAGGCGCTGAATGCATTCTGAAATGAGTGGCCAACTTTACCCAGACAAAATAAATCAGCAAGGTTTCTACATTAAAGCCCCCTCCATTCTCCCTGATCCACAATCATTTCAGTGTTTTAATTAGTTAGATCTGATAATCCTTTATGGATCTTCAAAGCTACTCAGTTGTGACAAATTGGAACACTTTGCATTTTCTGTAGAAACCTTTAATCGACGATGGCCTAACATCATCCTAGCGATTCACACTGGAGACCACATCCACCGGAGCCTACCTCACTGCTGTGCTTCGGGATGCACATATCAGGGCACTTTCCCGTCCTGCGCTATTTACACAGAAACCAACAGTAAGTAGGGTAGAGTGGAGAGCACTGCCCAGTGCCTGCTCCAGCCTCTATCGCTGTGTTGAGACACTTTCTCCAGTCTCTTCACTAAGATCACTCCTCAGGCAAATCCCCATCCTCTCCCCCCCCCTCCCCCCCACTTCAACTTCTCCTTAATTACTGTAAAATATTTCTGAGAAGCATCAACGTGATTAGGCACTATAGAAGTGCTCTCTCTCACTCTCACTCTCTCTCTCTCATTCTTTCTTTCAATATAAACCAGACATGTAATTGAGACATTAACGATTGGTCCATCCAACATGACAAAAAAGCTGAGAGCAGTTTCCAAACCGTGTGCCAGTCAATCCCTTCTCTCGCTATCACAGGCTGTAATAATATAATAATAATCATAATCCTTGCATTTGATAAAGCGCTTTATCACGTCTTTGTGACGTCTCAAAGCGCTTCAAAGGCTCTAGTCAGGGAGAGCGGATTGTCTGGCTCTGGCTGTGCTCTTATGCTCTCACAATACCATGGCCAGTGAACCACACAGCTGGGCAGGGATTGGGATCAGTTACCAGGTGACATCAGAAACAATACAACAGACGTATTTCTGCTCAGGTTCTGACGTCACCACGTGTAAAACACATTCACCTCGGCTCTTGTTTTTTCCCAATCAATCTGAAACCATCCAGACAGGGAAGTCAAGGACAGAATAACACGCCACAATAACCTAGTGCTTTACACAAATCAAAGGGACTGAGTTGCCCCAGGGGCTGGCAAGGGCAGACAGAAACCTTCCCATTCCAAAGGATTAACTCCTCCTCCAGGATTTCACTCACAAAGAGCTGAGCAGAAGGTATCTCTCCCTGGAATGAATAGATGCACAGAAGCTGGTTTTGGGCACGGACAGCTACACCCTGTGCCCCCAGGAGGACGTAACACAGATGGCAATTAGATCGGTTAGATCAGGCCACAAACAATAACTAGCTTCATTCAGCGAGGGCTTGCCAGGCATGCTCCCCTCCCCGCCAGGCAGCTGTGAGATTGTTTATTACTAAAGCCTAAAATAACATGGTTCTGCTTAAACTGCTGACAAACTCTCTCCTCCCACACCCCCACCTCCCAATTCCTCCTGTCCCTTTCCCCCCAAACCCTCTCCACCCTCTCTCTCTGTGTCCTGGAGGAATTGAAAATAAGGCAACAAAAAAAGCACATCTTGTTTGACCGACGTTGTCACGGTGATAGAGTGGGGACTGACTCCTCGTAATCGCGATCAGCACAGACCAGAAGCTCCTGGGCTTACACCGTGTCTGTGGGCATTTGGCTGATCACATCTGGGGCTACAATTAGCCTCAGCAGCACACGGGTTGGAGAGGGGGGAACATCAGCTGGGTGTCTTGCTTCTAATCATTATCCAGTGCTCCACTGTTGGGTAGTGTGTGTGTGTGGGTGGGGGGAGCCTGGGGGCAAAGGACTGGGCAATGCAGTCAAATACCCTCACGATCCTCACTTCCAAAGCTTAAACTGCTGACAAGTAATGATGGCAAATCAAGAGTTTCTGAATTCTTTAAGCAGCTTCTCTCTTTTCAAAGAGCTGGCACAAACATGATGGGCCGAATGGCCGCTTTCGGTGCTGTATAATTCTATGGTTCTCAGGAAAAGTTAGGAAGGAGCTAAATCCATTACAATGTGGAGGGAGCACCCAACTTATTCTGGTCTGTAACAACAACAACTTGCATTTATATAGCGCCCTCACACAAGGTAGAGTCCCAGAGCACTTGACAGTGGCGGAGCACGATGCTGAGCCGGGGAGAGGGGGGAGGTGACCGTAGGCACGGTCGAATTGGAAGGTTATGGGGAAGGAAGGGGCAAGGGAGAAGGATAGAGGAAGCGTTCCAGAGTTTCAGGGAGTAGTGGCTGAAAGTGTGGCCACCGATGGTGGATGATATTGTTATATTATCTCTAATAATGAGCCCAGCATTTTATACAGTACCTTGACCTCCTGACCTGAAAACGTCTCAAAGCACTTCATAAAGTGTAGTGACTGTGACAGCAATGTCCCCAAAACAGCTAAGAAGTGAATGACCCAATTTTTTATTGGGAGAATTGTCAATCAGAACACAGGGAGAAACTCCCTTTTCTTTTCAAATTCAGTTTAAAAAAATTAAAAACTGTAGTTCTCAATACTAATAATCCTTGCATTTGATACAGCGCCTTATCACAGCTTCGAGACATTTCAAAGCACTTCACAGGATACACTGTGAAGTGAATTGACTATATGTTTTGTGGGTAAGATAAGATATAGGTAAAGTTTCAATGACTGCAGTAATTGGCAGCTCTTACAGCAATGTGATGAACACTCAACAATAACAACAACTTGTATTTATATGTGCCTTCATGCAGGGTAGTGTCTCCAACAAGTGTGGTATTGCCTCCATACGTTGATATCAATATATCACTTTGAACTGACTCAGGAGAGGTTGTTCCTTTTTTTCCGGCTCAGCGACGGGTTTATGAAACATCACAGCAGATAAGAGCTGTTGGCATCTTTACTATCATTGAATATGTTGTATCAGCAGATGTACAGAGGGGCAGATCTCTGACATGATAAGGGAACTCAAGCTGCAATGTGCCTCATTCAGATTGATATCATTTCTGTAAATTTCTGCGGTTCTATAAAATGGGATAAATAAAAAGCACGACTTCAAAAAACAGCTGCCACAGACAAAGGAAATGTGTGCTGCAAATTTCCATATTTCTGCTTTAACTAAAGTTCCCCAAGCCCTGCATCTGACAGGCAGTAAAACAGGCAGCGTGGAGTGTCAGAGGCAACTAAAAAATGCCTTGATATCAAGTCTGAAAACAAATGTATTTTCTTCTCGTTGACGCATTCCATAAAACATAATTGAGTGCACCTGTCATTTCTAAATGAATTAACAAGCAATTGCAGCCTGCGTAAAAGTAATGGCATTTGTATCATTTATTGAATCCAACAGAGTTGTCGAGACATTGGGTTAATGAGACTTTATGAGGTTAGGGATATGTTTATGAGGCTCTGAAGTTCAACTAGCAATTCAAGCGCCGATTAAAAAATAAATAAAACTTTTATAAAGTAAGAGACCGAATGAAGGGACTGTGTCAGGGGAGCACCAAGGTGAGCCTGGCTGACACTGCACAACACTTTTGTAAGATAAATAATTCTGTTTAGACCCCATCTAACTAACTCATTTATAATTCACTTTAAAGTCCGTTGCCTATGCATATCTCAACTCTATACCAGAAATCTGCATTGCCTGTCAGTCTGGCCACTGGCACATCTGTAAAAAAAAAATGCAATTTTCAGAAGCCAGGCAAGATTTGATGCAAACTTTCTTTTCACCTCTGTAAGGTGGCAGGGAATACCTCCAAATCACTACGCATTATTCAGCAAAAGTTCGAGCAAGGCTTTAATTGTGAAGGGCTCCTTGATGCGTGTTTGTCCACCTGTTTGCCATTAGGGTGAGATGTTAAACTGGTTCCCTTCTCTGGACTGTAAATGCCTTTAATTGCTGACACCTGCAAAAGCCAACTTCTAAATTGGGCTCAATGTGCCTTTGAAACAGTGAGTGTGGCTGACGGATTCCTGTGGTGGTCTCTGTCTGGACAAGTTTATCAATTTACACTGCCAAGTCCAACTGACAGCCAAGGTGAATAAAGATCACCATTCAGGTCTGAATGCAGCCTTCGCTAACAGACACCACCTTGACCTCCAAATACTTGTGCAGCCCCGACAAACAAGTGCAGCCCTTCTGCCCGACTGCCACACCAAGCCTCTGCTAGGGCTGGTGTATAAGCTCACAGCCAAACCATCACACAGTCTAACCTTCACTCGAAATGCCATCAACGTCCTGCTTGGCTCCTTTCTAATTAGTAGTTGTACAGATAAGGCCGCTTGTGTTTAATACCAATGTGTTTAATACCAAAGCTCCCTTTAGTAACAAGGGCAGACTGTGAGCGGGCCTGGGGACCTGAGCTTTTAGAACAACACCAGCTCCACCCTAATTAAAACCCAGCAAGTCTTTTCAGCAGAAATTATCCAAATAGTTACGGCGTGCGATTTACATAATTCCCTTTCATTACTGCACAGTCACTGGCCTGTAGGAGGAACGGGAGAGCTAGGAAACTTTCGACAGCATTGCAAATTGCTGCCACCACACTGCAGATAACTCTTCCCCCCCATTCCCCACAATGTATTCCTGCAAGGTGATAATTGAGGTCTGGTTATTTGGAGGAAGAGGAGAAATGATGACTGCTTAATTGGAAAATCTAACTTTGTGAAGTGCCCCACTGCCTCTGACCTACATCATTAAAGCTGCCAGCCAACAAACATCAAACATGAGGCATTATTAATGAACCAGATGTATTAATTTCCCATTTATGAGAAGCTAAGCAACTGGCTAGCGTCTCTGACAGCGCTATTAATGATGGTTAATGCCCCACAGGCACTAATGGGTCCCGCAGGGAGCAGAGGAATACTGCAATTTGTATTGAGGATTTAGACATAACAAAAAAGCCTTGTGCTCCTGGGAGCAGCATTTGATCAGCGTCTGCCTCACCGGAATACTGCAACCAAATAATAAATGACAGCTCTGCGATTAAATCAAACATTCTGCCTTAAGTGCGAAAGCGTTTGATTGTCATTAACAATCTAGTGCTTGCGGAACGCCTCTGGGGTCCCAAACAAATAGCTTGCCCAACTGGAAAAAATACAGCAGGGGGAGGGGGAGAAAGGGGGGAGAGAGATGAAACTGGAACTCGCAGCTGAAGGCTAAAGATTAAAAAAAAGAAAAGTTTGGCAGACAGTGTCACTCAGCTGCATGTGTAATGGTGTGAGGGAGGAAAGGCTTGCTTTCATTTGCTTCAGTACAGAATGTAGAAGCCCACACTGTGGGAGAGCAGTCTGACTAACGGTTTCCTGGTGTGGATGCTCTGGGGGGGGGGGAGGGTTATTATCCTGTCCATTCGTGTCTCAGTCGGCCGAGCCCTCACCTCCAGGTCAGAACTGTATATGTTGTTCAGTGCGATAATGTGTCTTCTTTCTATTCAGTGAATCCTATTCCCCTCAAGATTCCTTATTAAAATAAAAGTTGTCCATCCCGTCAGGCTTAGATACCAGACCTGGGCGCCCTGCTTAATCAACAACAACTTGCATTTATATAGCACCCTCCACGCTGGGCGGCGTCTCAGAGCAAAACAATGGTGGAGCCTGAGCCGGGGGAGGGGGAAGGTGACTGTAGGCGCAGTCGAAAAGGAAGGTCTTCAGGCGCGATTTGAAGATGAGGAAGGAGGGGGTGAGGAGAAAGGGTTGAGGGAGGGAGTTCCAAAGTTTCGGGGCGCAGTGGCTGAAGGCACGGCCGCCAACGGTGGAGAGGAGGATTCGGGGGACGCAGAGGAGGCCGGACCCAGTAGAGCGGAGGCAGCCGGTACTGCTGTGGGGAGAGAAGAGGTTAGAGAGATGGAGGGGAGGTCAAGGAATGGAGGGATTTAAACACTAGAGTGAGGATCTTGAAGTTGATCCGCTCTGTGACAGGAGCCAGTGGAGTTTGGCAAGGACTGGAGTGCTGGGAGAGCTTTACTCTGTATCTACCTAATTCACACTTCTCATGTACATTGGTTTTCCTGGTCGCTCTTCCCTTTAACCTCATCCTGTCCTTGAAACCCACCACCTGCTCCCTGGACCCCATCCCCACTCCACATCTCCCAGCTCCACCTCCTTGCCCCACTTCTCACAGACACCATCAACCTGTCCCTTTCCTCTGGCTCTGTTCCCATTCCCCTCAAAACTGCCACCATCACTCCCACACTGAAAAAACCCTCCCTTGATGCATCGCAGCTATCAAGCTACCGACCCATCTCCAACCTCCCCTTCCTGTCCAAGGTTCTCAAAAGAGTCGTGGCCTCCGAGCTGCGCTCTTTCCTCTCCACCCACTCACTATTCGAACCCCTCCAGTTGGGTTTCCGTGCTGCCCATAGCACAGAAACCGCCCTGGTCAAGGTCGCCAATGGCATCCTGACCATCTGTGACCAGGGCTCCCTCTGCCTCCTCGTACTCCTCGACCTATCAGCCGCATTCGATACGGTCGATCACTCTATCCTCCTCCACCGCTTGTCCTCCCACCTTAACCTTCAAGGCCCTGTCCTTGAGTGGTTTAGGTCGTACCTCTCCCACTGTCTTCATTTTGTCTCTGCAAACGGCTTTTCCTCCACCCCCCGCACTGTCTCGTGCGGTGTCCCTCAGGGCTCTGTCCTCGGTCCCTTCCTCTTCACCCTCTATATGCTCCCCCTGTGGTGACATCATCCGCAAACATGGGGTTAACTTCCACATGTATGCGGATGACACCCAACTCTACCTTTCCTCCTCTACCCTCAACTCCACGACCACCGATGTCCTGACAACTTTCTTCAGCTCAACGTGCGCAAAACTGAGGCCTTCCTGATTGGCTCACGTCAGCGCCTCCGCACCTCGGGCGCTGACACCATCAGCGTCCAAGGCTGCACTCTCCACCTCTCAAAGCCATCAGGAACCTCGGCGTTCTGTTCGACCCTGAGCTGTCCTTTCTTCCCCACATCTGCGCCACAACTGGCACCGCCTTCCACCACCTCCGGAACACCGCCAGACTACGGCACTACCTCACCCCTCACGCGGCTGAAACTCTGGTCCACACTTTTGTCACCTCAAGGCTGGACTATGGGAACTCTCTCCTCGCCGGCCTTCCCGGCCCTCCCTCCACACTGCCGGTCATTCAGAACTCTGCAGCTCGTGTACTGTCCCGCACCAGACACCGCGAGCACATCACTCCCACCCTCGCCCTCTCCCTCACCCTCTCCCTCACCCTTGCCCTCGCTCGCCTCCACTGCTCCCCCTCCCCCAGAGGATCGAATTCAAGATTCTCATCCTCACCTACAAGGCCATTCACGGCCTCGCTCCCTGCTACCTCTCCGACCTACTATTCCCCCTACTTACCCTCCGTTCCTCTGACTCCGGTCTGCTCTACATCCCCTGCCCTAACCGCCCTACCATCAGTGGACGGGCTTTCAGCCTCTCATCCCCGAGGCTCTGGAACTCCATCCCCCAGTGCCTTCGCTGCTTCCTCCCTTTTCTCCTTCAAGGCCGGTCTCAAGACCTTTCTCTTCAGCCGTGCCTTTAGCTCCCCTCTCGACTCTCTACCCCCTCCCTTCCCTCCCCTCACCCTGACCATTTCCTCCCTCCTCGCTCCCTCCCTTCCCTCCCCTCACCCTGACCATTTCCCCCCAATGCTCGGGTCCCGACCCAACTGTCCAGGGCTTTGGGATGTCCTCCCGACGTGAAAGGGGCTCTATAAATGCAATTTTGTTGTTGTTGTTAAAGCTGGGAATGAAACTGATGGCCCCAATGGAGCCACACTCACTCCATCAAATCAACGTCCATTTTGAAACTGGAGACATTCACGCTCTCACATCAGCTGCAGAAACTGTCAAAAGCCCAACACAAACCCACTGAGGCCAAAGGCAGCGTCAATCACATCAGGACATGAACTCTCTGTAACCTTGGTGACTGTTCGTTAATAAAAACAGAAGTTGCTGGGAACACTCAGCCGGAAAGGCTGCATCTATGGAGAGAGGAAAGTGATCTGGGCTTGATTCCTGGGCAGAGCGAAACCTTAGGTAAGTTTCCTTACTCCACACGCCTCTGTTTAACCACACGTAGGAACCCGGTTGTAAGTTGATTGGCGGATTTGCTTTTCTGGGGGTAATAATCCCTTAATAATAATAATCTATGACTGTTTGTTGAACGCTGCTGTGCACAATTGGCTGTCGCATTTCGCCCACAAAATACACTGTCAATTCCCATTACAATATATTCTTGAAGCGTTTTGAGACCTCTTGAAGATGTGATAAGGCGCGATATCAAATGCAAGGATTATTATTATTGGGGTGGTTTCAGCAATACTGCACACTGGCTTCACTGTAGCTCTCGTTACCTCAATCCAGGGTCTCACACAACCTCCTCACTGTCTCAAACGGGGGGTAGGGGGTGTCCCTAAACGCTCCTAACATGTAAACCAGACACAACACGTTGCTTTGCCACTTGTCTCTGTGCCCTCCCTCACTCCCCCTCTCCCTCCCAGGCTGATTTGCTGTCACTTCATGGCCAGGGAGATGACCAAATCCTCCTGATCTGAACAGCAACTGCTGTGAGCTGAGCCCCAGATCCACAGCCACTGGAAGCACGTTCCTCAGTCGGTCTCTCTTTACGTGTTAATGAAAGTGATGGAATACAGTGCAGATTATAGCAGCAATGGGAGTCAATGACTCGACTCCCAGGAAAGCCACAAACACACCACTGCTTCTCAGGGCCCGTACATCTCTAATTGGATTCCTTAATTAAGGAATTCCTCCAGGTAACTGATGGCACAGCACACCGGGGTGCATTAGCCCTCAATCACCGCTGTGATCTTCAGTTTACCTCAGTGAAGATTCCCGTTAGAAATCATACACGCTAAATCCCATTTACACCCAATCCTGTAACAATTTCCACAATACTCTTTGACCAGGACAGCGTTCCGGCTATCCATATAGATAGCAAATTAATAATAATAATAATCCTTGCATTTGATATAGCGCCTTATCATGTCTTTGAGACATCTCAAAGCGCTTCACAGAATAAAGTGAATTAACTGTATATTTTGCGAGTGAAAGATAAATTTCTGTTAGGAAATAATATCGCGGGATACAATATATAGTTTGGAACAACGACATGTCAAGCGACTTTCAGGATGGTGGAAGGCAAACTGGATGGACCATAGTCTTTCCTTTGCCTAGCAAATTCTTATGTTCTTAAATAGTTATTGGCTGGTTACTTCACTGGCCTCTTTGCTGAAACGCAGCCTAGTCAATGGTTACGGAATGATTCTCTGGAGAGGCAGTGTCATTCTGACACTAAATGAAACCAACGATCGACCTGATCTGGAGCCAGGATTTTCAGTGATCTGCAGTGTTTGGCTGAAGTTAACCAGGACCTAAATACGCTCTGTGGCAGGAATGGGAACCGCTGTAAATTATTCACACATTTTGGCATGTGGCTCTCCATCCCAGCCAACTCCCAACCCCAGCACATCACTGAGAATAAATGAAGTGGAATACATAAAAAAAAATTCCCTTCCAAATGGGTTTGAACGAGTTCCAGTCATTTGTGTAATATAATTCAATCCAAATCAAGGGTTTGTTGGTAGTTTCTTTAATTGTCAACCCAAACTTTCATTAATCCACTTCATTAATCCACCTCAATAACTCACCTAAATAACCCACCTCAATAACCCACCTCAATAATAACCCACCTCAATAACCCACCTCAATAACCCACCTCAATAACCCACCTCAATAACTCACCTCAATAACCCACCTCAATAACTCACCTCAATAATTCACCTAAATAACCCACCTCAATAACCCACTGTAAACCACACACCCGGCCCCACTCCCTGTTACCTTTTGTACTTTCTGTCCTTCTTTAATGGTCCTTTTGGTAATTGCCACTATACAAAACATAGTTAGGCTTCAGCTGGAGTACTGCGGCCAAATTCTGGGCACCTTACTTCAGGAAGGACATTAAGGCACTGGAAAGGGTGCAGAGGAGATTCACGAGAATGATACCAGGAATGGGGAACCTTAGCTATGAGGACAGTGGAGAAATTAGGACTTTTCCCATTAGAGCAGAGAAGGTTACGCGGGGACCTGATAGAGGTCTTCAAGATCATGAAAGGTTTCGACAGGCGAGATAGGGAAAAGCTGTTTCCACTGGTAGGTGTGTCTGTGACTCGTGGTCGCAGTCTTAAGATATCTACCAAAAGAAGCACAGGGGAGGTTAGAAGAAATGTTTTCACTCAGCGAGTTGTTGGAATTTGGAATGATCCGCCCGAAAGGGCAGTGAAGTCCGATTCGATAACAGCCTTTAAGAGAGAACTGGATAGGTATCTGGAGAAGACGGGTTTGTGGGGTTATGGGGAGAAAGCTGGTGAGTGGGGTTAGTGAAAGTGACGCTCTGTCAAAGAGCCGCACAGACTCGATGTGCCGAATGGCCTCCTTCTGTGCCGTAACATTCTATGAAATCTATGACATCTATGAAACTCTTAAAGGAGTATCCAACACTTTGTGCCATTATCTTGATTGATGTTCCCCTTTCCTCTCCAAACACAAGACACAAGTGCACTGGCTCTCGTGGACAAGTCAGGTAGAGGGTTGCAGGAGGCCAGCTCTGGGGAGCTGGGATACAGAACTGAGAGAGGATACTGTTTCACTGGAGACGGTTTATTCCATAATAATTACCAGCATCACAATCCCTGTATTTCTCGCCAATATTTTTCCTCTCTCTCTCCCCACAAAGCTCTGACTCCCATTTCCTGCTACTGCAAGATGGTTCCCAGGTATTGTCCAATCTCAGGACTCCCCCTGGACCTATCTGGATTGGGTATAGCAAGCACTATTTCTAAGTTTGCGGTTGACACAAAGTTAGGGAGGGGGTAAACAGTGAGAAGGACAGGAGCCGACTGTAGGAAGGCATAGACAGATGGTAAAATGGGCGACACATGGCAGATGAGTTTCAATGTGGAGAAATGCGGGTAATGCATTTTGGAAGAAAGAATGAGGGGCAATATAGGCGGTAATACAATCTTAAGGGGGGGGTGAAGGAACAGAGAGACCTGGGGGGGCAGGTAAATGAATCCTTGAAGGTGGCAGGACAGGGAGATAGGGCTATAAAAAGGGCATATGGGATACTAAGCTTTATAAATAGGGGCATAGAGTACAAGAGTCAGGAGGTTGTGATTAACCCATATAAACACTGGTTAGGCCTCAGGTAGAATATTGCCCCCAGTTCTGGGCCCCACACTATAGGAAGGATGTTAAGGCATTGGAGAGGGTGCAGAGGAGATTTACGAGGATGGGTCCAGGAATGAGGGACCGTGATGATGAGGAAAGGCTGGAGAGGTTGGGATTATTCTCACTGGAGCAGAGAAGGTTACGAGGACCTAATAGAGGTCTTCAAAATCATGAGGGGATTTGATAGGTTCGAAAGGGAAAACTGTTCCCACTGGTGGGTGTGTCGGTGACTCGAGGTCACAGATTCAAAATAGTCTCTAAAAGAAGCCGAGGGGAGAGGTGAGAAGAAATTTCTTCACGCAGAGAGTTGTTTGAATCTGGAACATTGCCTGAGAGGGCGGTGGAGGCCGATTCGATAACTACTTTTAAAAACGCGGTGGACGGGTATTTGAGGAGGACGGGTTTGCGGGTTATGGGGAAAGGGCCGGGAGTGGGACTGACATTAATTGCTCTATTCAAAGAACCGTACAGACTCGATGGGCCGAATGGCCTCTTTTTGTGCTGTAAAATTCTAAGACTCTGTGATTCTCCCCCTGACCCCGTGTCTCCCCCTGACCCCGTGTCTCCCCCTGGATCCCGTATGACCCCCGGGCCTATATGGCCCCTGGGCCTATGTCTCCCCCGGGCCTGTGTGGTCCCTGGGCCTGTGTCTCCCCCTGACCGTGTATCTCCCCCTGGGCCTGTGTCTCCCCCTGACCGTGTGTCTCCCCCTGGGCCTGTATCTCCCCCTGGGCCTGTATCTCCCCCTGGGCCTGTATCGCCCCCTGACCGTGTATCTCCCCCTGGGCCTGTGTCTCCCCCTGACCGTGTGTCTCCCCCTGGGCCTGTATCTCCCCCTGGGCCTGTATCGCCCCCTGACCATGTGTCTCCACCTGGGCCTGTGTCTCCCCCTGACCGTGTGTCTCCCCTTGGGCCTGTATCTCCCCCTGGGCCTGTGTCTCCCCCTGACCGTGTGTCTCCCCCTGGGCCTGTATCTCCCCCTGGGCCTGTGTCTCCCCCTGGGCCTGTGTCTCCCCCTGGGCCTGTGTCTCCCCCTGACCGTGTGTCTCCCCCTGGGCCTGTGTCTCCCCCGACCGTGTGTCTCCCCCTGGGCCTGTGTCTCCCCCTGACCGTGTGTCTCCCCCTGGGCCTGTGTCTCCCCTGACGTGTGTCTCCCCCTGGGCTGTGTCTCCCCCTGACCGTGTGTCTCCCCCTGGGCCTGTGTCTCCCCCTGACCGTGTGTCTCCCCCTGGGCCTGTGTCTCCCCCTGACCGTGTGTCTCCCCCTGGGCCTGTGTCTCCCCCTGACCGTGTGTCTCCCCCTGACCGTGTGTCTCCCCCTGGGCCTGTGTCTCCCCCTGACCGTGTGTCTCCCCCTGACCGTGTGTCTCCCCCTGACCGTGTGTCTCCCCCTGGGCCTGTGTCTCCCCCTGACCGTGTGTCTCCCCCTGACCGTGTGTCTCCCCCTGGCCTGTGTCTCCCCCTGACCGTGTGTCTCCCCCTGGGCCTGTGTCTCCCCCTGACCGTGTGTCTCCCCCTGGGCCTGTGTCTCCCCCTGACCGTGTGTCTCCCCCTGGGCCTGTATCTCTCACAATGTGGCAATGCCCAGGCCAGGCCGGTAGGACAAGACACGGTACAGGTTCACCCTGAGATGGGCTCTGGCTGAGCTCTGGCACCTCGTCACCACCCAGACCTGAGGCCCTTCAACCACAGTCACAGCCACACTCACTCACACACTCACACCAACACACCCACTCACACCAACACACCCACTCACACACTCACACCAACACACTCACACCAACACACCCACTCACACCAACACACCCACTCACACACTCACACCAACACACCCACTCACAGCAACACACTCACACCAACACACCCACTCACACCAACACACCCACTCACACACTCACACCAACACACTCACACCAACACACCCACTCACACCAACACACTCACACCAACACACACCAACACACTCACACCAACACACCCACTCACACCAACACACTCACACCAACCCACCCACTCACACCAACACACTCACACCAACACACACACTCACACCAACACATTCACACCAACACATCCAGTCACACCAACACAGTCACTCACACAAACACACTCACTCACACCAACACACTCACTCACACCAACACACTCACACCAACACACCCACTCACACCAACACACTCACTCACACACTCACACCAACACACTCACACCAACACATTCACACCAACACACTCACACCAACACATTCACACCAACACACCCACTCACACCAACACACTCACTCACACCAACACACACACTCACACCAACACACACTCACACCAACACACTCACTCACACACTCACACCAACACACACACTCACACCAACGCACTCACTCACACCAACTCACACCAACATGCTCACTCACACCAACACATTCACACCAGCACACCCACTCACACACTCGCACCAACACACACACACTCACGCCAACACATTCACTCACACACTCACACCAGCACGCTCACACCAACACACTCACTCACACCAACACACTCACTCACACACTCACACCAACACACTCACACCAACACACTTACACTAACACAGTCACTCACACAAACTCACACCAACACTCACACCAACAAACTCGCTCACACACTACATCATCACACCCACACCAACACACTCGCTCACACACTCACATCAACACACTCACTCACACACCACATCATCACACCCACACCACATCATCACACCCACACCAACACACTCGCTCACACACCACATCATCACACTCAGACCAACACACTCGCTCACACACTCACATCAACACACTCACTCACACACCACATCATCACACTCACACCAACACACTCGCTCACACAAATACACTCACACACTTACACACTCACTCACACACTCACACCAATACAGTCACTCACACAAACACACTCACTCACACCAACACACTCACTCACACAAACACACTCACTCACACACACGTACACACTCACACCAACACACTCACTCACACAAACACACACTCACACACACTTACACACTCACACCAACACACTCACTCACACAAACATACACTCACACACACTTACACACTCACTCACACACTTACACCAACGCACTCACTCATACAACCGCACTCCAACATGCTCAACTCCAACATGCTCACTCACACAAACACACTCACTCACACACTAACAAACACACACTCACAAACACACTCACTCACACACTAACAAACACACACTCACAAACACACTCACTCACACACTAACAAACACACACTCACAAACACACTCACTCACACAAACACACACACAAACACACTCGCACACACAAACACACTCACGCACACACACAAACACACTGACTCACACAAACACATTTATTCACACAAACACGCTCACACACACAAACACACGCACACAGAAACACACGCACACACAAACACACACTTACACACTCACTCACACACTCACACCAACGCGCTCACTCATACAACCGCACTCCAACATGCTCACTCACACAAACACACTCACTCACACACTAACAAACACACACTCACACACACACTCACTCACTCACACAAACACTCACTCACACACAAACACACTCATTCACACAAACACATACACACACACACAAATACATTTACTCACACAAAAACACAAACACACACGTGCTCACACAAATTTTGTACATGCACACTCACATATACACTCACACACACACACACACATAAAAACACAGACCAGCACAAACACATACTCACACACCCATCTCCAATCCACAAGTGTGCGGCTCGTCAGTCAATGATGTGACCGACTGAAAACACGAGAAGACTTTCTATTCACCCCGAATGCCAATTAAGATAAACCATTACTAAAGCGCAGACATTGCTATTTCCCATTTAGATTTTTATTTCTGCACAAACCGAGCTCCTTGACTAGAGCAGCACTCAGCAATCACTTGCTACCGATTTACCATTTAACATGTCTTCCCGCACCTTCACCACCTCCCGCTCGCTGGCTCCAACACCAGCTTGTGTGTCACTAAGGCTCAGGAGAAAAGGGGCTTTTGTAAAACCCACTGAGCAAACAAGCCTCGGCGCTCATTTATCACATTTAGTATGCGGTCTGACACAATCCATCAAATAAAGCCATTGCCAGCAACTTAGTTCTCTCCCCCAATTACAAATGAGTCCATTAGTCTGTCTACAGCAAAGCCCTCTGTCTCCTCCTGGTAATAGCTTCAGAGATTTCCGCCATAATCATAATGGTTCCCCGAGCAGCCATGAGTGCAGACAGAGGCAGCTCACTGGGTAATGAGCTCTCAGGTCCCACACAGAAAACGTGTAGCCTCATTATTCAGCATTGGTTTCTGATAACAAGAAAGATAAACA
Source organism: Callorhinchus milii (assembly GCF_018977255.1). Taxonomy (NCBI): domain Eukaryota; kingdom Metazoa; phylum Chordata; class Chondrichthyes; order Chimaeriformes; family Callorhinchidae; genus Callorhinchus; species Callorhinchus milii. The sequence goes on along the minus strand of NW_024704751.1, from coordinate 239,187 downwards.
CTAAAGTGAACATTTTACAGCAACGCAACTGTCAATTTAACCCACTTTTATATCGCGCAAATTTGAAATGAGCAAAATGCAAATACATTAAGCTGTGGTGGGAGTCGGGGGGGCCGGGGAAACATCTCTGATGCGTGCTCTCTACACCCCGTAGAGTGGAGTCCTGTAGCTCAGTGGTTAAAGCACTCGCCTCGCAAGCGAGAGACCTGGGTTTGATTCCCGACAGGGCAAAACCTTGGGCAAGTTTCCTTACGCCTGATAATAATCCCTCAAGGAAAAAAGTGAGTCCAGGAAGGAGAGGATGGATGATGCGAGCCATGCTACATTCCCACTGGGGACAGATTTGCTCACCAGCTTTACACTAACGACCCAGGACCCTACACATGCCAGGATCTGGCCTAACACTCAGTGACTCACTGTTTAGTCAACTCGCAAACCCCACCAGCAGGTCACATTGAATGGCTGAACTTCAGTCACTGATGGTTGGACAATCAGGTGGGGGTTTGAAGCAGCTTCGTCCCTGATGAGACTCTATACCAAATTCAAGCATTATTATTATTATTACCATTATTATTATTATAACAACAGTCTTGGAGTCATCATAACCTGTGCTGTGTTCAGACAAAGTTAATGGGATCAATGGTGGCCAAGTAAATGAAAATTGTATTACAAATCTGATCAAGCTATCAAGAAATGTGAGATAATTTCCCATGAGTTCTCTGCCTAACACTGAACACAATCTAAAATAGCCAGCTCGCTCCAGTGTGATGCTCTAACCAGGGTGAGCAGTCAGGCAGCTTTCTGGAATGTTGACCTAACATGATTGTTAGTGAAAATAATATCGCAGTGTGGCTGTAGGCACATGGGAACAGGAGGAGGCCATTCAGCCCCTCGAGCCTGTTCCACCATTCTATATGATCATGGCTGATCTGTACCTCAACTCCAATTACACGCTGCTTGCCCCGTATCCCTTGATACCCCGACCTGACAACCATCTGTCCACCTCAGTCTTGAAGCTGTCAATGGATCTCACCATAATCCACAGCATTTTGGGGGAGATTCCAGATGTCCACTACCCTTGGGGTGAAAAACTGCCACCAGTTACAGCGCTCCCTCTGACACAGTCTCTCTCTGACACACTCTCCTTCTGCACTGACACACTTTCCTGCTTCTGCTATTTTGCCACCCAACACAATATTCCCGCACTGCCTCTTGTTCAGTCCTGTGTGTGTGTGTGATTGTGTGTGTGAAACATAGGAGCAGGAGGAGGCCATTCAGCCCCTCGAACCTGTTCCGCCATTCTATAAGATCGTAGCTGATCTGTGCCTGAACTTGATACCTGTACCTGATATTTATTCAAAATACAAATAAAACACAAAGCTGGTATGATTGCTGGAAAGGTGTAAGAGACGATGGAGATATCAGCGGAGACACAAGGAAACCTGCAGGGAAGGCCTCACTGCCGACTGGCAACATCTCGACGGGCTATTTTACTCAGCAAGTGAGCAGCGATATTTTCAGTGCAGTGAGGCGACACAACCAGACCAGGGTTTGTACTGACTGTAATCGTGGCTGTAAATTAAGGACTTTCCATTTCCCCTGTCAGGGCCCTGACAGCAGAGGTGCAGGTTAAATTGCACGAGGCAGGAGAAATAATTCCAGTGTGAAGCCAAGCGTGCTTCTGGCTCGGCTAATACCAACATATCGGTCAGTGGCAGCACAGCCCAGCACCAAGACACACAGGCACTGGGCGCACGGCACACACAGCCCATCACCTCACACAGCCCATCACCTCACACAGCCCATCACCTTGCTGAGAGGTGCCAGGGCCACTCAGGTGTGCCTCAGTAAGCTTGCCTCAGGCTCTCTCTCGAGCGTGCGCTGGGAGGACCGGGTAACATTTTAATACACTCTGTGGGACAGTCATGTCATACTTTGTTACACCAAATCATGGCAGATATCTGCAGTGGTAAAATGGAGCTGTAACGCTCTTTCCTCCTAACCCTGGCTGACAAGAATGATGTACGACTACCATTAGCAGGAAAATATCACTTCAACTAACCCATGATCCGACTCAGCTCAGGGTCATATTCTCCAGAAGGAACAAATTACATTCCCAAAGTAAATACAAATTTTCTACATGAAATGGGTATAAAGCAGGGAAAAGGGTGATATGTTACCTATGACAACACACTGCAAAATGACATTGGTGATAAAGTACTTGACAAATCATTGCCTGACAGGACATTGTGGCACAATCAGCTCCCACCTTGGCCTAGTGAGCTCTCTCGCCTGTAAACACCATCCTCCAGCCTCAGCTACAACAGCCTCAATAAGCTTTCCTGTTCCCTACTCTCTGCCCTCTCTCACACAAACACGCAGAGCCACCACTGCTCTCCGTGAGGACACTGTGCATTTAACATAAGGCACCGAATGACTCAAGTAATACACATCTTGCTGTAAATTACCTTTGCATCTTAAGAGACCAGTGTAGAATTGCCTTCGACTGAACAAAGAAACAAAGCAGGCCATTGCTGGCCTTTCTTGATGAGCTTAACCTGGAGGCCACATAGAGCAGTGCGATACAGTGCTGCCGGCCCTCCTCACAGCCTCACTCAAACTGAGAGGAGTCGGGATGGGATGCACCTTGCAACACTCCAAATATACTGCTGCATTTATCTCGTAAAATCAGAATTGTACAGCACACAAGGAGGCCACTGTGCTTGGACCGGGTCCATTTACTTGACGCCTACCCCCACCCCACCCCCCACTCCGGTCATCCCCTCCCTTCCCTGCCATTCCCTTTAATACTTTTCAAATATTTATCCACTTCCCTTTTAAAGCTACCCAACTCCCCATGAACCTGCACAATATCATATGGCCTTCTGTGCATCTTAAAAAGCATCAGCTTTCAAATTAATAATAATAATAATAATCCTTGCACTTGATACAGCGCCCTATCATGTCATTGAGACGTTTCAAAGCACTTCACAGGATATACTTTAAAGTGTCGTGACTGTGTACTTTGTGGGCAAAATGCAGCAGGCATTGCAATGCCCCACAAACAGCCATGGAATGAGTGATCTTAACGTTCACTTGAACATGCAGATAGGCTCTTGGATTAACATCTCATCTGAAACTCGGTGCCTCCGGCAACACAACACATCCCAGCACTACACTGGAGCGTCACAGAGCTCCATGTAATTCCAAGTCCCGACTTGAACCCACCACCTTCTGACTCAGAGACGAGAGTGCTACCACTGTGCCAGCCCACACATTATTAATAATAATAATCCTTGCATTTGATACAGCACCTTACCATGTCTTCAAAGTGTCTCAAAGTGCTTCACAGAATATACTGTAAAGTGAATTGACTGTATATTCGTGGGCGAAACGCAGCAGCCAATTGCGCACAGCAGTGTCCCACAAACAGCCGTGGCCAAATTATTATTTATTTATTTATGTGTTTTTTGCTTAATATTTCTTTTCTAAAGGTTAATCTGCAGATCAATCTTCCCTCCTTTTACCAATACTCATTAAGATTCAATGTAAGAAATTTCCAAATTTCTGCACAGTCTTAAGACTAAATGGTTTCACAAAGAGACCAGGTGGGTCTCGGGATGGACTTGTGCACACTCATCCGTGTGCATATGCACTAGTGTGCACACCTTACACATATACACACACACACAGATATCCACACAGCATTTGGTAACTACAGTAACCGCTTCATATCAGTCAAAGAAAAACTAATAAAAGTCCTGCTTTTATAACGTGTACTTTACCTGTCAACCAACAACCCATTAAACTGTCACAGCTGAGCACTCGCTCGTACAGGTCACTGTTTACAATGACAGGGCGATGCGAGACGGGTGAGCCCACACACACAACTGTCTGTCAACATAAAAACCACAGCCAAACAACTGGCGTCTCTGGGAAACCTGCTCAGGCCCCGTCACCCGCATAAAGCGGCTTCTCGGAAGAGCAGGCTTTCATTTTCTGATTTAAAGAAAATCAAACAATTCCCATTTGACTCCGGATCAGGTGGCAACGACCGAATCAGCGAATGCTGAGTGCTGGGAAAGTGGTGGAGTCTGATTGAACGTACAGGTTTCACGCTGGCACAGCAGAGGGTGGGAGCCCCACACGAGGTCTGGCTGTATAATGAATGTTATTGAATAAGTTACACTTAGTCTCACTCCAACGCTAACCCCAAACTCAGTAACAACATTGTCCTCTCAACGAGTGAGGCAAAGTCAAGGGTGGTTTTCAGCACTCTGAGAGAGGAAAGCCTGAGTAACAGAGAACGTTACTGGTCTGTGTTCCAATCCCAGGCCATCAACTCAAGGTGCAGAACATGAGGCACAAAATATCCTGTTGGGGGGGTGTGCTGTGGGGGGAGGGGCTGTGGGAATTATTTGGCTTTGCGGAGCCTCTGGTGAAGACAGGAACAAAAATATTTACACAATGTCTATCACATCAGGACAACGCTTCATACCACTGCCTGGGCCTCACGGTGGAGGTGGTAGGGGTGGGAGCCAGAGGGGGTGGGGGAGTAGGTGGGAACCGGAGCGCATGGGGGAGGGGTTGGGAGCCGGAGGGGTTTGGGGAGGGGCTGGAGGCCAGAGGGGGTGGGGGAGGGTGGGAGCCATAGGGGGTGGAGAGAAGATTGATGACCATAAGCACGGACAGAAAGGTAGGTGTTTAGTCAGGCCCTGAGCAAGGGGAGGGAGGCCGGCCAGAGGGACCCCTGAATGGGGTTCCAGAGAGCGGGGGCAGAATCTGCCGCTAATGTTGGGGTACAGTGGGTGGGAGACACGAGGTGCAGTGTGTATCCAGGCAGCATGTGCTTGAGGTGAATAGACACTGACATGAGTCAAGCCTCTATCTGCTCAATGTTCGAGTGAAGAAAGTTGGAGATCAGCCAGGACTTGGTGCCTGATAGACGATTGGAGCTATTGAATCCGAACCTACGTGATTCAATAATGAGTGTTGGAAGGGCAGACGTGTGAGTCGATGCCCTACGGACGGTTTTAACCAGGCAAGTTGGATCAGCATAATGGCGTTGCGATGAATAAACCATATTTTTGGATTTGAAGTCCATCTCTGAAATGCACATTATTTTCTTGGTGTGAGCTCTCCTTGTGGAGATTTGCAAAGTAATCGATGCAGTGAAGATGTGTAGATAAGGGAATGGAGCAACAGCTGAATAAACAGGCTGCTGTAACTCCACACCTTCCCCACCAGCAACACAACGTGTGGAAACGATTATTAATTCAAATTATTCATCTTTATTTATGATGCCCAGCTGCTGGGACTTCTTAAGTTACAGAAATGTGCCTTTTAGTACAGAGCGTTCCCATCACAGAGCACGCAGTGTGTCCCCTGTGTCAGATCCACACAATATATGGCCCTGTCCAGACTCTCACATTCTGCATCTGACTGCATTTATGGGTCTCACTCTCCCTTTACACTTTAAATATGAAACAGCTCTACACTAATGCTCCATTACATGTGTGCTCAGCACCAGCAACACAGCCAATTACTAACATTTGTCAAGTTTCATTTAGAAATCTTTCTGCAGCTCCAGATCCTATCTACTGAATATTTTGCTCTTTGCAAAACGTTAACAGAATTGGCAATAAATCCTGTGTAATTCTTCCCTATCACATTATATACCACGGCCAATCATTTCATTTCCTTTACCCGTTCTACTCAACACTGTCCCTCTCCCTCCCTTGGAGAGGCTTTCACCAGCCCTTTCCATACCTCCCCTGTGGTCATTCTGCACGCGTCAGCCTCTAAGATATGCGTGTGTTGGCAGAGAATTCTTCTCCAGAGACGAGCCAGCAGAGCTGAATCTCAATGCTGTCATCACCCAACCTTCACACATGTCCACCTTCCAGCAGGAGGTTTCTGGATAATCAGGAGCACGATTCCTCATGAGATTCAAGGAAGGGTGGTGGAGGGAAAGTGACCACAAGAGCGGTCAAAAAAGAAGGTGTTGAGATGGGCCTTGAAGGAGGCAAGGGAAAGGGTGAGACGGAGGGACTCTGGGATAGAGGGTTGGGGCAGAAAGATTGAAGGTCTGACCTCCGATGGTGGAGCGGGCAGGGTGGGGAACTTGGGGATGGCCAGTGCCTGTAGAGCAGAGGGACGGACAGGTTGGTGAAAGTTTAATAGGTCCCAGAGGTGGGGAGGAGCAATCGGAGATCAGTCTGTTCATCTCAAACAAATGGAAACCCAAATCCCAGCTTGCCCACGTGTAATCCGTATCCGGGGTGAGTTACAGGGAGGGCCGGGTGGAACTGTGACATTCCACTCACCATCATTCTGCCCCCAATAGCACGGGGCCATCTGCTTGAAGGATTCCTAAATATTCCTACAGTCTGCAAACACGCATTGCTAAATATTACATAACTCAAGGCAAACGTAGCCACAATGGGAGGCACGTCACTATGTATAGAGGGGCTGAAGCCAAACCACAGCCAGCCCTGACCTGAGCCTGGAGCCCCTTCACGCTCTCGCTCGGAAGCCTCAATAAACAAAGCTGAAGGACCGAACTCTTACAGGAAAATGGGAGAGGGAGAAAAAAATGTCTGCGGATAGGAGTGTTACCACAACAGCTCGTGTAGTGGAATCTAGGGCTGGAACATGGCACAGGGAGTCAGTGGGAGAGTGGAATTAGAGTATGTGCCTCATGTGGAGGAAAGCACTAGAGCAGACCTGGCCTGGGTAATGCTGTAACATTCTATGATTTTATAACTTTCTGTTCATTCCAAGCTCTGCTACTATAACAGGAGTCTCGTCCCAGCCAGCTGTGGATCTGAAAATGTATCTGAATTCTTGCATTAAGACCATCAGGTCACCATTGGTCCATTCATGGTTCACCACATTGTCTAAATACCAACGCAAGCAGTGCTCTGTGCAGGACTGAGCCAGTCGTGATGTAGTGTGTGGCTTTATGCCACACTTCAGTAGGGTTGAACCAGGAACAGAACTGTTACCAATATTCAGGCAGAATAATGTTTTTATATTAGACTGCGCGTGCAGGCAATCAAAACATCCAGCAAACGCAACATACAAAAACTCGCAGCAATGAGAAAGTGGATAAAACGTAGGCATCTAATTGGACTTTGTTAATAACCTGAGCCACACGAGTGGCCTCACACACACTGAGCACAGCCCAGCCCAGTGGAGCAAACAGTTTCAACGCTTAAACCCTAAACTCATTTAGATAACCGCATGAAACCCAATCATTGTTATTAAATGAACAGAATTTCATAATCCCCAAACATTTCCAATTCAGATTAATTACTGGCAATGTGATAAGTGTTAGCAATTTTCACCTTGCTTGGCTTCCAGTGACAGTTGTGATTATTTTCTGTTGGCATTTGCTCAAGCTACAATTCACCACCTCGCTGATCCTTTTGCTAAAACTGTTTCCTCTTTGATATTTCAGCTGAACATTCGGAGGCGAGTGTGGTTCAGCAGAGCAGAGCACACACACCTAACTAACAGAGCACACTGACTCCCGTCAGAAACACAGCCAGATTTACTCAGACCACAGGAGGCAGCAAGCGATCGATTCCTTACTCCCATCTCTCTATGTGTCAGCTGCTAACCAGAGACACAGGTTGGCTGTTCCATCCAACAATGCCTTTGCCAATCACTTCAATTCTGGTCACCAAATACTGACCTGGCAGTGATCTACAGGGCACACATTGTACTGCCCTTCACTGAACCAAAGAAAATGGTGTATTTTAACCACCCGTAACTATCTTCATCTCAGTGGTACTTCCTCCGTGACAAAAAACACTCACAAGGGAACACCAATGCGATTGAGAATTGCTCAAGAATAAACTGAAACGTACCTTCTCATCTGGATCACTTTCACTGTCGCACTGAAACAAAAAGGAAAGAAACATTAGCCAAAAGCAACAGTTATGTACGAACTATCAAAGTCGAGCCAATAAACATCTTTATGCTTGGCCGGTTTCTAACTCTAACTTGTGTCGGCCAAAACCCTGAAAGTGTCCGTTTTGATTCCTGGTGGCTCGACTTAGCCTTGCTCCTAACAGTGGTCACAGAGTGAATATTTTACACTAAGGCCTCAGGCCACTCACTGCTCGGTCGATTAAATATAGAAATGTTTCTGAACGACGTGGTGCCAAACAGAAGCTGAAAGCCTTTCATCCTCTGATGCTGCTCAGACATCACACATTTTGGGAGCTGTGGTGTGACTGATGGCCTGCTGAAGGCCCCTCTCACACAGGGCAACGTCTCACTCCCGAGCCTCAGTTTCCTATGGTTGCAGTGCATCAGACACACAGAGACTATGGAGGTGCCAGTACTTGGGACAGTGGCCACTGTGGGCGAGGAGGTGGTATAGAGAGGATGCCGACAGTCAAATCACAAACCTCCATCCCTTTACCCTTCCTTCTGGGCATGTTAATATCGTCTGTGCCTGTTAGGGATGCTGAGGTCCTCTAACCCCCAACCTCCTCGCATCTTAATGAACCAGTGATTAATAAACCAAGTTTGTGTGTGTGTGTGTTGTATCAGGCACATGGTTGCACCGCTGTGCTCCCTTCTCCTAAACCCGTGGGATTTGTGCGGTCTTCTCGCCCAGCCCCTGGCGCGAAGCTCCCATCAGCGCCGAGCAGCTCTGGCATAGGAGTAAGGAGTAAGGAAATGTTTGATGACGATTGAAGCTAACCTCCACTTGACAGCTAGCTAAGCTGCAGGCTAAGAATGGAAGGATCAGAATACTTTTATTCCGAGGAGCTTATCTCATCAAAGGCTGGGTAAGCTGACAAGATCTCTCTGTTTAAAATAAAATAAAGGATTTGAATTGAGCAGCAAGCTTGATTGGAGTTCACCGAGGGTGATGAAGACTGATGGTTGATTCATCCAACCACCAAGACTGACAGAAAATCCAACCAATCACCAGGGAGACAATGTCATGTAGAATTATGAAATTTAGCACCGAGCAAATTTCTACAAACAGCTATGAAGTAATTGATAGAAACATAGGAACAGGAGGAGGCCATTCAGCCCCTCAAGCTTGTTCCAGCATTCTCTACGATCATGGCTGATCTGTACCTCAAGTCCAATTATCCGCCTTTATCCCGTATCCTATGATGAACTCCAGTGGCACTTCTCCACGACAAAATAATGATAGTTATGATGACCCTCTATAAAACACTGGTTAGGCCTCAGCGAGAGACTGTGTTCAGTTCTGGGCCCCACACTTTAGGAAGGATGTCAAGGTCTTGGAGAGGGTGTGAAGGAGATTGACCAGAATGGTACCAGGAATGAGGGACTTCAGTGATCAGGAGAGGTAGAGAAGCTCGGATTATTCTCCTTGGAGCAGAGAAGATTAAGAGGAGACTTAATAGAAGTTTTCAAAATTACAAGGGGATTCGATCGGGTGAACAGGAGAAACTATTTCCACTGGCGGGTGGGTTGGTAACCCGAGGACACCGATTTAAAATAGTTGTTAAAAGAAACAAAGGGAGATGAGGAGAAATTTTTTCACACTGCGAGTTGTTGGGATCTGGAATGCATTGCCTGAAAGGCTGGTGGAAGCCGATTTGACAATAACTTTTAAGAGAGATGCAGATAATTATTTGGGGAGGACAAGTTTGTAGGGCTATGGGAAGAAAGCGGGGAGTGGGGTTGATCAGAGCTATGGGGAGAGAGCGAGGTAGTGGGGTTGAAGTGGAAGCTCTTTTCACTGAGCCGGACAGACACGATGAGCCGAATGGCCTCTTTCGGTGCTGTATAATTCTATGATTCTATGATCCCTTGATACCCTGACCTAACAAATATCTATCCACCTCAGTCTTCAAAATGTGAATGGTTCCAGCCATAATCCACAACCATATCGAATCTCTTTATTATTTTAAAAACCTCAATCAGATCAACCCTCAACCTTCCGAACGCAAGGGAATACAGGCCAAGTTTATGCAATCTGTCCTCATAATTTAACCCTTAAACCCTGGTATCATTCTGGTGAATCTGTGTTGCACCTCCTCCAGAGCCAATATATCCTTCCTGAGGTGAGGTGCCCCAAACTGAATGCAGTACTCCAGATGGGGTCTGACCAACTCTATACAGTTGAAGCATCATTTCCTCTCCTTTATATTCCAGGCCCCTTGAGATAAGGACCAACTTCCCATTAGCTTTTTGATAACCTTTTGTACCTGTGAGCTTGTTTTTGGTCATTTGTGAATGTGGACACCAAATCCCTTTGCTCCTTCACAGTTCTTAATTTCTCATCATTTAGAAAATATTCTGTTTTGCTATTTTTGGATCCATAGCGGATGACTTCACACTTCCCCATATTGAATTCCATCTGCCAGTTTTGCCCCCTCACTTAATCTATCTATCTTTGTAACTTCCTGCTCTCATCTACACAATTTACTGTGTCTCCTTCGTAGTATCTGCAAATTTGGAAATAAACCTTTCTACTCCTTCATCCAAGTCAGTTATATATATATATATATATCGTCCCTACTCTCTGTTAACTGGAAGATTGGTAGGAGAAACGCTCTTCACTTCTCAAATATAGGGTAATGCCATGGGATCTTCAATGTCCACCTTAAAGAGCAGGCAGACAGGTTAACCTCTCATCACAATACTGCCATCCCCAGCATCAGCACTGCAGCCTCATCTTGGAATGTGAGCTCACAACCTTCCAACACAGAGCTGAGCATTCAACGGCTGAGCCAAGTCTTACAATTTCACAAGTAAAACCTCCTCCCACAAAAATTGTCATTTTTATCCACCAAACCTCACAACTGCTTATTTCCCACAAATCATCAGCGTGGCTGGGACCCGGAGGCAGTTCTATCTCTGATCGTTCTGCAAGCAAACCGAGATCAGGCCATTGGATGATTGACGGGCTGTGAATCAGCGTCATTGCACTCAGCTCCTGATAAAAGCCTTTGGTGCTTTGGAGAGCTCAATCTCTGGCACAGAATCACACGCTGAGCTGCAACCAGCACATCAGGCATATTGCCATTGCATTTGTAATTCCCCCCCACCCTACCAGAGCACAGTGATCAGCTCTCGTCAGAGATCGATGTTCTACAGCAGCTTATAGATTATAAATTATGGAAAGGCAATAAAATAAATTGTGCAAAACACTTCAAACACTTGCGTGAGTGGGGCCTAAGTGCATTTAAAAAACAAGAGCTGTACTTAAAGAAGAACCGTCTCTACACTGACTACAAAGACTGTAACTGGACCTCTCTGTTTTGCTGTTGATGTTTTGATCTGATGTTCTTACAAGGTTTGGGTTCTTACTGCTGGCCTTCGGATGAGACATTAAAGCAAGGTAGGGTCTGCTGTTTGGGTCACTACTGGACAAGAGAAGGGAGTTTCTCCCAGTCCCAGCCAATGTCACATTATCCTCCAGATAACATTGGTCATTCACTTCACGGCTATTTGTGGGACATTGCTGTGTGGGATGGGACAGGCAGGGGTGAAGTGAAGGTTCAATTTGCCCACCATGAGGCGGTACATGGAGCAGAAGCTCAGGGAAGGTCAGAGCGAGGAGAGTTTAGCAAGAAAGGAAGTGTTTGAAGTCAGCAGACAATGGTTAGACGACATCATTTCCAATCTAAATTTTGTGTGAATGTAGTAAATCTGCTCAAATCACTCAGGACTATTTTGTGATATTCGGATGAAGTGCTAATTGCAGATTCCCTTTTATGATGTTGGCAAAAAAGCTAAATTGTGATTTCTGAAAGTCACTAAAGTACAAACATGGCATCTTGGAGATCTGGACATCCTGATGCAAGTCAGGTTTGGATTCAGATTTACTCCAAATTATGGGATTGTGAATGCATAAATTCAGAATTATTACCAGGAAGTGTTGAATATTGTCAACAACAACTTGCATTTATATAGTGAGCAGTGTCTGAGCACTTAACAGCAGTGTGTTTGTGGTCTGACTCAGAGCAGGACAGAAGGAGACACTGTGACATTCTTGTATGTCACCGCATATTGGTACATCTACAGGGAAAGAATCTTTAATTACCACCTTAATAGTGTTTGAAATTGGATTTTGAAAAAAAAACGATGCATGGAATTTACATCCTCCGCTCACATCTTTCTTACAGGATCTTCAAAGTGAATCTTTAATAAACTCATAAAATTTTTGAAGGCTCAATCGTTTTAAAAATGTATGACAAGTCCTTTGATTTCTGATGGCTGTGAATTAAGTCAGGAGACGATGCCAAAGGGACAGACCCTCACAGCGGCGTAAAGGCCATTCCCCGGCTCGCTTAGAAAAACATTTTACATAATTTAACGCAAAATCAAATTGCTACCTAAAAAAAGTCACATCACTGGACAAAGCACATTTATATTGTTGTTCCCAGCCCAAACTGACCAACCAAGAACTCCAGAGGCCCAATAGCCATATGGTCTGAGCCTTAAGATTTTGGTCATAAAATCAAGCAGGTGTTTGGGAAATTCTTCCATCAGTTTTAATTTAAGAGGCTGTTTATTTCCTGTAAGTCTTTTTAAGAACCGGCTTCCAAATTGATACTAAATTTAAGAATTTGCAAAACTCCTGTCATGTTTGAAGGCCAAAACAGGTGAATTTTTAGGGTTTTGTAATAACAGAACCACAGGACGTATGATCAGATCAAGGTTGCGAGGGAAAAGCTAAACGATGCTTGATGGCCCTCTTTGTGAGTAACCAGAGTGTTGTGAAGGGGCAGCACAGATCACTTTGCTCAATACTAAATGGCTTTTACACTCCATAGCAGACTGTCTCACTGCTATAATTCATGGAAAGTGCATTTTATTCTTCAAAGCAAAACTGTATTTCCAAACACGGAAATCGTTAATGTTTTGTGAGCCATTAAAAAAAATTGGCTCTTTTTGCTTTCCTGTTGTGTCCAGTGCTGCGACTGCCTCTCTGTGAGCACACACAGGAATGGGTGGCCTACCTTGTGAAGCAGACATTAGTGGAAGTCCACAATCGCTCAGTGCAGAGTGCCATAGCTTATTACTTTAAAGGAAAAGCAGATCAGTAGCGACGGGAAGCAGAATTGACTATTTTGCAGCCTGACTTGATGATGATTTAATCAACTGAACTTCTTTCAGTTCTCATCCCCGCAGCTGTCTCTTCACAGGTGCTCCTGAACGAGGCTTCTGCACAGGCAGACAGAGCACAGCGGCAATTGCTGTCGTCCCTTTTAAGCAAGTGATATGTAAATCCTGGACACAAGACTGCTTTCAGATCTCTGGCAGCACTAGAACTGAGAGGCAAGGATGAGGAGTCCAAACCCATTCCAACACAACCAATTGTCCTGGTTAGGAAAGGGAAGCTGGTGTCCTGGTTAGGAAAGGGAAACTTGTGTTTGATTGTGAAATGGAATTACCTTGGAACGTTACAATGAAATAGGTCCAGAAAATGGACATGGCTGAAATGACACAGAAAAACCACACTTCATCATTTTAACATCTTCAGCCTGGCCAGACATAGCACAACACAACAAGGCTCCTTTACAATGGGACATGATACTGAGGGTTAAGGAGTTAAATTAAACTCTATTCCCTTGAGTTTAGAAGGTTGGGGAGTGATGTGATTGAGGTTTTTAAAATAATAAAGGAATTCCATATGGTAGATACAGATCAACCATTTCCTCTGACGGGAAAAATTCAAAACAAGGGGCATAATCTTAAAATTAAAGCCAGGCCATTTAGGAGTGAAATCTGGAGGCAGTTTTTCACCCAAAGGGCAGTGGAAATCTGGAACTCTCTCCCCCAAAAGGCTGTGGATTATAGCTGGATCCATTCACATTTTCAAGACAGAGGTAGATAGATATTTGTTCGATTTAGGGTATGGGCGGGTAATTGGACTTGAGGTACAGATCAGCCATGATCTTACAAAATGGTGGAACAGGCTCAAGGGGCTGAATAGTCTAATCCCCTTTCTATGTTTCAAAGCATTACTGTGCGCAAATGGCTGCCATGTTTGCCCACAAGTCAGTCACTCCCTTTTAACAATATACGAGAGGCTGTGAATTGTTTTGAGACATCCTCTCAACGTGAAAGGCACTATACCTATTGTAAGTATTATTATTTAACATTCTATAGCAGCATTAAGAGCTAATACGCAATAAAGAAAACAGTTTCTCTCCAGAAACAAAGAGTTAATGGTGCAGATTGGCAGATAAGCTTGCTGTGAGTGTGGGAGGGTGTGAAGGATGGAGCACCATTGCCAGGGTCCAAGCCGAGAGAGACAATTTGATGTGTTGCTGTCAGGGGCCTTATAAAAGCCAAGCACCCTGATGCTTTTCTGATGTGAACAGCCACATTGCAAAATGGTTTTAGTCTCTCACTGTGTGAGGCTCCATCTGCCACTGAGCCACAGTGCTGTCGTCTGCCTGCCAGTCACAGCTTGGATTAAAATTAGCTGGGGAGGAGGCACTCAGTGTGCTAATTACATTTTAATCATTAGAAATGTGTTGGCAAATCAACCCTTGATTGTCATCTCTGAGCCCATCTTCCTCCAGCTGAGCCCAGGACCTGAGCACAGCCCTGCTGAGCACCTCGCTGCCTGATGTGGATCTGCTGATGGGTTTTCCCAGCCGGCCCTGCTGCTCAGGACGATTGAGAAACGTTATTAAACAGCCACAAGACTCTTTTCAAATCGGCGCGGCTTGAGCTCCATCCGTTCTTGCGTCTCTATATTTAGAGTAATTCAGCCACTTAACCCACCGCAGCTTTGACCAAAAAAAACCCTGAAGCTTGTTGCAGTCACACTGTGGTGCTCAGTTTACTGGTGCCATCTCTCTTCTGTCTCCAGAACCCTCACAATCATTTACAAAGACAGATACACTGTGCCACTGGAATCATTCTCTCTAAGGTTCCCTCACACTAACATATTCCATCATCTGCCTTTTAACCCTTCATGGTCAACTTGCTGAACTGATGCAAAGTTACGAATGCGTGGTAGAGGCAAAGGGAGAAATGTGAGAGCTGACACTCACTTTGCTGCTCATTCAGCAGAGGTGCAGGCATTTGGAAATACTCATGTTCTATTGACTTGGTGCAGCACCAGCAGACACGATAGGGACAGAGCAGGGAGGTAGCGTTACAGCAAATATCTCAAGTGCGGAGCTAGCAATACATCTCACACCTTCTGTCCCTCTGGGTCTCAGCACTTTGTGTGTGAAGGAGTTGCCTTCTCTGGGTCTACACTGGGTAAGTGAGAAGTCAGGGCTGTGGACAGGCACAGCCTATCTGCCAACACACTCACTCAACTGCCTAATTAAAATGCAAATCTGCAGTAACTTAAGAAGCCCAATTGACCTACGTGGAGGCACCTGCTTCCTCACCAGAACATCCTTCTTGTTTGGGGCAGCACAGAGCAGCAGTGATCCTTTCCAAAATGAGAGTTGCTTTTTCTGTTAATGGGAATATTTGCATTCCACATCCCCAACTAACAGCTCTCCTCTCTCTGCCAGCTCCCAGTGTAATCTTTCCCTGAATCGGCACTTTATAAGACACCCTGACGTGACAAGTTACAACAGACTGAATGATGACAGACCTCGATCTCCCCTCTCTCAGGGCTGGTCTGTGTGTGTGTGTGAGAGAGACAGCCAAGGTGCTACTGCACAGGTTCATTTTCACACAGCTTAATGGGAAATGGGAATTCTTCCAAAATTAGTTTTTTTTTTGCTTTTATTTGGAGAATCTGTTCTCCACAGATGTCCCAATGAGGCAGTTACCAGCCCACCACAGTGTCTGATACAGGGCTCTCAAGCAGATCTTTAGCTTTCAGGCCTGGGGTCACCCATCACTCAGGCTCACCTAAAACAACATCTCACCAATGTCGGACTGAATTGCTGGGCTGGGTAACATGGTGGGGAAATAACTAACTGCTTCAGCAGTTTAAAGTAGGATGTGGTGATGAGTGAAGTCTACGCATGTGTCCACAATACACAGTCACTACACTTTACAGTATAACTTGTGAATCATAGTCAGACATCCGCCTGACGTGAACGACGCAATCCCAAACATAAGGATTATTGTTATTACAATATTATCATTACACAACACATCCTAACAAACTGTGTGAGACAATCCGACACAGAGAGTGAGCGACAGCAATGGTAACAATGTGGTTCCCAGTTTCTAGGAAATGGAAGCTTGGTGCTCAGTGCAATGTCTGGGGAACAGAAAGTGGATACAGCGCTGTGCTGGGGGGGAGTTGGAGTTCAGGAGAGAAGGTTAGAGTCCTTGCAGTAAACACTACGACACTTTGGATTCAGATGCAAATCCTCCACAGTTTATCGCCAGCTCCGGCCCCACGTGGAGGGATCACGTTGCTCTGCTGGGCAAGGACCTGCCCATCATCCATTTAGACACAAACTTAAAACCTTAAAAAACAGCTGAAATGCATCAAACTACCTTGTCAGGAAGGCTGGTCCCCTCGACAGCTGTGAAGGCAGCACGTGGAGCCAGCAGCGGCACAAACAGATGGTGCCTGAGGCACCTTTGTGTTGTGTCCTTCCCTGGAGTACGGCAGGCTGAGGAAGCAGCGCTGATGTTTGTAAGCAGCAGGTAACGTCCATTTGTTCTGCCAGCGTGAAGTGGGGACGGGCACGGAACCACGCATTCCTCTGGCCGCTCGCCTAAGAGCCTCCAGCCAGACCCAGCGGAGAGGCCTCAGACTGTGAACCTCCGGCTCCTGAAGGTGGTTGGCAATTTCTGATAGAACTTGAATCATTATTCTGTTTGCCTCCAACTGTACTGATGTCTTAGCCTTAGTTATTTCCAGCCTTCCAATATATTCCACCATTAGTTAACATGTTGTAATTCTGTTAACCTCCAGGTGTCCAGGGCCAAACGGTACAAGAAATAGCCCACTCGAGATCACGGCTCATTTCTTCTGGCTGATCGTGGCTTTGGCCACTCCGCTCCAGCCACTGGAAATCTCCATCAAAACCTCTTTGTTTCGCTTCCTCTCTCACATCCTGGCCTACCTCTGCTCCAGCCCCCTCTCACATCCGCCTCAGTGGGGCCGTACTCCCCTGGTTTCAATCCACATTGACCCATTACCTCCACTTCATCTCCTCACAGCACCTGCCCAGTACTCTTGACTCCTGCTCACTCCCCTCCTTTGCTTTATCTACATTCTTGGTGACATTCACAAACATGGAGTTAACTTAAAAGTCCCTCCGTATTTGCTTCCTTCTATTTATCCTCTCTATCCGTCACTATCTATCCTCTGTCTCCCCCTGTCTGTCTTTAAATCCCAACCACAAACCTCGCTCTTTGACCCTATATTGTCACATCGGCCTGCCTTGCTGGGAGACTGGCACTGTACCTGTCAATGTTCCAAAACATTATCATACATTAAGGGCACCATATAGTTGTCTTCAAAACCTTCCAAAACCATCTCCCTTGGATAGCCACTTTGGTCTGCATAAATAAATAAATAAATAAATAAATAAATAAATAAAAAACCTTACATTTTAATGTCAAAATCCTAATTTCTTCCCGCATGGTGCTTTCTATCACGTTTGTAAATCTCTTTTGAGATATTCATTCGTTCTATGTGAATGGTGCTGTGTGAGTGCAAGTTGTCCCATGGCGAGGAATCCTCTGAACTCAGTGTTAATTTCCGGTGCTGATGAAAGCTGATTGGTTTTGCTGAGATTCATAAATGTCGATCTCTATTAGAAAATAACATCTGGGGACACACAGGATCTGGTGGCAGGCGAACTAAATGGACCTCGTTCTTCTTTCATCCAGCAAATCCTTATGTTCTTAACTCATGCCTTTTGAAATGGGCAGACACCCCAAAAGGCTCTTTATAAACAGCATCTTGCTTGAGATGCGACAGCCTACAATAACCACAGCAATCAAGCTAACCTGTCCCACCGTTGCCAGGTCTAGCATTCCCAGCAAGCTGTTATACTGCGGATAGGAATCAAATTGATGGCTACACTTTACTGCCACTTTGGCTTCAGGTAAGTTTAGTTGCAACAAAACGTAGCTTAATAGACTCTTCCAGTTGGCAATGTTAGATTTAAAAAAAAAATGAATGGCATAAAATGAAGATCACACACTGAGCACCAGGAGGTAGAGAATATGCCAGGGTTTGTTTCTGTGATTGTTGTTGCTTTTATATCTGCTGGCACTTACAAGAACTAGTCAGCTATATTTTATCAGCTTACACGCTACAAAATGTCAAGTGAATCTCTAGCCGCAGCCTGCCCAGCGATGTGGAACTCACACTCAACAAGTCAGTGCCCACGTGCTCGCTCTCACCGTGCAGAGAATCAGGGCTCACCACCAGGCTCCAGCCATGAGAGGGGGTCACCAACACATTCAAACTTGATCATTAATGAGGGAGAAAGGAATGGAGGAGGGATGGGAAGGGGCTCAGGAGGGGTCATGTGGAGTGTTAACAGCGGCACAAACTTGTTGGGCCAAAGGGCCTGTTTCCGTGCTGTAACGTGTCATTGTGTGTAATTCCATGTAACAAACAGCTCTGAGGAATCTGCGTGTCGTCCAGCAGGACCTGCTACACGTTTAGTCGGACATTCCAGCAGTCGGCGAACTTCGTGGCTCCCACTTCATGGATTGGGAATTCTATCTCACTCCCTCCCTCGCCTCCTTCAAGGCAACTCTCAAGTCCCTCCTCTTTGACCGCGCCTTTGGCCACCCTCCTAACCTTATCCTCCCTGTCACCACCCCGTCCTGATCCCAACCCCCAGCTCGGGCCCAAATCCCTGACTGTCCAGCGGCTTGGGACGTCCTCCTGATGTGAAAGGTGCTGTGTAAATGTCATTTGGTTGTTGCTGTTGTTAATGGCTGGACTCCACAGGCAGCGTCACCGCCACTGATCATCCCCGGCAACAGATAAACTCTGAACCAAGTGGCCAAATCAAGTTTATTTCAGGCCGATTAAATAAATTGGGTGGGAGGGAGGGGAAACTCTAAATTTCCTTGTTGCCAATCTTATATACTTTACCTTCCCTGGGGTTTTCACATACAGTTACAGTCAATCCACTTTACAGTATATTCTGTGAAGCGCCTTGAGACATTCAGAGGACATGAAAAGCGCTATATCAAATACAAGGATTATTATTATTATTATCATTTTACACCCGAGAGGATCAATCGCCAATTGGGGTTTGGGGAGGAAGGTTCTATGAAGTGTGATCTGCACTGAAGACAGGACAGCGTTACAGAGGGAGTTTGGTGTGTTTAAAATATAACGTGGGGTGTGAAGGCATTGTAACACCCAGCTTTGCTTTGATATGCAGTTGTACACATCAAATATACACTATTTCAGATCACACCAAAGACACCCTCACCAGACAAGAGGATTTTAATGTTTCCCGCAGCGCTGAGAATATAAAAGCAATACCGCTGACAGTTAGACAGTCAAGCTGTTTCTCTTTCCGTCTCACAGACTCCGCTTGCTTATGCAATCAAATATGTCAGGAGCTTTGTGGGTTTCTCTGAATGCAGGTCTGGCATTCAGTCCCGGTAGGGAACTCTGATAACCTGCCACACATTACATCTGACCTACATCTCAGCTAAAGGCTGACACGAAAAACAGTTAAAAAAAAACCTTAAGCGGCTTTCTTTACTGCACTGTACCACAATATTGTAAGATTTGGGTGACTCCATTTTTTTTTAAAAAAAGGAGTTGGTTCATGGCTTCATCTGATCAGAGGCTGGGAGGCAGCTTCAGTGACCCCCAACTCCGAGACACTGCCCTGCGTGAAGGACGCTGTGTAAATGTAAGTTGTTTTTCCTGCGGCTGAACCCCCCCCCCACTGGAGAGTAGAATGGACACCACAGAGATAGGGAGAGAGAATGTTGATCTCCAACATCTCCCATGCTTTAGTGGCTTTCAGAAATAGAAAATTAGATTCCAATGTCTGTTCAGGTTTGGCTACAGAGCGAAAGAATCCAGAATAAAAGCCCAATTCCTGATCATTTGAATATTCTTTCCAACCCCAGCTTTACCAACAATTAATGGGATTCATGATCTGATGCTGGAGCAATGGCGCTAATCCGAGAATCCATTATGCCAGTGAGTTCATAACCACCCTCGGATCAAGGTTCAGCTCTAGATCTGAACGGCTTCACTTGGTAAAGAGAACTGAGCCAAGCATCGCAACAAGGCCAGTTTTCCCATCATCATTACAGTGTTCATAAATGTTCCAGCATTGTGAGATGACAACTTTAAATCCACTCTACTCTTTCTACAAAAGTGATTTGTGCAAAACATGACGTCTCTGTTATTCTCCACTGATTACTACTTCCCATGATGTGTTGACCGATCAGCCCCAACAGAAGCCGTGGTGAGATGTTTCAGTAACACCTGCCACCTGGGGATTCCAGACACAACACTGGGGGAAGGCTCCAATATCAGATACCAAGTTAGGCTCCGTCATTTCCTCACCTCAAACACCTGTCTGTTCACTGAGTTTGACGTCCTGTCCTGTTTCCTGGCAGTGATGATTGTCGTTGTATTACAAAGTTTCGAAGCTCTTCAGCAGTAATTCCCAGCAGATGACTTTTGTAGGAAATGCAGCAGCCATTTGTCCCAGCAGAGTGTCACAATGTGCTGGCCAGTTTCACTGAAGATCGATAACCAACTCCCTTCTCTTTCCCCAGAGACCGTCCTCACAAGAGAGCATTGCGTGAAGGTCTTTCCTGTCCACAGCCAAGCTCTCATTCTCCCTCGGTGTAAAGAGACGCTTCCTGGTATTGGTCCTAACATTGCCAATCAGTTGAAGCTGAGGCTGTTCATCACTGTGAACCTTTCCCGTGATGAAGCCTGAATCAGTGGAATGTTACACAGTGAATGAAGCATCCAGGCTTGGGTTCTCTAGCTGTGCTCTCTCTGATGCTATTAAAACGCTGAAGGTATGTGACAGGAAGCGTTGATATTGTGAAAGCTGACGAGGAAACCTAATGCTCAAACGCTTAATATGTCAAGGAAACGATCCGAGCACATTGTAAGAGATTGGATTATACTCAAGTGAGGATTTTACAAGAAGTTTGACAGGTTTTGATCAGCTTAGATGAGCTGCATAAAAGAGACACATGAAGCTTTACACTCTGCAGCGAGGCACCAATTAAGGCAGAATATTATTCATGTGGCTGAGGATTTTAAGGCGTATGGCAATGTGTCAGTGCTCTCTCTCTCTCTCTCTCTGGCTCCTGTAAAGCTGAGCATGTGTACAATTAAGGGATGCTGCCTCGGCAGAGTATTGGCCGGTCGGTCAGCCTGAGGGAATCAGCAGGTGGGGCCAAGCCGCTAAGCAGCATGCAGTGTTATTTTAAGGCTGACAGGAAGCATACATCACACAGCTCCACAAACATGGCCAGCATCTGACGCAGCGTGATCAAAGCCTGTCAGCAGATAACAAAGTGCTTTTAATATTATGTTCTGACCATATAATTGGAAACTAATTACTGCTGACAAATACCTTATAGTTTGCGAGGATGGGACATGCCCTTGCCACTGTGGTAAGGAAGAGTCTCTCTGACATGCTCTCCTCCTGCTGGAGTTGCCTCCTCTCTGATGAATAGTTCCTCTCAATACGAGGCCAAACATCTCAGCATCAGATGTTACGGGTTTGTTTCTCCCCGACTGCCTGGTCAGTGAGGCCTCACACAGCACCACAGCTCTCCAGCCTCCAGAGTGCAAACTGATCTCATCCTCACTCACCTCAACAGACACTGGCTTAAACATCCCAGAGCAGCCAGGGGGTGTGTGACGCCCCCCCGAGAGGTGGAGGCCAATTGTAGAGCCTTGATTAAGCCCAGCTCCAGGCCAGACCAGGCAATGGTTTTGCACTAATCCTAATGATGATGATGACTGTATGACACAGTACAGTACAGTGTGTTTTTGTATGGAATCAGGAGCTTATTTTGTTTTCAGACAATGTTTAGCAACACTGGAAAGAAATAGTTTCCAATTTCCACTGAATATAAGTCTCAGATAATCCTAGGCCTGCTTTCATTTCAGAAACCCTAACGTCTGCCCCTTAATTCCTGTGTCAGGCACAGTCCTGCAGGGGTCAGCCTGGCACTCTCACCTGGGGATCAGAAGCCTGTGGGTTCAAGTCCTACAACAGGACTTTGAGCCCATATAGTCCAGGATGATGCTCCTGTGCAATGCTGGGAGCACTGCTTTGCTGAAAGTGTTGTCTTTTGTATGAGATGTTGAAACAAGGTGCAGAATGGATGAAATCTTGTGAAGTGGCAACACCACGCCTCACGTGTCATTATCAGAGAACGTTTCAGCAAAGCAGGCCCCTGTGCCTGAGCTGGCTCTCTGAAAGAACTCTCCGTTTAGTTCCACTCCCCCGTCTTTTACCAAATAGGCTTTCATATTTTTCCATTTCAGGTTTTCGTCTAATTCCTTTTTAAAATGCATTCTGCTTCAACAACTGTTTGTGGGGAATGGAATTTTATGCCTTAATAACCCTCAGATTAAAACAATTCCCCAAACCATTAGCAGAGAAAGGAAAGATTGTAAATGTATATCCTCTCGTTACTGATTCAGCAACCAGCGGAAACTACTTCTTGCTCGGTATCTGCGGCTTTGGTGACAGAGCTGCCGAAGACACCAAAATTCCTGCCTAGAGAAGCGAGTAATTTGATTGTAGCAAAGAGGATGTGTTGAGCACCACAGGGCTTCCTAGTGGCTTATGTGGATCTGGATCTGTCATGGAATCAGCGTGAGCCTGTTTGTACCCTCAGCTCAGGGCCCAAGCTCACATCCAGCAGAGAAAGTGGAGATGAAAGTCTCCTCTCTGACAGGAGGGCTGTACAGGGTGTGAAGTGAAACAAACTTTCAGATCTCAAGCTACTTTCCAGCATCCACAAGCCTGCCAATCCCAGCTCCCCCAAACACAATCTACAAAGAATTTGCTTTAAGCTTATCTAGATGAAATAACTCCTATGTTTATATTACTGTACACCTCAAATCTCTTCATAAAGTTATTACTGTTAAGCATAGTGTAGCTCAGTGGTTACAGCACTCGCTTTGCAAGCGAGAGACCTGAGTTCAATTCCAGACAGAGGGTGAAACCTTGGGCAAGTTTCCTTACTCCACACAGAGCCTAATAATAATCCTTCCAAAAAAAATATATAAATTGGTCATTTTCAACCCACGACTGTTTGTGGGACATTGCTGTGCACAATTGGCTGCCGCGTTCGCCCACAAATATACAGTCAATTCACTTTATAGTATATTCTGTGACGCGCTTTGAGACATCTGGAAGACGTGAAAAGCGCTATATCAAATGCAAGGATTATTATTATTATTATTTTGTAGGCATACAGCAGCATTTCGGGGCCATGACGAAGGGTTCTGACAAAGTGTTGTGGACGCGAAACGTTGACTCACTTTCCTCTCTCCATAGATAATAATAATAATAATAATCCTTGCATTTGATATAGCGCTTTTCACGTCGGGAGGACGTCCCAACTGATGCCTGACCTGCTGAGTGTTCCCAGCGATCTCTATTTTTGTTTTCCCATCAACTGTACATGGCTCCGAAATGCTATCCTGCATGAAGGGCACAATATAACTACTGGTAATTGTTACCAAACTGAACTGGGCTGATATCTCATTATTCTTAAACACATAACCAAATGTTGTGAGTCGCAATGACAATGGCTGTCTCTGAACCCCAAACAACAGGCTGCAGATTAGAAGGGGAGGGGTTGGTCTCCCAGCTATAACCAGTTATTAGTTACCAACTGGTTTGACAATAATTCTAACAATGTGACTATTACAAATAATAATACCTGATACAGTTCCTTATCACCATGTCGAGACATCTCAGAATGCTTCACAGGATTTGCTGTAAAGTGTAGTGACTGTGTATTTTGTGGGCGAACACGGCAGCCAGCTTGCACACAGCGATGTCCCACAGACAGCCATGGAATGAGTGACTTATTTTTATTCGGGGGCTGTTGGCCAGGACACTGGGAGAGAGAGAGAAACTCCATTCTGTTTATGAATAGTGCCAGGGGCTCCATAATGTCCGCCTGAACAGGCAGACTGTTCAGGTGGTTGGTTTTAACGTCTCATCCGAACGCAGCACTTTACAAAAAAAGCTGTGGGCTCCAGTAGAGAAGCTGCTGACTTTGGTGTATACCTGCACTAACTGGGGAATATGCACAAGGCTTTACGAGAGGAGGCAAGATGGCTAAAGGCTACAGAGCTTTCATTCTAGACTTCAAAAAGATGGAACTGATTTGAATAGTATCCTTATTTCGGTTCAAAAAGAAAATCTCACAAGAGATGAACGATAGGATGCCAGTTCCATCAAGGAGTCCCACAAGACTGCATTAGCTCCACCACATGACCAGTTATAATCCCACAAGATTAAATCTTAATTGTGCCAAACCCAAACCCTTTGAGGCTGCAACGCACACACATGCCTGTCCCAAAATAGTTAAAAAGAAAAACAGCCCAAATTCTGTTTTGCTTATCGGAATACTAATAATTGTAGAGCTGGGCTCAAGTCTGTCCCATAACACTGTGTTGTTTCACAGGAAGATTAGTGGGCTCAGCAGTGAGGAAGTGAGATACAGGAAAAAGATGACAAGTACAAAGCTGGAGAGGTTTAGGTGATTGATTAAGCAATGACAGAACAAGTCTGCAATAAAAGGCAGCAACAAAATTGGCAATTATCTTGCATTCAAATGATTATGTGCACCAGAGATCTGCTGACAAGACCGTTAGCCCACATTCTGCCTGCATAATAGCCAGGAAAATGCAGCATTTAATAATTAGCAGTTGAGACACATCATTTACAAGGTACAGTGCAGCAATTCATCCGTGCTGTTCAGCACTTCAGCCTATTGATTTAAGACACCGTAAACCTTTGCAAAGGTCTAAACTGCAACATGATACACAGTATCGTCTGTCAATAACAGCACCAGGGCCTCGAGAACCGCTCAGTGGAAAATCTAGAAAATTCTCTGCAATGCTGAACAAGGGATCTGCTTTACAAATCCCTTCAGAAAAGACATTTCTGAGAGTCTATTCCTTATTTGGAGCACATTAATTAAAGTGTTAAAGGTATGAAGTATCGATGTCTCTCCCCGAGGTAATGTCTCGTACTTGTTCAGCCCTGAGGTACAGTTGCACTCACTGAAAAAGCCCCACTAAGACCAATTAAGGCCTTTACTAAGAGGCTGAAAGGAAGACAAATGGAGGTAGAAAGCGTGATTACAGGGAACCTTTGTACAGATGTAAAGCAATTAGAGTCGTCTCTGGGGCCAGGCAGAGCCGTACCTACAAGTAATGGATCTTACAGCTTGTCTAAACTTGGAACAATTCCTCTTTTCTGTGTATTATCGGGATAGAGCCAGCCGGCATCGGCATCGGATAACGCATCAGTTATCCAGGGGAACAGAAATGCTGTTTTGAACATTATTTTATCCTTATGACGCAACAGATTTGAATCATAGAATCATAGAATTATACAGCACAGAAGGAGGCCATTCAGCCCATCGTGTCTGTGTCGGCTCTTTGAAAAGAGCTTTTCCAATTCAATCCCACTCCCCCGCCCTCTCCCCATAGCCCTGATCAACCCCACTCCCCCGCCCTCTCCCCATAGCCCTGATCAACCCCACTCCCCCACTCTCCCCGGAGCCCTGATCAACCCCACTCCCCCTCTCTCCCCATAGCGCTGCAAACTTGTCCTCCCCAAATAATTATCTACTTCTCTCTTAAAAGTTGTTACCGAATTGGCTTCCACCGGCCTTTCAGGCAATGCATTCCAGATCCCAACAACTCGGATACTTGAAATACTTGCTATGACTGCCTTGTCCATTTCCACAGTCCGCTGAAGAAACAATAATGTAAAATGAGCACAAGTCAGGAGGAGACTGTGACTAACTATCCTTTTGTCTCAACACATGCCAGGTTTGCTCCATTCGATTTCCTCTCACAAACAGACCTGGCGACACAGCTATTTTCACTTGTTCATAAGTCGGCAAACTTTATGTTTACCCACAGAAAACAACCACAGGAAAGCAAAGATAGGTAATAAACACAATTACTGGCTTTCAGAAACTGGAATGAAGATCAGTTGAAACAGAAAACAATAATAACTTTCATTTCCTCCCCGTAAAACTGATAACAAATTGTTTTATTACTGAAATCAAATTTGCAGGTCGGTTTTTTTAAGGCATTTCTAACAAATTTCCTAATTAAGAAATTAAAAGCGTGGACTCCCAGTGAGAAAGCACTAACACAGGCCATTCAGCCCAACCAGGTCACGCTGAGATTCACATGCCACAAACTTGATTTGGTTTAGGCTTTTTTAAATCTACCAGTGTAACTACTGTAACTTGTCTAACCAGTGCAACTGTAACCGTAACCAGTGTAACTAACCAGTGTAAGAAACACAGGCCAAGCCAGGGCGATTGCTGGGGTACAGTATGTACAATGCCGTTCTCAAATAGAACTGTTCAAATGAATCAACAAAATGCATGAACAATGAACCGGCCGGTGAGTTAGACCCAGCAGTGACGGATATAAACCTTGCAGTTGTTCAGCTTTTTCACATAAACACAAAGTGCTCTCCAAAATAGAAGTGATCAGAAATTAAGTCAATGTTGTTACAGAGGCAATTGTGGCAGTGACACTAACGGTCTAACCCATTAATGTCCCAGTAACAAGGGAGAGCGAGAGGGGCAGCTAACTCATGTGAATTGTAACTGGAGCCAGAGGAGTTGGGTTGGCTTTGGAAGGTCTCACCTTCAGGTACCTTAGCTGTCCATTCTGCAGCCTCCTCCACACGTTGCTAACACCACATTAATCCTCATCATCTCATTAACCATAACCTTATTAACAACAACAACTTGCACTTACATAGCGCCCTCCGCGCAGGGTAGTGTCTCAGAGCGCTTTACAGTGGCGGAGCCTGACTCCGAGCTGGTGGGGAGGTGGCCATAAGCACGGTTGAAAAGGAAGGTTTTCAGGCAGGACTTGAAAGAGGGGAGAGAGGGGGCACGGCGGAGGGACTGAGGGAGAGTGTTCCAGAGTTTTGGGGTATAGTGGCTGAAAACGCGACCTCCAATGGTGGGGCGGAGGGTGCGAGGGATGAGCAGGAGCTGGTGGCAGTATAACCAAGGCACCGGGTGGTGGATTGGGGAGGGGAGTGAGGAGGTCGGGAGATACCAGGGAGTGAAGGGAATTGAACACAAGAGTGAGGATCTTGAAGTCGATCCGTTTGTTGATGGGGAGCCAGTGGAGCCTGGGCCAGAACTGGTGAGATGGGGGTACGGAGTTTGATCCGGGTCAGTCTGAATGAGCTGGATAACCTTATTAATTACCACGTTAAGTTGCAGGGACAAAGAGCCACACGTTATTGTAGCAAAAGACCATTTAACAATCAGCCAACAAACACAGCACGTGATCTGTGCAATGCTTCTCGCATTTAAAGAATGGAGCATCTTTGGTACTGCAACATGTTAATGACCATCATTAAACTACCTCAGCAAACAGTGTGGCTGGAAAACAAGACTGAAGACATTACTGTATTTCCCAGGCATTAGATTGGTTTCACATGAGCTGATTAGAATCATCCATGCTAATTACAGTGGAGCAAGCCAATTAGAACAACCTTTCATTCTGTAATTAGGGGGTCGACTTTAACCTCGTCTGCACTGAATTTATTTTATAGATTGCAGTTCACCAACAATCTTCCTGTCACTAAATAAATGGCAAACGGACCAAATTATATTTTCAGGTAGAAATCAAGAGGAAACTTTGCAAATGGCAAGTAAAAGCATTCCACTGATGCAGGTTTAGTAAAACACGACTGCAGGTGGTCGGTCATTTGTAGGATTCTGGAGAAATTGCACCATTTACATATATATTAACTGCAAAGAGAGATACAAGGTTAGGTTATTCTCATTAGACCAAAAGATATTGAGGGAAGGGGGCCGGCAGGCGGGCAGGCAGGGGGGAGGGCGGGAGGAGAGGAAACATGACAAGTTTATCAACCAGCGAAAAGAGCTGATAAGAGAGAAATTAATAAGTTATTTGTACAGAATGTGAAAGAGGACAAAGGCAAGATTCAGGCAAGAAAGGTCAAATGAAGATGCAAGGCATTAGTTTTATTTCTGGAAAAAAAATGCAATTAATTTCCAACTAAAGTGGCTTTTAATACAATTAAAGTACTGGTTTCAGGAGGAATTAAAATAAGTTTTACTGCAGCACAGGGAGTAATAGGCATCATGTGCTGGAGACCGTGTGATGTAGAGAGTCCTATGCAGGGAGATAACTTCTGATGGGAAATAATTGGGAATGAAGATACTGTATGATGAGAAAATTAAGGAATGGATTGAGTGAATGTTCTATCCTCTTTTCCTTGTCTCTCCAGCCCACCCAGCATCACCACCTACTGCTCTACACAGAAAAATATCAATGTGTTACTGAATAATAATGTTTCATTGGGTTTTCTCTGCAGGACAGATGTTAGCCATCCACTCAAGCCATGTGCTCAAAAGTAAAGTCATTTTAAAGGGATTTAAATAGCAGCTGCTGGGCCGGTGAAGCTCTCACAAACTCACTCACTCACACAGACACACTCACAGTTGGGGTGAGCTAGTGAAAGCTCCTGTGGAACCAACCCCAGCATAGACAGCGCAGGGGGAAGATGGGGAGGGCTGGAGGGTGGGATAAAGTACAAGGTCATGTGAACCTGAAATGAGTGAGTGTTTCATCTGTGAACCGAGACCCAGGAGCAGGTTTCCGCCACACACTGTATATATTTTTAAAAATGCAATGATTTGTCAGATGAACTACTTTCTTGTCGCATTATATATTCCAGCCATTTTTCATGTGTTGTAGTGGTGTGCCTAGCGGGAGAACCTGTGCGAATGCTGGACTCAATGACTCTCTGTTTAGAATCTTATCACATGAAAACAGTTTCTTTCATATATAAAAAAATAGGACCACAGTAAACAAGGTCTGTGATCACATCAGCTAACAAGAAGGCAGTTTTAATTAGAAACAGTTTCCTGCATATAATACGCTCACATCTATCACCAAATATTCATTTGTAAAATAAACTTCAAATAAACTGCTCTCATTAGGTGATTTAGCTGAATGAATGCAAAGAAAAGACAATTGCTGCTTGGAGAATTGAAGACATGAATAATTGAGGTGAATACGTTAATCAGAATTACAGATGTAAATGTTTTAGGAACAGTATAAAACAATAGACATCAGAACACGAGGATCAAAGCTGGACTGTGTTTGCACAATCAACAATTTGTTTATCTATGTAAATTGTGCTGCCTAGCTATAATAATAATAATAATAGCTATGGCGTTAGCTAATCCTGAGCACAGGTGGAAGAGCAATTGCATGACTGATTTCAACTTTAACGTTAAAGAATCGAATGTGCTCATTTTAATTGTAAAAATTGAAATATGGTAAACTGAACAACAAATGCATCTCGGGGTCTGGTGGAAATGCTCATTTGCTGTTTTCACGATTGCGTCTACAATATAGAAAATAGTTACGGTTTGAAAACTATATTTTCCTGATGGTTAAAGCACATTCTGTAAAGAATCTGTCTTTTGTTGGATGTTAACTTTAGACTGCAGTGAAAGCACGTGCACACACACACGGTGGGTTAACCTAACCAGCAATCTGTGCAATTTAGAAGTTACAAAAGGTCCATCCCAACACAGAGTCTGGCCACCTGACTGTGTGACATGTGAGTGGGGGCAGTCATGCTAATGGGATAGAATCATAGAATGACAAAATATTACAGCACAGAAGGAGGCCCACAGTATAGAGCAGCTTGCTTTGGAAGAGCTACCCAATCAGTTCCACTCCTCCGATTCCTCTAGAGGATGCCCTATAGGATTTTCTGTTTCATTTTCTCTCCTCTCCCACCTCCAAAGCTGGTGATCTGGACATGACCCCGATCTCACCCATTCCCACTTCCTCTTCTCTCTCCCACAAAATCTATTGCATTTATTGAAATGTATTTTTTTTTAAATTCACCCAGCAAATAAGTCATAATCTAATCTCATCATTCCATTATATACTGAGATAATTAACAAAATCAGGAGAAACGAGATTAATCTCTGGGGAGAAACGAGATGAATCTCTGGGGGACGTCTCAGGTGACACTAATTATATTGTGTCCAAGCCTGCAGAAGTTATTGGTGATCTCCTAATTAAATCCCATCCTGCCCAGGAAAGTTCCTGCTTAACACAAGAACACAAAATGGTCACCAACCAGAAAGCATGAGAACCGAAGGAGGAGTAGAGGGAGGACATTCCAGAGTATAGTACTGAAGGCTCTGGCACAGGTGGTGAGGTAGAGGGTGTGGGACACGGCCAACAACCCCATGTGGCCAAGTGGCAGGCGAGCAGATGAACGGGGTCGGAGGTCACAGAGGCAGGGAGGTGCCAGAACATGGAGGAAATGATGAACCATGGAGATAACAAGTGGAGGAAGTACCCTGGTGAACAGAAGTGGATGGTGGAGCTGCAGGTAGACATGAGGGGAGAGAAGCACCAGTTGTGCAATAAAATATTTGGCAGAGCGGCACCACACAGCGGCTAGCACAGGAGGCACCGCTGCTGATTTTGGAGGTTTGAATCCACAATTGTCTCGTATCTCAAACTTCCCCAACACTCTCAATGCTTCCAATATAATAAAATACACTATAAAAATGGGCACCAACAAGTTGCATTTTTATACAGCCTTTCACATCAGGAGGCATCAAACACAAGCTTCGTTCCAGACATTATTGCAATCCCCGCAGTTTTGGTCAGAGTGAGAAGGAGATGGAATCGAGACAGTCCTAACAAATAGTCCTTTAACAGTTAATCTGTTTCAGAGCACAATTAAGCTTCCACATGACAGCGACACTCAGTGTCTCGGTTCCCTGTCAGACTTTCTGCCTTTGAAAGCAGCTCTCCATGTCCACTTAAGGCTTCAAAACGGTTGTTGCAATCAAAATATTAGTTACTTTATTCAGAGTAAGAATGCTGGAACAAC
Source organism: Callorhinchus milii (assembly GCF_018977255.1). Lineage (NCBI taxonomy): Eukaryota > Metazoa > Chordata > Chondrichthyes > Chimaeriformes > Callorhinchidae > Callorhinchus > Callorhinchus milii. The sequence goes on along the minus strand of NW_024704751.1, from coordinate 208,123 downwards.
TTGTTTGATTAAATGCAAGAGTAGAGAGCGCAATTTGCTAAATTACAAGCATTTGGAACATGTAAATATAGTTTAATTACTGCAATTAGAGTAGATTACTGTAGATTGGCAGATGGGGCTGCAATACTCGTCTAATTAGAGCTTTTTAATGCTCGGCAGTATGAGGGAAATGTTAACTATTTGAATAGCTGCAGGCATTTAATAGCTAAAAATACACTGGGCCTTTTATGTGAATGCAGTTACATCCAGATGAACGCATTCCTAACCCCAGTGTCATTAGGAGCCAGAGAAACGGGCCAGATTTCTCTCAGTTATACTTCTCAATTTTCACATAAACACACTGAAAATGTTTAAACCAGGTCACTATTGAGAAAAGACATCATCTGATTGGTTTATAGATCGCTTTACAAGCGCTGAATTTGACCAGCGAGCAAGGTGATGGATTGTAGCTGATCTCCACTCCTGTTGGTGATCAAATGTTGAGTAGAGGGCACACGATGGAGGTGCAGAACAGTTTAAATGGTATTGATTTAAACCGGATTAAATGTAGTTCCGATACACCGAGGCGACAGAGTTGCAAAAGGCTTAGTTAGGGACAGACAACACCAGGAAGGAGAGGGACATGGGCCACGGAGAGAACAGCTTGATGCTGTGATGGGAAGACAGTCAAGTGTGTTTCCTGGAAGCATCAGATCAACTGAGGTGAAGGGTCTCCAGCGCTCGGAGACACTATCTGACATGAAGGTCGCTATCTTAACGCAGGTTCATCCAAACCTAACATGATCTTGTGAACATTACCTCTGCTTCTTTGGGATCTGAAATACAAACCACATCTGCTGACCTGAGCTGGTAAATGTGCATAAACCTTGCCCTGATGGCACGGATTGGGCACGCACACTCATAGCCTCACCTCCAGGGCATCACAGAATTATACAGCACAGAAGGAGGCCATTCGACCCATTGTGTCTGTGCTGGTTCTTTCAAAAGAGCTTTTCCAATTCAAACCCACTCCCCCCTTTCCCCATAGCCCTGATCAACCCCACTCCCCCCCTCTCTCCCCATAGCCCTGATCAACCCCACTCCCCCCCTCTCTCCCCATAGCCCTGATCAACCCCACTCCCCCCCTCTCTCCCCATAGAACCTGTGGAGTCCTGTAGCTCAGTGGTTAGAGCACTCGCTTTGCAAGTGAGAGACCTGAGTTCAATTCCAGGCAGAGGGCCAAACCTCGGGCAAGTTTCCTTACTCCACACAGAGCCTAATAATAATCCCTCCAAAACCAAACAATAATAAATTGGTCACTTTCAATCCACGACTGTTTGTGGGACATTGCTGTGCGCAATTGGCTGCCGCGTTCGCCCACAAATATACAGTCAATTCACTTTACAATGTGTTCTGTGAAGCGCTTTGGGACGTCCTCCCGACGTGAAGAGCGCTATATCAAATGCAAGGATTATTATTATTATTATTAGAACCTGATCAACCCCACTCGCCACCTCTTTCCCCATAGCCCTGATCAACCCCACTTCCCCCCCTCTCTCCCCATAGCCCTGATCAACCCCACTCCCCCCCCCCTCTCCCCATAGCCCTGATCAACCCCACTTCCCCCCCTCTCTCCCCATAGCCCTGATCAACCCCACTCCCCCCGCCTCTCTCCCCATAGCCCTGATCAACCCCACTCTCCCCCTCCCTCCCCATCGCCCTGATCAACCCCACTCTCCCCCTCCCCCATAGCCCTGATCAACCCCTCTCCCCCCATAGCCCTGATCAACCCCTCTCCCCCATAGCCCTGATCAACCCCACTCTCCCCCTCTCTCCCCATAGCCCTGATCAACCCCTCTCCCCCCATAGCCCTGATCAACCCCTCTCCCCCCATAGCCCTGATCAACCCCACTCTCCCCCTCTCTCCCCATAGCCCTGATCAACCCCTCTCCCCCCATAGCCCTGATCAACCCCTCTCCCCCCATAGCCCTGATCAACCCCACTCTCCCGCTCTCTCCCCATAGCCCTGATCAACCCCACTCCCCCCCCAGCCCTGAGCAACCCCACTCCCCCCTCTCACCCCATAGCCCTGATCAACCTCACTCCCCGCCCTCTCTCCCCATAGCCCTGATCAACCCCTCTCCCCCCATAGCCCTGATCAACCCCACTCCCCCACCCCCCCTCTCTCCCCATAGCCCTGATCAACCCCTGATCAAGACCTTTCTCTTTGACTGAGCCTTCGGCTCTCCTCTCGACTCTCTACCCCCTCCTCGCTCCCTCCCTTCCCTCCCCTCACCCTGACCATTTCCCCCCCTGCTCGGGTCCTGACCCAACTGTACAGCGCCTTGGGATGTCCTCCTGACGTGAAAGGTGCTCTATAAATGGAATCTTGTTGTTGTTGTTGTTGATCAACCCCACTCCCCCACGCTCTCCCCCTAGCCCTGATCAACCCAACTCCCCCGCACTCTCCCCATAGCCCTGCAAACTTGTCCTCCCCAAATAATCACTAACAACAGACCAACCAGCCTGGCTGTACAAATGCAAATTGTTGTTGTTCTCCCAGAATTACCTCTTCATACTTGCTGGGCTTCTTTCAATGGTTCCCAGTTAATTGTCTCTTTACTCTTATGGGATTATGCAATAGTAACTGCATGTTTAAAGCCTCTTCCCCCTCCACTCCCCTCTCCACCTCCACAAACACACTCAAATAAAAGCATTGGGAGGGTAGGGATCGACACGATCAGTTTGTTACACACAATTAGTTTTTCCTTTCAATAAATCTTCAGAATGAAGCTTATTTCACACACAGCCAGATGCAGGATATCAACTTCTGTGTATTAGTTTGTATATCACAATACAAATCTCTTAAGATCTTTCAGTGGCTGTCTCTTCCATTAAATAATAAATGCTATTATACAAAGTATTTCTGTCAAGTTCAAAGACATTTCACCAAGTTTTTATCCGTAAAAGTCAAAAGCTTGTTAGAAATTCCAATTGAAAGTCTCAATCACTGCTCAGTGTGCAGTAATTAAGGTTGACATCAAAAAGCCATTAAGAGAGCTTAATCTCTATTTACCATTTGGTATTTCCGAGCCCTGCTTTGTACTTGTTAGGCAGATCAATTGCATTAATTTACAAATGGGGGAAATGTCAGCGCCAGCCTTCAAATCTCATTGTGGCCCAGATCAGCCGCGATGAATCACAGCACGTGCGGCCACATTACACAGTGCAGGTGCCGTGTGAGACATGACCTACACATTTTAATTATCGCGTGAAAAACATCCCTCTCCTCAGATGAACAGTGACACCAGGAACGCAGAAGTTCACTTCAAATGACGGCAGCGATTAAAAGGAATTTAACAGCTAAGCCCTCCAGTGCAGCTCACAGCAAGGAGCTGTTAGGCAGATTCCACGCAAGCTCTTTCACATCAGGATGCGTATGACGTGCCGCACAAAGGCTCCGTCAAAACATCTCCTGAATGTGCCTTTGTGTCCAGCTTACACCCATCCTCTCCCCGCTGTGGGGAAGTCCCTCTCCCACGGGCTCGGGGTCAGATTCCGCCACTGTCAAGCACTCCAGGACAATACCCCATGTGATAAATTAATGGAACAGGCTGGCACGAGCCTAGTGTTGGCAACCTCCCTGTGCCTGTCTTCCTCCATTGCCATCTATCCGATCTACCCACCTGCACCCAACCCCATCCTCACACCATCCACCCACATAACCTGCTGTTCAGCGTTCTCTAATCCCGAGCCCTTGGCACAACACGTTCCTGACCCAAAATGGAAATCAAACGATTGATTCAGTTTCACTTTACGTAAAGTGAGCGCTGGCGAGGATCAAACACAGGTGCAGATCCTCGCGCACCAACCAATGGAGTCCTGTAGTTCAGTGGTTAGAGCACTCGCTTTGCAAGTGAGAGACCTGAGTTCAATTCCAGGCAGAGGGCGAAACCTTGGGCAAGTTTCCTTACTCCACACAGAGCCTAATAATAATCCCTCCAAAACAATAATAAATTGGTCATTTTCAATCCACGACTGTTTGTGGGACATCGCTGTGCGCAATTGGCTGCCGCGTTCGCCCACAAATATACAGTCAATTCACTTTACAGTATATTCTGTGAAGCGCTTTGCGACGTCCTCCCGACGTGAAAGCGCTATATCAAATGCAAGGATTATTATTATTATTATTATTAACAGCCACCGTGGCTCAGTTTGAGCTAATACAATCTTCCCCTCACCTCTCCTGGGCTGAACAACGAGAAACAGGCCCCAAATACGCGAGGAAGATACTTAATCTTTTACAACGTTCACAGCTTGTGACGTACGAGCCACAGCGACAGTCCCTAAATTAAATGGCCTCATTTGTTCTCATTATCTGCTCCCATTGCAGTGCAGGGGCTGTTTAGTGCCTCAGGCACTCAGCAGTAACAGAAGTTATCACTTAAATAAATAATAAATTATGCATTTTAGCTGATAAGCTGCAGCGACTTGATGTTGCTGTAATGTGACGATCATGACAATACTTTTCCATACAGCTCCCAAAGTGCCCGTTACCCTCAGTCACCGACAGAGCCTCTGATCAGTATTAGTGCTGCATTTTACTGTTAAAATTACAGCCCCGTCTACATAAGTGTCAGATTGTCAAGTAAGGCAGGGACGTTACATGCTCAGAAGAAACAAATCTGTCCCACTTTACACTTTGCTCCTATGGTTACAGGTGGAGCTTTCTCTTGGGTAGTTTGGTGATTAAACCAGGATTGTATTTTTGCTAAAACGGAATTTCCAGGCCTGTGTCGATAGTGAGGAACAGTAACAAATACCGGAGCAGCATTGTTAGCTAAATATCTCTGTCGTAGCTCCAGGAATATTTCAGAGAAAAGTGAGCGTGATTCATTCTGATTGCTATGTGCAGTTGGCTGCTGCGTTTCTTCTACAAATATAAAGTCAATTCACTTTACAGTGCATTTGGTGAAGCGCTTTGAGGCGTCTCAATGACTTGATAAGGTGCTATATCAAAGCAAGGATTATTACTATGATTTATCCCTCTCCATCCCAAAGCAGAGCCTCATTTTCTTTCATAATGCAACAACAGCAACAACTTGTATTCATACAGGACTCTTCATACAGGTAGCGTCTCAGTGCACTTAACCATGGTGCAGATTGGTATAACAGTCAGAAGACTGACTTCCTGAAAATACCCACAATTGCTCAAGACAAAACACAGATCTTTCCATTTAACTCACAAGGTTAATAATTGAGGTGTTGTGTAGACACAGGGACAGCATGTGTTGCAGTGGTTCCCGGTAACAGAGCGTGAATGGGATGGTGCGTCATGCAGAAGAAATTGGGATTGGTCACTAAGTGCTTGAGCACCACAGACAATGAAGCTGGTCTAAAGGGAAGAATGTGAAGACATGTTTGTGTTTACATGCTCGGTCGCGCTGATGACATGGTCCTCGGGGCCCGTATGATATCAAACCTGGTCTCCAGGGCAGCTCCATAACCACAAACACAAAGGAGGCAATAAACAACAGTTTATATCAGAGATTTCAGGGGTAATATATGAGTATACACACACACACACAGATATCAGGGGTAATGTGTGAGTGTACACACACACACACAGATATCAGGGGTAATGTGTGAGTGTACACACACAAATGGGGGCCCATCCTACGGCTGATACCCAATACTACTTGTAAACCTGTAACATCCGGAGCTTAACACACATATGCTCTCACACATGTAAATACACACTGTGAGTCATATTCACAATCATACTCACACACACACAATGCCACACACACAGTGGGATACAGAAAATATTTTCATTAGCCGTATTGCGTTAGGGGACAGAGAAATGTCTGCTTTGATCCATTGACAAGATGAAAGGTTGGAGGTTATAATAAATAATAATCCTTGCATTTGATAGAGTGCTTTTCACGTCCTCAGACGTCTCAAAGCATTTCACAGAATATACTGTACAGTGAATTGACTGTATATTTGTGGGCGAAACACGACAGCCAATTGCGCACAGCAGTGTCCCATAAACAGTCGTGGATTGAAGTGACCAATTTATTACTGTTTTTTTTCTTGAGGGATTATTATCAGGCGTGTGGAAGTAAGGAAACCTGCCCAAGGTTTCCAGAAATCGAACCCAGGTCTCTCGCTTGTGAGGCGAGTGCTCTAACCACTGAGCTACAGGACTCCACATCTTGTGGTTTCCCATCTTGTGGTTTTGTGACAGCTTACCTTGATGTACACACCACAAGCTGACATGCTACACTGTATGCTGAAGGCAAATTCCTGTTATCAAATGTGCTGCTAAAAATCAAATCTGAAGCAGTGGAAAACATTAGAATCACGGCTTCGCTCCTGTACATCAGGCTTAACTTCAAAGTCACTGCCAGAGGCACCAAAATGGATTTCCTTGTCTGAGCACCAGATATTTCTATGTGACTGAAAGGGACAATGTGTGGTTCCCCAATCCAACATGTAAACCCTTTGTGACTGTTCTTTCTCAGCACAAACCTTGCTGTGACTAAGATGCACAGATGACACAGTGAGATGCGAGAGACAGTCTCTAAGAGCTGCCAATAAAAGCAGGGGCTGCTCAAAGGCCAACCACTGTCTCTAAGTCCAATCACAATACAATACATCTACACTTATATGTAGCCTGACATGCTCCCTCACACTGTGCAGCACCAGCACCAACACCAGCACCAATATCAGCACCAGCAGCAATATCAGCACCAGCATCAGCACCAGAACCAACACCAGTATCAGCACCAGTATCAGCACCAGCATCAGTACCAACATCAGCACCAACACCAGTATCAGCACCAGCATCAGTACCAACATCAGCACCAACACCAGCACCAATATCAGCACCAGCATCAGCACCAGCATCAGCACCAGATTCAGTACCAACACCAGCATCAGTACCAGCACCAACACCAGTACCAACATCAGCACCAACATTAGCACCAACACCAGCACCAACACCAGTATCAGCACCAGCACTAGTATCAGACCAACACCAGCACCAGTATCAGCACCAATACCAGCAGCAGTATCAGCACCAACGCCAGTATCAGCACCAACACCAGTATCAGCACCAGTATCAGCACCAGCATCAGTATCAGCACCAGCACTAGTATCAGACCAACACCAACACCAGTATCAGCACCAATACCAGCAGCAGTATCAGCACCAACGCCAGTATCAGCACCAACACCAGTATCAGTATCAGCACCAGTGTACACTATATAATGAAAATGGACCACTCAGAATGCAGAGATTTAAAAGGAAACCAATTAGCCTGAATGCATTGGCTCCCAATTAAGTATTGACCATTGTCCCATTTGAACGTGAGTTTGCCAGAATCCACTGATCAGATCTGAGGACCTTTGGAAAGTGATTGCATTCCTGAGACAAAGTAAAGGGCTCCCCACGCTCTCAAACAAGCCCTCGCCTATCAAGCCCCAGACCCGAATGGTTCACTTTACTTGTATCTTAATGACAATTCTTGTTCCTAAATTAAACTGGTCAAAACCAACCAGTGCAGAGATTGTGAAGCTTGTTGAGAATGAGATGAGAATGTGCCTCAGGATGGGGATTGGATAGGAAGGTAGGGAATCAAACCCTATAGGGCAGGTGGGAATCATCCTACAGGTAGTGTTAATGAGAATGGTTTTAATGAGGTTATATTGATGGGAAATATTTATTCTTCGAACACCCTTCACTCCCTCTCACTATCTCATCTCCCTGAGCACAGAGCTGTGGCTCCCTCACAGAATGAAAGGCATAAAGCATGTCCTCTACAAACCACCTTTCCCCTGGACAAATAACTTGCTCGTTTCCAGAAAAAAGCACAACCTGAGATTAATACAGTGTCTATACAGACCTAATAAACTTGGTGAGCTTTCTAATTGCAACTAATTCATCTCAACCGCTAAGCAATAGTATAGAATAAAAATCCATTTAAAAGAATTATCTATATTTAATTACAAATAATTGTTGTACTCATTCACCTCAAATGAATTCAATTACTTCTCTTCACGTTAATTCCCTGAAATGAGGTGATATTGCTTTGTGCATCCCTTGAATAAAGCTCTCCCCCACCACCCCTCCCAATGATGTTCACAATGCAAGCCTGGGAGCAGCTCATAATAATTAAAGTAATGAAATTAATACTGTTTTTTAGAAGACATTGCAACATTTTTATGGAGAGCATGGTCTCCATTTAATGACTAGTTTGTGTCTCAGCTTGTAATAATACTAAAAATAATCCTTGCATTTGATATAGCGCCTTATCACGTCTTCAAGATGTCTCAAAGCGCTTCACAGGATATACTGTAAAATGTAGTGACTGTGTATTTTGTGGGTGAATCGTGGCAGCTAACTGGACACAGCAGTGTCCCACAAACAGCCGTGGATTGAATGACAATGCAATGCAGAACATTTGACATTATTATTATTTTTATTCATTGATTTTTTTGAAGGGATTATTACCTCCGGAAAGCAATCCGCCAATCGACTAACAAGCGCGCTCCTAAGACATACAGTAAGACTCAGTAAGACTTGCGTCTCAGCCTGTGCGCAAGTACAGAAGATAACGGGGAAATTGGTTGCCATAGCAATGCCTGTGGTGATTCTGACAACTGAGATGCTCACAGACACTTGCAGAACATTTTATATTTATCCACTAAATAACCAATGCTTTCTTCATCCTTAACTTCAATTAGCCAATGGGCAGACAATTCATGTAGAAATGAAAGCTGCATGTGAATGGGTTGAACAGTTATCTTCTTCTGACAGAATTCTTCCCTCCACCTCACGTCACACTATCAACCAATGATAGACATTGGTTTCTCTTACAGACCTGCTCCAGATAGTGCGGAAACCAAACCCCAGCCTACAAGCTGACTGAGAGGCAGCACAGGCCACAGACCCACCCTGACCCTGACATGCACAGTGCCTCTCGGACACTCTGTGTCAAACGCAAGGATTACTATTGTTATTATAGATGGTGAAAGGGTGTCCCAGTCAGGGAACCGTTTCCACTCAATATTTCACTGTTTATCACATTCCTGTTAAACTGAGTCAGAGAGGGTATCTCACACTTCAAACCCACTACAGTCTCACAAGTGTGGGGTTCCCCTGACAAAGGGAGAAAACTATTAGCTTGAGACAAACGTGTTGGGGTCTGATTGTGGGATGGAAAGGAATGCACGGTCCCAGTCTGAACCCTAATTCTAGGTGCACGTGACTCCAGGTGCCCCCCCCCTCCATCCGCCAACTCCAGGTGCATGTGACAAGTGTCTGAGCAGCGAAACAGATTGAGGAATTACAATCTACACAAACTAGGCAGGTTGATAATTGGTGAGAATTTATTGCACACGGACACAATCATATTATTGAGTTGTCATCATCCAACGTGGATGCTTCCAAGTCACCATTGACCTCAGAGTCCGTGCTTTGCTGGATATCTTCCATCTCCAGCTGCTTAGCTCAGGGGATTAGTGAGGCTGGTCCCTTTGAGCCGAACTGTTGGCAACTTACGCAGTGAGGCAGGGAGATTGGAAACCACACAAAGCCGAAGCTGTGATGCTGTGTGTACACGGCGAGGGTTATTGATTGAACCTTGAGCTGAAATGTTTGCATGTCAGAACAATCTTTTCACAGACCTGGACAGCTGCAGTCACAGGAGACCAGTCATCAGCCGCTCAAAGAACTCCTCCTGTCCTTCACACAGCAATTACCACAGAGTCCATTACGGTTCCTAGAGGGCTCTGGGGAGCAAAGGAGGCATCATCGGAAAGGTCAGCTCCACCGCTGGGTGCAGTGAAGCTTTGCTCGGTGAAATGGGGTGGAAAGCATTGACTGTTCGTCACTCCCCAGTAATTCAGGCTGGGTGCACTGGGCTTGTAAATAAAATCAACGGCTTTGTCTGTGTCAGGCTCACCAGCGCCCCAGTGTTTCACAACATCTCAGTGGCTAGTGCTGGTGGGAGCCTTACATCTGGGAAACGCTTTCAAAATGCAAAGCAACATCACTCTGTGCAGAAGCTTAGTTCAATGTATCTGTGCTGTCTAACACACAGCTTTTTATGCATCAAAATCCATTTGTTGTTCTGCATTCAACAAGAAGCTCAAGGTTATACTTTCTCATTTGTGATCGTGTGATCTCGTTAATCCAGATCTTTAAAATTTGAAGCCCAGAACTGGATTACTTCACAATTTTAGTTGCGTAAACTAACCACATAAGTATAAATAGATATATGTAAATATACTGTAATAAGCCTTTATTAGATGCTGTGTATTTTTCTGCTGTAACAGGATGTAACTTTGAGATGCAGCATAAATACTACAAGAAAAAATATTTACTTTCCAAACAGAAAGTGCAGTATATTCCTGTTTAATATCATCACCGCTCGCCAATCAGAGAATTTTATCCCAACTCTCTGCCTTCTACCTGGCAACCAATTCCTGTTCCTTGCCGGAAGGCAGTTCCAACTCCATGAATGGGAATTTGGCTGCTCATTTTGTGTGAGACTTTATATCAAACAGTGACTTTTGGAAAGTTTTCAGTATTAGAATGAGGAGATGGGAAACAGCTGGCTGGTGCCATTCTGAAATGTTGCTAACATCTGCTCACATCCTGTCACAAGCTGCTCAGTGTTTCCTATTGCACGATGTTTTGACTGTATAAATTAACAGCAATTTATAAAACTGACAGCCCATTATATCGTGAAAACCGCTGAAATCAAACAGCAGACCTTGGTGAATGCTTAAGACATTCTGTCATGAACAAAGAGGGGATGTCACACCTGGCAACAACTGGCCCAGTCACTACACTGGTGGCAAGAGGCCTGAATGTCACAGGCTGGGCGAAACTGTCACTGTGCAGACCTTGGTGACCATTGTTAATGAAGACAGGATCAACAAGAGGCTGAAACTGCCCAGTCTGGCATTGATGAAGTGTTCACCTGCTCAGGGTTTCTTAACACTGCATTAGAGGGAAGCTTTCCACACCTGCTCCCCTCAATGTGTGCCCCACACAGCAGCACAACTTCACACTGTGAGGAGTCCAGAACTCAGCTCTAAAGAGAAAATGTCTGTGTCTCATATTTTATGTAGGCTCTAATGTGAAAACTAGGGCAGGCTTTGCTGAGGGGTATCTCGGCTAAATTAAGTATTAAATTTTGGTAGCAGAGAGTTTCAGCTTTCCTGGTTACACTGAGAGAGGCGAGAGCTGCGATCAACAAAAGGATTTGATCCACGGGTTGGTTTGGTTTATCGGGGCTGCCTGCCATTCCATCCTATTATTAACCGCGTGATATCTGCCTCAGTGGCTGCTGCTGTGGGACCAGATTTGAGGAACCCCTGAGGAGTGATCCTTATTGCAGTGTAGAGCATCCAACAGAGAACTCCGCACTGCAATATCAATGTGGAGCTGGGAATAGCCAATCGTGAACCATTTGTCATGTTTGTTTCCATCACATTTTCTCACCAACACTGTAGATTTCCCAGTGGCCTCACTATTAATCTTCTGAATAATGAGATCTTTTGCCTTTTAGCTTTCTTATATCTTACTGTACCTTAGTTACCACCAACCTTCTGCATGCAGTAACTTTCCTTATTAAAAGGATCATTAATGGGGAATCCAGGAACAATTGTTGCTATTCCTGGTCTCCACAGGTGTGGGCTGCCCTCGGGTACATTTCCACAGCCAGTCAACAACAACAACAAAACACAGTCAAGGGCAAATGGCATTTCAGGTGTAGACAGTGGCCCAAATGCCTTAATGAAATACAGTCATTGCAGTCAGTAGGAGTTACTGTGAATGGCTTTGAGAAGTTTCAACAAAAGGTGTTGTACAAATTCAAGTTTTCTCCTAGTTTTCAGTCACGGTCCATCCATCCATCAAACGGCAACAGACTGTAAGCAGGCGGTCCCTCAAGCCAGGCCGAGCAAAGCCAGAGACCATCACGTCACTCCGGGGTGTGAGTGGAGCTGCCACACTCACTCTCGGGAGGATAAATGGAAATCCTCACTTTAAACAGCTTCGGCACCAGCAGCCATCCTCCTCCTCCTCCTCAGTGACAACACGGCAATAACTGGAAGCTTCCAACTGTCAATATCACAATCAGCCATCAGTGATAACAGGCCAGGCGAGGGGCGAGGACAGGCCAGGCGAGAGCCGGGAAACTATCAAACATAATAAAATGTCTTATTCTGTTGCAGTCAATGCCATTTTCATTTCAACAAGCCAAGTGCCTCCTCACCAGAACACAAACTGAGGTAACAATGAACTCGAACATAAACAAATTCCTTCTCCACCAGAGTGAGTGCAGAATAGTAACAGGAACACACCTGAGCTGTGCTTCAGAGAGAGAGAGAGAGAGAGAAAGAAAGTCCCAGTGAGGCTCACATTACCCTGGTTACACATCTGGTAACCACAGGTCTCGACTCGACAGACACAACCTCCCAAGGAGCGAGTGCCAATCCACACTCTGGAGCCCCTCAAACCCCGTGTCCGCAGGAAGTAGATCTCTTAAGAAGCAGGTAGCATCGACACAGCTGAACAAGCACAACACACACAGAGAAGCAATCTGCTGAATTACTGCAGCGGGAAGCTAGCCTGGTGCCTACAGTGGCTGACAGACCCCTGGCCCTGCCAGCTCAGACCCAATCCCAGGTGTGGAATAAGACCAACCGATGGAACCAGCCAGGCTCCCTGCCCACGACAGGTGAGCTGTGAGATTCCAGGACCACGGACAGAACCTTCATATCACAGCTCAACTGGTTCAAAGTGAGATCAGAAACTGACTATTGTAGCAGGTCCTGGAATGGGCCGAGGGGATAAAAAGGGAGATAAATAGAGGGAACAGAGTATTCGGGGGAGTGGAAATGGGATATAAAAAATCTGCCACAATACAAGAAAATGTCAGGTTAAAGCCTCTGCCCTTCCTGTTTGATAGCAATTATTGTGGCTCTGACCGGTTTCAGGTTGTGTAACTTGAGCATACCCAGGGCATCTTGCCGTGGTGTCTGAACACCAGCGCCGTGTGGGTGGAGTGTTTTGTGTAGAGTATGACGTGACTTGTGCGTGTATTATAGTGATCTATCCATTATTTGGGGATAGGATTGTACACACTGAAACACACACTGAACTGTGTCTCTGTCATTCTGATGTTCTGCAGTTTCTAAGCTTGTCCTTCACCCCCCCAGCCTCCAGCGTGTCACAGCTTGCTGTCCGCATTGTTCCTGAACAGCACACAGCGAGCGCAGTGTCTCGAGGGGGCAGCCCTGCTCACGGCCCACATCAATGCTTCCAGTGCAGAATTCATTTCTACAGGGAGTTAAGCGAAGCTGAACTTTCCAGAATCATTTGGCCCCTATTACCAGTCAGCTTTGCACTTAAATAGGTCATAACTCCTGGTAATGGGCTCTCTAATCAGAGTGGAATCAAACAAAGAGGCCCCAGAAGATCTTACCATCATTCACGCTCGCTCTCAATCAGCCCGCGGAGCCGAGCACAACTAGGCATCAGATGTTCGAGTCACAAGTAATGCTGCTCCCTAACCACTCGCTCGGCAGCTCAGTGCAGCCTCGATTCTACAGTTTGTCAATTTATATTTCACACCATCTCTTTGTTTTGTTTCACAATTCCTCCTTAAAGCGTCATTCTGGCCTGAAATTCCACCTCGTCTTAGCCTGCCCGCAAGAGCATTTCTTGTTCAGTGTATCATGGTGTAGAATTCCTAAAATTGAGGTTTAATGTGAAAGCTGTCGGTCTTTGGTTCTGAAAGAACCCGCTTCCAAATGAAACATTCAAATTAAGAATTTTCCATAATTCTGCACGATTTAAGGTTCTTAAGACAAAATGACGTCACAGGCTAGGACAAGGTGAAGTTTTGGGCCTCCAGTCCACACATGATCTGAGTTCAATGTTCAGACCAACATGCACCTGATCTGAGCTCACTTACTGCACTGCACGCTCCCCAATATGGGAAGGACCTCACTGGGACTGAACCCAGTAACTGGGGAAACCTGCTCCAAACAGGAAATGACTCTCCCTGCTCTCCTGACTCAACTCTCCCCATCCCTCAGGTCTGAGACACCAACAACTTCTAGTAAAAAAATCATATTTTATATATTAATATTTTAATTTGGGCTGAGTTAATAAATGGACTCCGTTCCAAGTTTTGACCCCAAAATAGTCAACAATCAATCCACTTTACAGTATATAAATAAGGGTGAAACTTTGGGCAGGTTTCCTTGCTCCACACACCTGATAATAATCCCTCCAAAAAAATAACATTTAAATTGGTAATTTCAATCCACGGCTGTTTGTGGGACGCTGCTGTGTGCAATTGGCTGCCGCGTTTCGCCCACAAATATACAGTCAATTTACTTTACACTATATTCGAGAAGACGTGAAAAGCTCTATATCAAATGCAAGGATTATTATTATTATATTCTGTGAAGCGTTTTGAAACGTCTCAATGACAACAACAACAACTTGGATTTATATAGCGCCCTCCATGCCGGACGTGCCTCAGAGCGCTTTACAGTAATGGATCCTGGGGCCGAGCCAGGGGGAGGGGGAGGAGACGGGGGAGGGGGAGGAGCCAGGGAGGGGGAGGGAGCCAGGGGAGGGGGAGGAACCAGGGAGGGGGAGGAGCTGGGAGGGAGTGGGAGAAGCTGGGGGAGGTGGAGGAGCCAGGGGAGGGGGAGGAGCCGGGGGGAGGGGGGTGAAGGTAACCAAAGGTGCGGTCAAAAAAAAGGTCTTCAGCAGAGATCTGAAAATGGGGAGTGAGGGAGTGAGACGAAGGGAGTGAGGAGGGGAGTTCCAGAGCCTCGGGGCGCAGGGGCTGAAGACACGGCCCCCGAGGGTGGAGCGGAGGACTCGGGGGACAAGGAGGAGCCCAGACCCGGGGGAACGAAGGCAATGGGTACTGTTCTGAGGGGAGAGGAGGTCAGAGAGGTCGGGAGGTGCAGAGGAGTGGAGGGACTTGAATACATGGGTGAGGGTCTTGAAGTGGATCCTCTCTGGGACAGGAGTCAGTGCAGTCTGGCCAGGACTGGGGGGATCGGGGAGTGGGGTTTGGGGGTGGGGGGCGGGCCAGGACTGGGGGGTCAAGGAGTGGGGTTTGGGGGTGGGGGGAGGGCCAGGACTGGGGGGATCGGGGAGTGGGGTTTGGGGGTGGGGGGGCGGGCCAGGAATGGGGGGATCGGGGAGTGGGGTTTGGGGGGCGGGCCAGGACTGGGGGGAGCGGGGTTTGGGGGGAGGGCCAGGACTGGGGGGATCGGGGAGCGGGGTTTGGGGGGAGGGCCAGGACTGGGGGGATCGGGGAGCGGGGTTTGGGGGGAGGGCCAGGACTGGGGAGATCGGGGAGCGGGGTTTGGTGCGGGTGAGAATGCGGGCGGCAGAGCTCTGAATGATTTGGAGTGTATGGATGGTGGTGGAGGGGAGGCCGGTGAGGAGGGCGTTAGAGTAGTCCATCCGGGAGGTGACAAAGGCCTGGACCAGGGTTTCAGCGGCTTTTGGGGAGAGGTATTGGCGGAGACGGGCGATGCATCTGAGGTGGAAGAAAGCGGTGCTGGTGAGGGACCGGATGTGGGGGAGGAAGGATAATTGGGGGTCGAACCTGAGGCCTCGGTTGCGTACGGGATAAGGCGCTATGTCAAATGCAGGGATTATTAAGTACGATAATTTTCCAAGCGAAGAAATATTCAACCAAACTTAATCTTGTTGTCAATCTTTTAGAATAAGGTAATTGGGGCTTTTTGACCAGGGATTCCTCTGTACTCGGGACACAACACGGTGAGTGACAATGAGGTGATTGTGGGTATCCCGACAATTGTATTGTACTTGACAATAATTTACTCATCTTAGCCTCTCGACTGAGATTCAATCAAAAACGTTCCAACCGATATAAAAGCACTCTGGTGGTTATCGCACCATCTTTACTCCTGTCTCGTACCTTTCAAACCCCCGCGTCTCCTCTTGGGGAGAGGCATTTGGTGCACAATACATCTTCAGCAACTAAACTGAAGGTCACATTTGGTCACATTCATAACGTCACCCAGAGGATAGGCTGCCCGGTGTGACTGTGTACAAGACCTCCACTGGCCGATAGGTTTGACGCAAAGAACAAAGGAAGCTGGAGAGACACTGAGCTGCAGCGAAGGGCAACTCACACATGACACCTGGTTCTCTTTCACGTGCTGCCTGTCTGACCTGCTATTTTCAGTTTTTATTTCGAAGAGACAGCGACCAGACTCTCCCCGGTCACAATTATTTATGTTCCTGTTCTCAAAGGGAGCTCCAGTCTGCTACACCTGCCTTGGATTTCCACATTTTATCGCCTTTGTGTCCTAGAAAAGCATTTTAAGACATCATTTCTGGAAACAAAATCTACAATGATGGAACTGTGCAGATAAATCAACTCACTCAATCCCCTGGTCCGTGAGGATTGAAAAGCCAAGCTTCTTTGCTCGACAGTGGTATAAAAATCATTTTAAAAGTAAAGTAGAAAAACCATCCTAACAGTTAGGAATAAAAATCACAAGCAATAAAATCTCCCTGAGGGAGAACACTGAGGTGCCCATTCTGAGCGTCTCCCAGGACAAAACATTCTTCCAACGTCAGTGGTGGTGGTGGTGGTGGGGGGGGGTTCTCCCCAAACTGCCGCTAAGCAAAGAGTTTAAGGGCAAACTTTCATCCCCCATTTGTAAACTGTTATTTAATCGTTGTCAGCAATAACTAGGGAATGGAATGAGTTTAGAAATACTTCAAAGGTGTCGGATGGATAGATAAAGTCACCCCATCTTCTGCTGTAGATCTTTGAAATTAATTTGCAAAAGTTAATTTAGATTTGGAGGCAGGATCCGAGATTTCTCCTGAGCTGAGCCATTGATTCCAGCCCCGATGCCATCCCGTGGGCAGCTCGGAAAACGATCAATGCCACGCTAACCCCTGTCTAAACCCCACTTTGTGTCAATTTGATACGAAAACAGCACTGACTCAAGGTTCAACATCGATAACTGTTTATCAATAGCTGATCAATAATGCAACCAATTAAGACGTCGTTTTTTTTAATGACCTACACATCTGCATATTGCTGTCAATAGCCCTGCAGAGGGGGGTGGGGGGGGCTCCCAGCGAGGGGAGGCAGAGAGGGGGGGCTCCCAGCAAGAGGGTGGGGGGAGCTCAGTGAGGCTGGGTTCAGTGGGCGGAGGGGGGCTCAGTGAGGGAGGGACTCAGTGAGGGGGAGGGGGTTCAGTGAGGGGGAGGGGGGCTCAGTGGGGGAGGGCTCAGTGGGGGGGGTGAGGGGGAGCTCAGCAAGGGTGGGGCTCAGTGAGGGGGGTGCTCAGTGGGGGTGGGCTCAATGAAGGGGGTGCTTAGTGGGGGTGGGCTCGGTGAAGGGGGGCTCAATGAAGGGGGGGCTCAGTGGGGATGGGTTCAGTGAGGGGTCTCAGTGGGGGTGGGCTCAGTGAGGGGAGGTCTCAAGGGGGGGCCTCAGTGGGGGTGGGCTCAGTGAGGGGAGGTCTCAAGGGGGGCCTCAGTGGGGTGGGCTCAGTGAGGGGGGGGCTCAGTGAGGGGGGGAGGGGGGGGCTCAGTGCGGTGGGAGCTCCGTGAGGAGGGGCTCAGTGAGGGGGGAGCTCTCAGCAAAGGGGTGGCTCAGTGAGGGGGTCTCAGCAAGGGAGGGGCTCAATGCGGGGGGAGGAGGGGGGCTCTATGAGGGGAGCGCTCGGTAAGGGAGAAAGAGGGGCTCTCAGCAAGTGGGGGCTCAGTGAGTGGGGAGCTTTCAGCAAAGGGGAGGGGGGGGCTCAGTGAAGGGGGGAGGAGGGCTATCAGTGAGGGGGAGAGGGGAGCTCTCAGCAAGGGAGGCTCAGTGAGGGGTAGCTCAGTGTGGGTGGCTCTCAGCAGGGGGGGCTCCTCAACATGCGCAAGTGACTGCATGTTTCGCCCACAAAATACACAGTAAGTGAGCTGATTTATTTCACCGGCTCAGGATCCATTTTGTGTTGACGTTTAAGATAAAAATGGACGCCTTATCTGCAGAATAATGAAAATGTGACGGAGGCTGGCGTCCGTGCTGCCAGGAGCCGAGCAGCTTGCACTCGGGAGGATGGCAGTGAACACTCGCTCTCATTACCTCGTGCTGAGACATCGTCCTCGTCGGGAGTTCAAGGTGATGGGAGATTAGGGTGTTTGGCCTCACCTCATTCATATGCAGCTCACATTCCTCTCTACCCATGAACATGAAATTACATTGAACCTGGGGAGTCTAACTCCATTAATTTTAAATGGAAGATTAATTTAACAATATGCGTTGGATATTTGTTACAAACCTATCATGTAAAAGTGACAGTTAGCAATAAATTGCTCAGACACAGATTTGCCGCCAGCCACGACACAAATACATCAGCCGATATTCAGCTAAATCGCTGTTTTTAAAGAAGGGACAGAGGAAGAGGTTTCATTCTGACCATTAGCAAAACACAGCCTTTCTCCCAATCCGCTCGGCTCCCAGCTGCGGAAATCCATTACACTAAGCCCCACAAAATGGATTTTATTACTATTAATCACACCACACTTAATATCTGAGCATTTAACTGCAGATACGGTGATTAATTAACCGGTAAGACTCTGCATTCATTTCTCGTGGTTGATTGATCGAACGAAGAAGAAGGATCGCTCCCAATGTGGAGATTAACCCCATCCTGGCCTAACCTAACCTGCCTTTGGGGCAGTAAAACTGTACCAAACCGGAGTGGAATACAATTTTGATGAATTGTATACATTTTCTGCAGAATATTCTGTTCTGTGGCACAGTGTAGCTGATGAGACACATGTAGCAAGACCTCTTGTATATGTTCATGGTGTCCTATAGCATAGTGGTTAGTGCAATCATCTCGCAAGCGAGAGGACCCAGGTTCGAATCCCGAGCAGGGAGAAACGTTTCCTTATTCCACACACATTCCTCTGTTTACATAGCAGTAAGTAGGAATCCGGTTGTTAGTCGATTGGTGGATTGCTTTTCCGGGGATAATAATCCCTCAAAAAAAATTGTTCACTCAATCCACAACTGTTTGTGGGACACTGCTGTGCGCAAGTGACTGCATGTTTCGCCCACAAAATACACAGTAAATGCACTTTACAATATATTCTATGAAGCGCTTTGAGACGTTATATCAAATGCAAGGATTATTGTTTTTGTTGAGCTGCAGTTGCAGTGCAATTCACCAGATAACCCAGGGAATACTGCTGGGATGGGAGATGGTGGTTGGACGGGGATTATGGAAGGATCAGAACAAAAGGCCAAAGGACCTTCTGTAACTGAACCTTGCAATGTGGAGTGTGTATTACTGCACTGCACTGGGATACATTGTCTTCCAACTATATTGAGAACCAACTGAGACCTTACGCTGGACTGCAGCGCAGTTGTGAAAACGTCTCTGTTCCTGTGTGCTGGCAGGAGCAGGACACCATTAGATTTGCTTATTTAAAACTAGCTATTTAAAGCTTCGCTTGCAAACAAAGAATCCAATATGGAATGTAGATTGACACACAGACAGGCATTTCATCTTCATCAATACTCAGCTGGGGGGACTCCTGAGGGAGGATTCCTTTTGGGAGGACTCCTGTGGGAGGATTCCTATCAAAGCTACGCTAACCAAAGGGGGTTACTGTGTGAGCCGGCAGGTCCTCGAGTTATTGCAAGGCAAGAAATACTGCCATATATTTGTTCCAGAATATATAAGTATGGATGTATCTCTTTAGAAAGGTATGTGCTTTCCTCTGTGGCTACTTTGTTGCAGAAACCTCATTTTTGGGGCTTAATTAAAGCATTTTTTAAATATAGCTCATCATCAATAGGAGATCTCCGAAACAAATATGCCCATGATGCTCCTGAATGCAAGACCTTTCTGATGAGTTATAAATCATGTCTGTACATCAATTGGTTATTGCATTATTGGTGGAAACACAGTCAGACACATAGACACACACACACACACAAACATTTTGTCTTTATCAGTTTATAAGAAGAATTTGATGTTAGCATAACATTGGGTTCACACTCTCATTAAATATTCAGGCTGTGCAACTGCTTCTGCGTTCACACAGAGGTCCGGTGCTGGGTGTGAGGAAGAGGGTCTGTTTCACACTGTCTGCACGTCTTGTGGCCAGGAGGGGTCAATAACAAACAGTCCCCCGCTTTCCCCACCCCCTTCCCGCACACGACACAAAGAACGCTAAGAACTAACCCACACACGACCCCAGCATGCTCCGTCTGTGCTGCTAGCTCAGGCTGGCACTAAAGCAGCCAATTTCATGTGGGAGACTGCGTTGCCTAATTACTGGAATTAATAACTGCACCACTTCATAATGAGGCCAATGCATTTCAAAGTCGTTAAAAATTACCAGAGCAATATCTTTACATCTAAGCAGCTCTTCCTCAGGATTTGCAGGCTCCGTACACCGTGCCGCTCAGAAAATATTAAAAAAAAGCAATTGCAGAGTAGTCAGCTGTAGATGTTGGTTTATTGCAATGTTTAAAACTGACAGCAAGGAGAAAATTACACGGCAAAATCTCCTTCTGCAGTTAATGAAGAATTACCATCTACATTTACCGTATTAGAGGGTTCAGCAAAGGCCTCTGCTCGGCCAAGCTGGGTTTGACAGCACTGACACTTTATCTTTGAATGAGCTCAGAAGTGTGTGTCACTACATCATGCCGATCTGTCAGCACTGCTTATCTGCCTCATTGTCATTCTGCTAAAGGATTCAATCGTGGCTGTTCAGACGGGTTTTAACCATCGCAGGCTGAATTTGCCTCAGCGAGATCATAAAATGTATACAGTAAACGTACGGAACAGGCTCCTTAGGGAGACGGTGGAAGCAGAAAGGGTTGATTCAAGAACAAATTTGATAAGATTTCTATTAGGAAATAATATCCTAGGATACAGTATACAGTTTGGTACATGACATGTCAAGTGACTGCCAGGATGGTGGAAGGCAAACTGGAGGGACCTTGGTCTTCTGTTGTCCAGTAATTCTTATATTCTTATGTTCAAATTCCTTCTTGCAAATCCACAACCACTCTCTCTTGCCCCCACCAAAAAAAATCCCATTCCACCACGTTCCAGCCTCAGATGTTTGTCATCTCGGATGTCCTGGAGACAATCATTGAGGTTAGAACATCCAACTGCTGAAGCCCCATTTCTCTGCCAAACCAAACAGCAACTTTTTAAAAAAAATTCTGCACAGCCTTGAAGAGGTGACCTGATCTCACATCGTTTTTTTTACAAAAAAAGTAATTTCTTTAAAGCTCGAAAGTGCTGAATATTGAAGGGATGATGTATGATGGTGTACGATTCACCCACAAAATATACAGTTAATTTACTTTACAGAATATTCTGTGAAGCGCTTTGAGACATCTCGAAGACGTGATAAAGCGCTGTATCAAATGCAAGGATTATTATGATCTCTCCTCATTCACGCCTTCGTCACCTCCCGGCTGGACTATTCCGATGCCCTCCTCGCTGGTCTCCCCAGCTCCACCAATACACTAAATCCAAATAATTAACAACTCCGGCACCCGGACACTCACCCGCACAAATCTCCGTCCTCCCAACACCCCAGCCCTTGTCAGGCTCCACTGGCTCCCAATCACCGAATGGATCGATTTCAAGAACCTCACTTGTTTTCAAATCCCTGCATTCCCTTTCACTTACCTCTCCAACCTGCTTACCCTCCACCACCTACTGCCTCCGCTTGGCTGGCTCCGGCCTCCTGTTTGTCCTTCACGCCCTCCGCTCCACTATCAGTGGCCATTCCTTCAGCCACTATGCCCCAAAACTCTGAAACTCTCTTCCCTCAATCCCTCGCCCCTACCTCCTCCCTCCCCACCTTTAATTCCCACCTAAAGACCTTCCTTTTTGATCGTGCTTATGGTCACCTCCCCCCTCCCTCTCCCCCGTAGCTCGGTGTCAGACTCTGCCACTGTAAAGCTCTCCAGGACGCTGCCCCATGTCAAAGGTGCTATATAAATGAAAGTTGTTGTATGATGATGTATGATGGTGTATGATGATGATGTATGACAATGTGATTTCATGTGAGCAGGCTGCGATTTCTCTTGTATTCTACAGGATACAATATAAGTGTCCACATGTCATGTCACAGATAAACAGCTCTGACTGGCACTTATTCAAAGGAGAAATAACTCCAGAAAACAGATCGCAGATTGGGCCAAATTTCTCTGTCAATGAAAGACTGGATGTAATTCCCCAGTCATTTAATGTCATAAAAATAAACTGGGTGGCAGACTGGATCAGTGACTGTTGGAATCCAGCCCAGACAGATAGAAGTACATTTTCTTCTCTCTGGTGAGTCCTGAAAGGTCCTGAAATGTCTCTAGGGGTTCTTTTTTGGTCAGCTGGGTGTCTGACACACGTGGAAACCTATCACCATGATCAGCCGGGTGTCTGACACACACGGAAACCCGTCACCGTGATTAGCCGGGGGTCTGACACACGTGGAAATCCATCACTGTGATCGGCCGGGTATCTGACACACACGGAAATTCGTCACCATGATCAGCCGGGTGTCTGACAGTCGCAGAAGCTTGTCACCTTGACTACCATAAACATGAACAGGTAACTGAGACGATAATGAGGTGACTGACACAAAACTGTAGCCCGTTTGTTGCCAAGTCAGAAGGCTCCATGGTTTTACACAATTCAGGATTTGTGCCCCAGTAATTGCGCTGAGGTTGTTTTTAACCGAGACAATTCTCAAATGTTGAGACTGAAGCTTTGCAAAAAAAACCTCACGTGGGCGAAGGACAGGGATAAAAACACTCTCTCTTTACAAAGTGCCCCCCAGCACACAGGCAGCGTTACTGTTTTTTGGTTGCTGTTATAAATCATGATCTGTAATTGAGAAAGCAGGTTAATTGAAATGATTTGAAGGTTTATCATGGACCTTGTGCGTTGAAGCTTGGGGATGAATCCATGTTACTTGCTGCCTTTCCAAAGTGAAGCGGAGTGCTACCTCGGGAGATCCGTTTTTAATGAAAAATAAATTAGTCAAAAGGAAGGTTCGTGTTTAGCCTCCAGCTAGTTCATAGTAGCTTTGAATTCAAATTTGTGGAAGAAATTACTGAGCTGAGCCGCAGCGAGAGTCTCTGAAGCCACTTTCCTGCCCTCCGCAGGTGTGGATGATAATCAGCATGCGGCTCCATGGTGTGAAATTAGCTCTCGCAAATAAATGTACTCTACTCGATCGGGTAAACCGCTCGCTCGTCTGCCCAAATAAAACGAAACTTGCTCCACTTACACAGGGAAAAGGCGATGGCTCACAATAAAGAGATCTATTTACATATTGCAATGTTCTGGCTTTATTCCGTAGGTTTAACATTGGTATTATTCAGACTGGGAAGAACCTCAGTGTAACTCCACTGTGTAGCTCACTGTGTGGATCCAGGTGATTGTGGCTCAAGTTGTCCTCCCGCTCTCTGGCCGCTCACCGCTGTGTCTATTCGTCTCTAACACAGCGTTTGGGTATCAATCCTTACAAACCTGCATTGTTTATAGAAACCCTTCATCATTCACTCTCCATCACATCATTTATACATACGGAAGTGTGAGTCTTCCTCGACTTCAAGTTCCTCACACTCGTGTACAAAGCCCTTCACTCTGTGGCCCCTCCCTACCTCTCCGACCTCCTCACTCCCAAATCCACCACCCAGTGCCTCCGCTCGATTGGAATCGGCTCCTGCTCGTCCCTCGCTCCCTCTGCTCCACCATCAGAGGTCGTGCTTTCAGCCACTACGCCCCAAAACTCCGGAACAGTGTCCCTCAGTCCCTCCGCCTTGCACCCCCTCTCCCCTTTGTCAAGTCCTCCTCATCCGTGCTTACGGCCACCCCCCCGGCTCGGAGTCAGGCTCCGCTAGTTAAGCACTCTGAGATGCTATCCTGCGTGGAGGGTGCTATATAAGTAAGTTGTTGTTGCTGCTGCAGCTCTCACATTCTCTGGAGGCAATGGGAGGCGAGTCAGTCTGGCTCAGTCGGTCACGCTCTGCGACACGCTACATGGGACAGATCATCTGACACAGTCAGAGAGAGAGAGTGTGGATGTGTGGTGGAGGGGGGGCTGCTTGTTCTAAGGAGAACTTGTCATTCAAACCATATTTTGAAACTGGTAACTCTCTATTCCGTTTTCTTTAAACTTTATTCTGTTGCAGAAGTTCAGACGCTTACCCTATCAGCGCTCTCTCTTTGTAAGGCTTTGTAATCTATCAACTTTAGGGCTTTTTGCAGATGAGCTCTTACATTCTATCTACAATATTACTGTCTAAGAAGCGTATAACTCAGTCCGCAGACAACGCAAATAGATGGGTCCCACTTGGAATAAGGACTGCAGACATCAATCCAAAAACTTTTTCTTTCTTTTGGATAATTTCCAGCATCTGCAGTATTTTGCGCTTTTTTTTCTCTGCAGAAATCAGGGCAGGATGAAGGACTCCATTAACCAGTTTATATAAAGTGGTAAAGTTCCTCCTTGAGAAAAGAGTAAAGTCACAAGAAAATACTCCTTAAGGAGACTGTTAAACCTCTTCCCAACATCAAGCTCTCACAATCCTCCCCACAGAGTAAGTGAAGTCTTGAATTACAATCTCTGCCGGCTGGAATAAATGAAGCTTTGCGGTGATGGGGGAAAGGATGCAAGGGATGAATGGCTGCTGGGACATCAAATAAAAGAAAAATAACCCCAAACCTGACTGATCATCGTGCTGTACAGCCTCACATGAGTACAGACCCCTCGGCCCCTCAATCACCTGAAGTGCTGAGATATTAATAATCTTCTCCCCAAGAGTTACACAGCGTCAGTAACAGCAATGGGGGGAAGGAAGCTGAAATGGCTAATTTTTCTATTCCTGCCATTGTATTACATAAGTGGAGTCCTGTAGCTCAGTGGTTAGAGCACTTGCCTCGCAAGACCTGGGTTCGATTCCCAGCAGGGCAAAACATTAGGCAAGTTTCCTTACTGCACACGCCTCTGTTTACCGAGCAGTAACCAGTTATTAGTCGATGGGTGGATCGCTTTTCTGGCGAAGTACTAATTTCTTCAATTTTTTAAAAAAATAATAAATTGGCCATTCAATCCACGACTGTTTATGGGACACTGCTATGCAGAATTGGCTGCCGCACTTTGCCACAAAAAAGTCAATTCACTTTACAGTATATTGTATGAAGCGCTTTGAGACGTCTCGAAGATGTGATAAAGTGTGTATCAAATGCAAGGATTTTATTATTATTATTATATTTAGAATTTGGACATTTTTCCCTCCATCTCTTCAATCCCAATGATGGTATCCACTATTGCTGTTCCCCATCACACTGCTGCTCACTTGCTCTGGACAGCAAGTCTGGGAGTCAGTCCCAGGGGCTGTAAGACCAGGTGACACTTCTGAGTCAATGAGTGTTTAGCAGATAAAGGCATCCAACAATATCATATTTCTATTAATTACAGCAGCTTCATCCAACAAAATAACCAGTTTAGGCCTACTGCTTGCAAGGATTTTGTTAAATTCTGATATTCTGATTTCAAGACCATTCCTCCACACATTGCGTGAGCTATTTTTCCCATCCCCATCTGTTCTGAAGGTTGTTGAATAAAAATCTTGAGCTTCATAAAGCAGTTATAACTTTGAGATGTTGCAGGAAAATTTAAGATGCTGTAGGAATTTGTTAAATTGTTAAAATGTCCTGATCTGGAATCCTGCTAAAGGTTCCCAAATTAAGGCAGCGTTTAAGAAATTATCCAATTCAGTTAAAACATTGATGAGGATTTAATAGCTTCAGAAGCGTTATGTTAATTGGGGTTTTAGTTCTGTAAATATTAGATTATGAGATTCATAAGGTTACAGTCTAGACTGAAGCACTCTGGAACGCTATCCCTGCGAGAGGAGCGCTATATAAATGCAAGTTGTTGTTGAAGCTCCAGTTTAGCATGCGGGGGGGAGGGGGATCTGCATCATTGCAGTACTGGCCTTTCGATTGGATATTAATAAATAAATAATCCTTGCGTTTGATATGTAATAATAAAAATCCTCATACATAATGATATAGTGCACATTGTTGATGATGTGATGAGGCACATCTCAAAGCGCATTGAGGAATCTGCACCGTGACCTGTTGTGCCTGTTTATCTGTGGGTGAATGCAACAGTCAACGTTACACACAGGGAGGAATGAAGTGAATCAGCAATTTTATTTGGGGAATTCTTGGTCAAGAAACTGGGAGGAAATCCCTTCTCTTTTCAAATGTTGTCCCGGGATCTTTAACATTTACCTAAACAGACAGATGGGACCTGAACCCACAACCTTCTGGCCTAGAGGTGAGAGGTAACAGTGCTACCAACTGAGCCAAGCCGGGTCACAACACAGCTACGTGCTCAGGTGGAGGTGAAAATCTGTCAAGAGAAGGTTGATTTTCTGGTGTCTCTAGACTAATTGGCCAATCACCTCCTTCCTGGGTCCAGGACCTCACTGGCTGCCTGATTTGTGTTACAAAATAACAGTAACTACACTAGACAGTAATTACCGTGAAGCACTTTAGAGAACATTTTGACAATAAAAAGATGGAAGTTCTTCCTTTCTGTAATGTGTTGTTAACATTCCACAAGCACTCCATGTCTGTGCGCAAAGCTCCATCAGTCAGTCAGCCTCTGTGCCCTCTGCTGTCCCTGTTGCCTGACATGGCCACACGTCAGCCCGTCAGCCCACCTGGCAGTCAGCCCACCTCGCAGTGACACTACGTGGCAGAGCTATGTTAGGCCACAGACAAGAAGTGGCAAGTAACCGGTGGTGACAAGGCATTACCGGCTGCCAAAAGCAATCAGCATCGGGTTCAACCCAACAGCACAGGAGGGGATTGTTAGTGTGTTCAAACCAGGCAGACATGGAACAGCTTCAACACAGGGCAAGGCCACCGCAACGCAGGTTTTAATATTAAATAGCTTCATGTGTATCTGAAGAACTGGATAAACACTTGTTAAGGAATCCAGACAGGCAGACAGGGAGAGGGGTTGGCACAGGGCAGCAGTAAGGTGACGATGTACATTGCACTGGAAACATTTTTCAGTCCACATGGTGAGCCCATTCATGTTTGACCTGATGATGATGACCAATTATCCACATTGTTTCCTTATCCACAATGGAGCTGGTCCAATTAGTGAAGGAGAATTGTCTCTATTTTACTGTAGCAACTGGCACCAGCACACGATGGAGCAAGAGTAACTGCCCAAACACAGGCAGAAGAACCACGAGAAACACACCAGGAACTAAGATGTCCAATGTTGAAGCAGATCTTTGTGGCCTCGGCTGCTATTCTGGGTTGTGAAACTTCCAAATTTCATTGCAAAACTCAATCTCTAATGGCTTGGCAGGGACAGGGGAGTGTCATGTCATCAAGTTACTTGTAAAAAGTGGTAGTCTCCAACTGTGGCAGGGTCTCAGTGCATGCCAATGGGACCACAGTAAGAACCCAGTGTTAAGCACGCTCAGCGAGCTCAGTCAGAACATTGGGTGTCAATGACTGAGCGCAAATACAGTCCTATGGGATTGTTTAGACAACGCACAACCACAAAGATTTTTTTCTGATTTGAACTGTGAAAAATACAACGGTCTAATTCAACTTTTACAATAATAATCCTGGCATTTAATACAGCGCCATATCACATCGCTGAGACGCCTGAAAGCAGGACACGCTGTCATTTATCCCTAAACTGAGCCTTCGTGTGACCCTCAGGACAGGGTAGGCAGTGTGAGGGCTGGCACTGCATGGCACGGACTCGGTCTGGAGACTCCAGTCTTTTGCAGTCCAACTTGTGCTTTTATTTTTTTTTCAAGGTGGGAACCACACACAGACACACTGCAGTCACTGACTGGCTCAGCTTGAAGCTGCAGGATTCTGTGTGTAAAGCGAGTGTGTGACAGAGTTCTCAGGTGCCGTGCTCACCTCACAGTCTTTCTGACAGCTTCTCTTTTGGAATCAATCTGATTACCCGGAGCCGAGCGCTTCCAGTACCATTCTGCAACTTCCCTCTTGTCACGCCAGAGCATCACCCACACTCCGGATCAGAGGGGCCAAAGGGTTTGCTTTACGGGATACTCCCAGGCCCCAAGGCAGACTGTCCACGTCAGCCCAGTGTGTCTGTGCTGGAGCTCACTGCTCCACTAATCCCCAACCCCTCACCTTTTCATCTCTTAAAACCTCCATGCAATTCACTTTGAGATGTGGTGGCCTGAGCCTCTACCCGATGTGAATAACATTTTTTTCCGACCAACCCACTAACTCTCAACAGCAAACCAGAGTTTACACCCTCATTACTCAGCAACAGGAATAATCTTTCACTATTCCCCTCCCCACCCCAAACAAAACAATAACAAACTTACATGTTTCACATCAGGCACCTTTCACATCAGGAGGTGGGTGTTGGGGGGCGTGTGTGGGGGGCCGGGGTCTGGAAATATTCAATGACGAACCTGTTTGACCATTTGCTCTCAACCTTCCTGATACAGACCTATAGGTCACAGTGGGCGGTGTTGTGGGGGTCTGTGACTATCCCACTAAATATGTGTAGAGACCCCGTCACGACAGAGACCCCGTCACAACAGCGAGGCGACTGTGATCACTAAACAATTTGAATGTGCAAAAAAACAATGAATCCATTATTCATAAACGTCTCCAGACAAAGCCTATAATGTTGTGCCATATCCTTCACCTAGATCAGGAGGGCAGCCTCTCTGTCTGTCTGTCTGTCTGTCTGCCTGCCTGCCTGCAGCGATGCTGGCTCTATAATAATACCTTTGAAACAAAAGACTCCAGCCGTGTCCTCATTAAAGAATCGAAACCAACGGAATTTAATCCTCGCTGCGTGATAATTCAATTTCATGATTGCTTCCCCTCTTTTTTGAAATTCACACAGAACGTATTAATTCAACATGATGAATCCTGTATCCAAGCCACTGGAGTGAATAATTAAAATTAGCTGATAAAACTTTCAGCAGAACGAGTCGGTGAAATTGCTGAACAGATGTGTCATTTTAATGAAAATCCACACACAAACGCTCTCCCCTACGGCAGGATAAACATATTATCCCCACGGCGCAAACTTAATTTGGTGGTAAATACACTGCGAGTGGCTACGGGGAGAGGAGGGGGGAAAGCAGCTTGTCACACTCAGTAACTTGATTTTCCCCAGCACCCAGCACCAGCCACTGCCTGTGATTCATGCAGCTCCATTGTTGTGCCAAATCCCAAAGAGAACCTATTAAAATGCAATAATCTCCTATTTAAACAGAAACAATAACCATTAAATTTCCTGTGGATTCAAAATTGAGCACAAGCCCCATCTGGTAAGGATGATTAGAGGGCCACGTCCAGGGAATTTCATTTGCAACATTGAAAGAGTAAATCTGAGAAGATTCGGTCACAGGGGGAGCTCCGTAAGAGCTGCTGCTGTCACCGCCAAACACACGCCAGCCCCCGCCAAACACATGCCAGCCCCCGCCAAAGACACGCCAGCCCCCGCCAAAGACACGCCAGCCCCCGCCAAAGACACGCCAGCCCCCGCCACCGTCAAACACCAACAGATGGAGACTTTTGAGCCAACAGACAGGGCTCCAATGGTCAGAATCCCAGAGTTGACAGCTCCACAGGACCAGCAAACATTTTGATCTCCAGGTTTGAGTTGATTCACTTTAAATTCCAACAAAATTTGTTTAATGTTCAAGATAAGTGGGGGGGGTGGGGGGTTGGGGGGGTGGGCGCGGTAGGAAGGGGGCATTTAGCAACTGCTGGTCCAGGGTCTGCATGTATATAGGCCTATCCACTACAGTATCTTGTCCTCTCCATCTCTCAACATCTTACATTCTCTCAGTAAAAACAGATTCTTAATCAGCCCCAAAGGCAAATGAAAGAAAGACGGTTTCTGTGCAACATTTCTTCATATGATACTGGCCTCTGCTCCAGGGAATGTTTAATGCTCACAAACTACAGGCTTTTATAATGCTAATTTAAGAGAAGGCTTTAGCCAAAGGAAACAATTCATCATCTTAAAGAGCTGCACCGTTGGCCCCAACATAAAAACCTTTAGGTCTCGGGAGCGGCTCAGATGCTGCTGTTCCATTTAAGATCAAAACGTCAAAGCTGTTGTCGACATGTGAGGGGAGCTGTAGTGAAATAGCATTTATACTGTAAGCCACAGAATTGACCTGAGCAGAGATGGAAGGCTCAAACAAACAGCTCAAAGTGCTTCACAATGACGGATTGGGAGCCTGAGCTGGGGGGGGGGGGGTGGGAGGGGAAATGGAGAGGCCTTCAGGCAACACTTGAAAACGACAACAACAACACAAGATTACATGTGTATAGCGCCTTTCACGTTGGGAGGACATCGAGCTGGGGTCAGTGGGGGAGAAGGGAGGGGAGGGGAAGGGCAGTGGCCGATGGCACGGTCGAAGAGGAGGGTTTTGAGGCAGGACCTGAAGGAGGCTAAGGAGGGGGCGAGGCGGAGTGGTGGGGAGATGGAATTCCAGAGGTTGGGGGCAGAGTGGCTTAAGGCTCTCCCGCCAATGATGGGGCGGGTGGGTCGGGGGACGTGGAGCAGCCAGAGCCGGCTGAGCGGAGGGAGCAGGCGGGTTGGTAGGGGGTTAGGAGGTCGCAGAGATAGGGTGGAGCGAGGCCATGAAGGGCTTTGTAGGGGAGGACCAGGATCTTGAACTGGATCCTCTGAAGGATAGGGAGCCAATGGAGTCGGGCGAGAGTGGGGGAGATGGGGTCACGGAGTTTGGTGCGGGAGAGGACACGGGTTGCAGAGTTCTGGCTTATCTGCAGTCTGTGGAGGGAGGAGTTGGGAAGGCCGACAAGCAGGACGTTTGCATAGTCGAGCCTGGAGATGATGAAGGCATGAACAAGAGTTTCAGCGCCTGAGGGGTGAGGTAGCGGCGGAGTCGGGCGATGTTACGGAGGTGAGGGAAGGCAGAGCGGGTCATGGCTTGGATGTGGGGAAGAAAAGACAGTTGAGGGTCGAACAAGACCCCCAGGTTCCTGACTGGCGGTGAGTTGAAGTGTTCAACCATGGAGGGTGATGCTGCCACAGTCTGAGGTGCGGAGGCGCTGGCGCGAGCCAATCAGGAGCCTCGTCTTGTTCACATTCAACCTTAGGAAATTCAGTCTGTCAGGACAGCAGTGGTCCTGCAGTTGAGGGTGGAAGTAGAAAGATAGAGTTGGGTGTCATTCGCATTGACCCCATTCTGCGGATGATGTCACCAAGGGGGAGCATGTAGATATTAAAGAGGAGAGGGCCAAGGACAGAGCCCTGGGGGACACCAAATGGGACAGTGGAGGTTGGAGGAGAAACCGTTAGAGGCAACAAAGTGGAGACGGTGAGAGAGATAGGAATCGATCCAGGCAAGGGCAGGTTCGTGAAGATTAAGTAAAGAGGAGAGGCGGTGTATGAGGATGGAGTGGTCGAGTGTCGAAGGCAGCAGAGAGGTCGAGGAGGACAAGGAGGCAGAGGGAGCCCTGATCACAGATGTTCAGAATGTCACTAGTGACTGTGAGCAGGGCTGTTTCTGTGCTGTGGGTAGTGTGGAAGCCGGATTGGAGGGGTTCAAAGAGGAAATGGCAGGAGAGAAAGGAGTGGAGCTGGGAGGCCACGACTCGTTCCAGGACCTTGGAGAGGAATGGGAGGTTAGAGATGGGGCAGTAGCTGGAGAGGAGGGATGGGTCCAGGGAAGGTTTTTTCAGGATGGGAGTGATGATGGCTGGTTTTAGGGGGATGGGAACTGAACCGGTGGACAAGGAGAGGTTGATGACATCGGATAGGAGAGGGGCCAGAAGGTGGAGCTTGGAGATGAGGAGAGAGGTGGGGATGGGATCGAGGGAGTAGGTGGTGGGTTTGAGTTTGCGAACGATGGCGGTGAGGGAGGAGGGAGAGATAGGGTCAAAGGAGTATGGGGGGGGAAGGGTGGGGGGTGTTCATGAGGGAGAGGTGATGTGGGGGTGGCTGTGGACGGGGCTGAGGAGGCTGAACGTATCCCATCGATTTTAGATTCGAGGAAGTCCAGCATCTCCTCACAGTTGGAGTTTGAGGAGAAGATGGGTGAGGTATGGGAAGGTGGATGGAGGAGTCGGTTTGTGGTGGAAAAGAGAAGCCTGGGGTTGTCCTTTGCCTCCAAGATAACCTTGGAGTAGACGGACGATTTGGCGGAGGCAAGAGTGCAGCGGTAGGTCTTGTTGTGCTGAAGACAAATCTGCCAATGGACCATTAGTTTGGATTTGGTCCAGGTGCGTTCGGCAGCTCGCACTTGTGTCGTGGGTAACGGAGATGACTGGTGTACCAGGAGGATTTATGGGAGTATGAGGCAGTTCGGGAGGTGAGGGGAGCAAGGGAGTCCAGAATGGAAGAGAGGGAGTTGTGCAGAAAGGAGTGTGAGCAGGGGAGATCGGTCAGTGAGGGTCAGAGGTGTAGAAGTTCAGATGACTCCAGGGCAGTGGAGAGGGAGGAAATTTTTTTCCATGGACAGTATATGATGGTGGAGGGTTGAGAAAGGGGAAGGGGTACGGAGGTGTTGAGGGAGACGAAGTGTTGGTCCGAGATGGCTTTGTCGGTGATGGTGATGTCCAAGATGGTGAGGGCCCGGGTGTGGGGGAGATGGGCAAGGGGTTGGGCAGACAGGTTGAGCGGGGATGTGGGTGAGGGAGGAAAGGTTGGCTCCTGTGGGTGAGGGTCGGTGGGTCTTGCAGTGAGAGTGGGGGAAGGGGCAGTAAGGGTGGGTGCTGTTGGACACCCGATGGTGTCTACCACTGTGGCAGAGTGTGAAGGGACAAGGTGGAGGGTTCGAGAGAGGACAATCAAAACCTGTTCAAATGCATGCCCAGAACAGCTGTGCTCAGACAGTGCTCCAGTCCTCGAGAGGACGGATCACAGACCCTAGTATAACCCGAAGAAACCCGAATATATCACGGACCCTGATATACCACAGAACCCCGAAAAAAAAATACCCCGAACTTTTCTATCTTGCAAATATCTCTTCTGACAATATTCTTACAACCACATCACAGCACTGCACACATTTTAAAATAATCTTCCTTTAAAACTTTGTACCCAGGATTCCACCACGGCAGCCACAACACAGCATAGGGTATTGTGGTCATTGTCAGAAATGTCTCCCTGTAATCTATTATAATCCCTCGAGTTAAGATTTATAGGAGAACGAAGATTCTATTAAAATGGGCTCCACGTGTCCTGGCACCTGAGAGAGTTGCACTAATGAGCTGTACAGTAACTCAGGAAATAGGGGATTCTTCCCTGAAGACATCATCCAATTGTCTACGGTCGGTCCTGGCTCCCAGTTCCAGCCCATGTTCACAGGCACCACGTGAATAAAGCTAACCCTGACACATATTCAGTTGGTGGTCAGAAAGGATTCAGTTTAGATAATGGGGAACTAACTAAACCCCAGGGGCAACAGACATTTCTTCACATCTCTTTCTAGTCCTTTTTGTACATAAAATGTGGAGTCCTGTAGCTCAGTGGTTGGAGCCCTGGGTTCTATTCCTGGCAGGGCGAAATGTTGGACAAGTTTCCTTACTCCACACACTTGTTTACCGAGCAGTAAGTAGGAACTGGGTTGTTAACGATTGGCAGATCGCTTTTCTGTTATTCCTTCAAAAAATAAAAGCCAATAATAATTTGGTCACTTCAATCCAGGACTGTTTGTGGGACGCTACTGTGTGCAATGCTATGCCATGTTTCGCCCACAAATATACAGTCAATTCACTTTACAGTGTATCCTGTGAAGCGCTTGAGACATCTAGAAGATGTGATAAGGCGCTATGTTAAATGCCAGGATTATTATGATTTTAAAACAATTTTGATGGTGTCTTCCTGTCGGGGGGAGAATATCTGGCAGCCAGGATCTTGAATTTGAGCTTTGGAGTTGAGATTGCGGTGATGGACAGGCACAACAGCCAATGTCTGGCCTACCTGAGGCTGAGACAGCGAGGAGCTGCTGGGGAGCAGTGAGTGGGCTTCATTGAGCCTCATCTATGTGAAACATTGACTCACTTCCTTTCTCCATAGATGCTGCCTGATCTGCTGAGTGTTCCCAGCAACTTATGTTTTTGTTTCACCTGTGTGTATGCAATGGTCCACCCGTGTACTGAACGCCATCAGTGGGTAAAATAAGTTATTATAGTAATCCTCACATTCAAACACGTCAACAATTTACTGTAAAGTGTAATGACTGTGTACTTGTTACAAAACGTTCCAGGTTAAAACGTTCCAGAATTGCACTGCTTTAAGAAAGTATGGAAACGGAAAGGCCACTTGGTCAGTCTACTGTAACCCAAAAACAGCAAACTCTAAAATATTGATCCCAGATAGCTCTACTAAACTCTCACCTCCCTGCCCACACACATACAACACACTACACACACCGACACACACACAAACACATATCCACACACACATACCAACAACGTTTCTAAAGACATTGTGAAACAGTGGTTACCACTGCTGTTGCCAGACAGCTGGAGGCCAGCATTGTTTCCAGTTTTGCAGCATTTTAGTGGTCCTCACAGGACTCCTCCTTAATACCAGGGCTAATGATCACATCACATCCACTATTTAAACCTTCAAACTCTAGAATTTTGCTTTGTGTTTCCAACAAAAGAGTCTCACGCAGTTTGGAGTCTTTCCCTGGTGTTTCCAGGGAAAGGAATGCAATACCTAGCATTCAATCCAACACAACTTCCAATTCACATTCTAACATTGATTGAAGCAAAAAAAGAGTGGAATAATAAAATAACAAAGGCCAGTTTCACTCAGTGACCACAGGGGGAATTGAGACCTTTTTGCACTTCCTGAGATTAATCCTTTGAATATGGGGCAGACCTGGGCTGGCAATGTGATGGATCGGGGACTTGTGTAGCAATAGAAAAAAATGGCCTTGCAATCATTTTTGAAGCAGTATCCATTGTACGCAAAATCCTGGAGCCCAGATTTCACAGGAAAGAGCATATGACATGATTCCTTTTGCAGAAATTGCCCATGATTCCCCTCCAAGCCTTATTCACACACAGGTTTGGTGTGAGCCTGGAACCTGGCTGGGTTGAGTTGAAAGCAGTGAGGTGGGTGTTCCTGGAACACAAAACAAACACTAAGTCATTCCCAGCACCAAGAGAGGGTCTGGGAAGCAAAACCAATTGGTCCAGGATTACAGCAGTCATTGTACCAGTGGTTAAGCACAAGCAGCTAAACATCCAGTCTGGCAATGGTACGTAAGCAACATTCAAACACTCACCAATCCCCTTCAATAACAAACAACTTTCCCAAATGCTTTACAATCAATCAGTACTCGGCTGAGACCATACTTCTTTACAACAAGAAGCCCTGAGTGTGGAACAGACATAACAGGCAGCCGATACTCTAAGGAAACTCTTCGCCTGCAAATAACATCCCATTCCTCACAGCTCCACTGGCATTCACTTGGATGGACTCCCTTTGATTTGCCTTGCAGCAGCGTCTCACTCGCCTCTCTGGGGCTTTGCAGACCGGTTGAGCAGATAACAAAGCTGTCAGGAAGGGTTTAGTTGGGGAAATGTATACTGCGTTCTCCAGGAAATGATGTGTACAAAGGGGTGAGTTGTGCTTTACCTCCGGGACCTGGGCTGTGAGTTGCCTGGAATTTTGCAAGTGGTAAATGGACGAGGAGACAGTCGATTAGATCGTATCTCGTCTGTTTTAAGTGACTGCTTTTCATCTGTGTGTGTGTATACACACATGAGGGATTCAGCCAGAAGAGAGCTGACAAAGATCTTTATTTCCAGGCTGTTATGATTTTCCACAGAAAGACATCTCAAACCTTTGACTCCCGGCTACGTTTTTTGCTCAAACTGGGAATTTTTTTTCTAGGTCTTACAGAATGTCAAACACAATACATGTGGGAAATGGTCTGTTCTTGTGAATAACCGTTTGGTCTCTTCTTCATTATGATGGCTCGGTACAGAGTAGTTTGATTTATGAATAGAATTGACAACTGCACAATATAGCTCCTTGATCCCTAAGTCAATCAGGTTAGAGCTACAGAATAATCTCCAATCACACAGATCTCTGCTCTGCTATTCAACTCTGGCTCATTCCCTCCACTGATAACATCTCTCTCCCCATCCAGAAACCATCAAGGCCAGTGTAGATTTATTCATTTCAGTCGGTACCTCTGCTCCAATATTTCTTCCTTCACCATTCACTAGGATGACACCAGGTATGAGATAATGGGCTAAATTGGGGCTTTTTCCACAGGAGCAGAGGAGATTGAGGTACTTAAGATACTGAAGGATATGTTAGGATGGAAGGAAAGGACTATTTTTTTCGGATGGGAGTCAACAATAAGGGGACAAAATCTCAAGATTGTTAAGAAAATTAAGGCAGGAGATAGGAAGCATTTCTTCACTCAGTGTTGTTCGGACTTACACTGTTGAGCCTGGATCAGCAGAATCATTCAAAAGATAACCTGATAAGGGACTGAGCATTAAAAATGTTTAATGAGAGAGAGAGATGGAAAGTGGGATTCATTTAAAAGGTAGGAACAGCAGAGACAGAAAGGCTGAACAGCATTGGGCAGAAAAATTCCCTCTTTCTACCATCAGGAATATGAGGTTAGTGTTCATAGAATCATAGGCCATTTGGCCCATCGTGTCTGTGCCAGCTCTTTGAAAAGAGCTAACCAAATCAATCCCACTCCCCCACTCTCTCCCCATAGCCCTGCAAACGTGTTCTCTCCAAATAATTATCTACTTCTCTTAAAAGTTGTTGTCGAATTGGCTTCCACCAGCCTTTCAGGCAATGCATTCCAGATCCCAACAACTCGCTGTGTGAAAAAAAATTCTCCTCACCCCCCCCTCTGTTTCTTTTACCAACTCTATATTGGTTTTACTCCACTTTCCAAAGCGTATTTCACATAGAGAGATTACAATGGCTATTGGAAACCTGATAATGGAGGCTTCCAATAATATCATTCTCAGGCCTGGATTACAGGCTCTTCCCAGGAGATCGAGTGGATGAAATGTGGTCCACAGAGGGTAGGTATGGTGTGGCTGTGAAAGAAATAGCCCTTTTCTTGTCGCACGTCACCTTGTGCTCTTACATGTTCCAAAGTAAATTGCTTTTGCAGAGACGTATGGCAGAGAGCAGATGTGATGAGAATCTCATGCAGATGTTCTCCTCAGAAAATGTTCCGGTGATTTTGAATAAGTTGGCACTTTGTGCACTCAATGTATTTAAAAGAGATTGTTTTGTAAGATAAACGAGGTGACATTTTAGACCCAGCAGCTCAGATCACACACACACACACTCACACACACTCTCTCTTTCTCTCTCACTCTGAAATCCAGTGCATGTCCTCGAACACAGCCCTGATCCCAAGTCGCAGGATATAAACTAATCGCACGAAACTGAAACAGATGCTCCTTTTCCCCGGCTAATTCCCCTCTTCCTGACCAGGCTGATCCTCTCAGTAAAAGGCCACTGATAGGTTAATCTCCACAAATCCCACCAAGCTGCTGCTCGCTTCCACGACTACAGTTTCCTCCCCCCCACCCCACTCACACACATACATTGGACTGTGTCACATTTCTCTCCCCCACTCACCCCCCCGGCTACTTCAGATGCTCACGGGCACATGCAACACACACACAGAGCTGATCTCGCCATCACCCTGCACTCTCCATAAACCCTTCCTTAATTAAAGTGTGAATGTTTTGGGGTAACATTTATTTCGCATGTTTTTAACCCCTTTGACTTTGTGTGAAGTTCTTTGTTTGCTGCGAGCACTCGGCCCAGTGGGGAATGGAGAGATACCGGCTTGGATGGCTGCAATGGGGAGTGACAGCTGGCTCTGGGATAAGCAGCCACAGTTTGGGAGCTCGGTCACGACGTGAGCAAACAGAAAACATTCCAGTCAGCTTTCACTTGGAATTGATGCCACTTGCTGACCATCAGGCAGCAGCGATCATCATCAGGACCCCCACCACCCCCCCTCCTGACCTCAGCACCAAGAGGGAAACAATCACACTGCACAAACGTTGGTGAGTTGCCAGCGTTGCCCGTACGATCAGTTCTGTGGAGACATCCACCGAGTTTCACACTTAAAATTGCTTTTAAATCTAAAATGTCCCACGAACTTGACTGTGGTAAAAAAAGACAAAAGCTGCATTTGGAGACGGTGCTTGGAAATGGGCTGCTGTTTGCTAAAGGGCAGGGGCAATGTGGCACTGAGCAGTGGGTAAGGAGTGGGTGAGCAGTGTGAGTGCGATCGGTGCCTGTAATATAGGCTATTCTCAACCACTCCTGTCCCTCCCTGCCAATCTCAGTGAGATGACATCAATGACACACGCTTCCTCTGCTCCTCGGAGATGACGATACTCCATGTTAATATGCAGCAGCGTGGAGTTTAGGCTAACATTCCTGTAGTCAGTCTGGAAACGTTCTAACCAGAACAAGCCTCTAATCAAATAAAACAATCAAGTCCCTTGAAAATTGGCTGTTGCCTTGATATAAAATGCTTCGCTTCTCCCCCCCCATTAATGGTAATATAAAACAAGGACAACGCTGATACTGTATCTTATTACGACCAGCCTGTGGCACTGAGCACTCGCTCTGGCCCTGGTTTCATTATCAGCCAACAATCTCCCAGTCTGGCAGCAACAACGGC
Organism: Callorhinchus milii; assembly: GCF_018977255.1. Lineage (NCBI taxonomy): Eukaryota > Metazoa > Chordata > Chondrichthyes > Chimaeriformes > Callorhinchidae > Callorhinchus > Callorhinchus milii. Next base: position 169,338 of record NW_024704751.1, on the reverse strand, counting down.
AACTCTGGTAATTGAGTTTCCCGTGTACAAGCAATCAGGAGACGCCATGGGGGCAGCTCACACATCATCAATGTCGAGGACATGTGGGATGTGTCATTTGGAAATAGACTCAATGAACAATAAGATGGGCCAGTACTGTACAAACAGCCCAGGGAATGGGCATGAGGGGTTGTTAACCAGAGGGACTATTTTCTTGGATTACAACAACTACAGCTTATTATATAACATCGCTCACACAGGGTAGCGTCCTAAAGTGCTCGACAGTGGTGGGGTCTGACACCGAGCCAGGGGGACAGAGAGGGGAGAGATAACCGTAAACACAATTAAAAGGGCAAAAACTAAAGATCATCACAAGAAGGAAAAAAAAGTTTCATACAAGGATGATTAGAATACTTTGGTTCAATAGCTATCTGTGAGAGTACAGAGAAAAGAAGGGATTCTCCTGGTGACCCGGCCAACGCCTCCCCACATCAAACTCATTCACTTCACGGCTTTGACATTGCTGTGCACAAATTGGCTGCTGTGCCCACCCACAAAACACAGTCACTACACTTTACAGTAAGTGTTTTGCGGGGTCCTGATGTGAAAGACGTTGTATCAAAAGGAAGGATTATTATTAAATGCGAATATAATATGCACTGATTATTATTGTCTATTACTGTTCGCTGTTTTTAGTTAGAATCGGAATCTTTGCAGCCATCTGTAAATTCTCCTGTGACCAAAGGGAAATGAATCTGTGATAATATTCTGTAAATCCTTGGGCTGTATGGTACTTTATGAAAATTGCTCCAAACTAAACATGAAGCTGTGTAATTTCATCTGTTCTTCAAATAATATTGTTGATTTGATAAAAAGGAAACTGAGAAATGAATCCACTGAAATGACTTATAAAGACTGTGTAAAAGACTACAGTGATTTTGCCACGTGAGAAATCTAATCTTGTAAATTAATGCGACTTGTAACAATGGATAAAATATTGCGACACAAAGATTCACACCAGTCCTTGTCAGGCTCCACTGGCTCCCAATCAGCGAACGGATTCTCTCACTTGTTTTCAAATCACTTCATTCCCTCGCACTTACCTACCTACTCCGATTTGCTTACCCCCCACCCACTGTCTCTGCTCGGCTGGCTCCGGTCTCCTATTTGTCCCTCGTGCCCTCCATTTTACCATCGGTGGCCATGCCTTCCACCACTATGCCCCGAAACTCTGGAACTCTCTCCCTCAAACCCCTCCGTCTTGCCCCCTCCCTCCCCACCTTCAAAGACCTTTCTTTTTGATCGTGCTTATGGTCACCTTTCCCCTCCCTCTCCCCCTGGCTCGGGGTCAGACTCTGTCACTGTGAAGTGCTCTGGGACACTGCCCCACGTGAAGGGCACTGTGTAAATGCAAGGCTTTGTTGATTCAACCCCCAAGTTAGGGGCCACATAGTGTACAACATGAACACAACAGAAGTGACAAGCAGAGACTATGGAAGCTGAGAATGATCACACGAGGGATATCTTGTGACGGAAGCAAACCCTTAAGGCTAGTTAACTAAAGCCAAAGAACGTGTATCATGTGGCCACAACTCTACAAACCTGGTTAAACTGTAGCCTGGTTTCCAAGCAGAGTGGCAGCAGACAGCTCCTTATCCTGAGCTATCAGGTACAGGGGCTGTTTGTAACCCAGTAACAGAGAAGTGATACCCGAAGCCGGGGCTTGGCAACAGCTTCATCCACTTACAATTTCAGTGACTTGACATTGAACCGGGGGTGTCAGGGGACACTTCTGACAGTTGAGTCACACACACATCAGCAGAAATCTGTTCACCAGCACCTTACAATCCTTCAACACCCCCCACCCCACCCAACACACTCTCTCCACTCCCAGCTCCCCGCCACCCCTCAAACACACTCACTCCCAGGCTCCCCCCACCACCCCATCTCGTGTGCACAGGAAGGAAGGCCCACCCATGAGGTCATCGGCTCTTTCTTCTTCATCCCGTCAGGAGATGGCACTGGCTCTGATCTTGCCACTGATGGCACTTCACCAAATGTAGAGTTGGTGAGGAAGGCAGCTTTATATGCATTTAGCCAAAGCTAGTTTGCTGGAGTTGCCAGGGATCCGCTGCCTTGACTGTGGAAATAAAAGTCGTTTTGGGGGGGTTTGATACAAGTTTCACTTCTACATAAAGCAAAGACATGTCTCGACCAGGAATACTTCACAACAGAAATTTCCAGAAAATGATGGGTCCCTCAACACCCTGTGTCTGGTGCCGTGTGTAAAATCGAATTCTGCACCGTTCCAGAGGTCCTGAATATAGCTACAAAGACGAACAGCCCTCTCAACCTCAGAGTGCTCTGTGATAGATTATCTCCTCCTACTAAACCTTAACCAGCAGCAGCACAATGCAGCAGAGCTGGGTCGAGCGGAGAATATGAAGATAAAGTTTCCTGGGAAAGGGTCTGAGGGCAGACAGCGCAGTTAATTGCAATTAGAGAAATGGTGGCTCTGTTTTGATTGTAGCTTTATTACTCATTACTTAGTGTGACTGGGAGGAGAGAGCCTGCAAGCAATGCAATAGAACTGCAATTCTCCTTCTCTCTACTCCGTGCACCAGTGGCATTGGGAAACCTGAAGCTGAGCATGTTAATCACTTTGGCCGCTCACCTGAAACCTTTTCACTAGCCTCACGCCTCAGTCTCCCCAGAACCCCAGTCACTGGGGCCCTGAGGACAGGCACCTAAACCAGCCCGTCCTCGGGGTCCCAATGACTCCTGGGAACACAATCCCTCATGAAAGAAATCTTTCATGGCATTTCTGTTGTGCAGTCCTGTAGCTCAGCGGTTAGAGCGCTCGCCTCGCAAGCGAGAGGACCTGGGTTCGATTCCCAGCAGGGCAAAATGTTGGGCAAGTTTCCTTACTCCACATGCCTCTGTTTACCTGGCAGTAAGTAGGAAGCCGTTTGTTAGTCAATTAGTGGATCGCTTTTCCGGGGGTAATAATCCTTAAAAACAATAATTTGGTCGCTCAATCCACAACTGTTTGTGGGACACTGCTGTGCGCAAGTGGCTGCGCTGCATTTTGCCCACAAATAAATATACAGTCAATTCACTTTACAGTATATTCTGTGAAACGCTTTGAGACATCTCGAAGACGTGAAAAGCTCTACATCAAATGGGAGGATTATTGTTATTTACCCTAAACCCGTGCCCTGGTCCTGCCGTTCTGGCAGATCAGACAACCTTATTCAGATTTCTTATGCACCTCGACAGCAGCCCTGCGGAGACTACGCTTTTCATTGCTACAAAGCCTGGGTTTATCCAATCATTTTTATCCAAGTTACACCAAGGCCCCATCTGCCTGTGAAGCTGGAAGTTAAAAATCTCGTGGCATCTACTCCTAAAAAGGGAGTTACAGAGTTTTTCCTGGTGTCCTGACCAACAATCCCCCGGAAAACAATTATTGCATGGTTGTTTGTGTGAAATGGGCTGCTGGGTACACGTACAAAATACAGTCACTACACATCACAGGAAATTCCGGAAAATGCTTCGAGAAATCTTATGTTAAATGGACAGAATCTTCTTATTATAAACATTCCCGGAATTAAAATGAAAAACTTTGTAGTACATAAAGCTGCAAAGCTTCAAATTATTCTGATAAATAAGGGTCTAAACACAGATAGCAGCGACAGCCAGTGATAGAGATGGTGAGATGTCACAGGGTGAGAGCGATGCAGGATTAGACAGGCTGCTGTGAGATCTGATTTACTGGCGTCAGACTACTCAGGGAAGACGGTGGGGTTTCTGCAGTAACAGAATTGTGGGAATCTTTTCATCAAAGATCTGAAATGAAAAATCGATAGGGGGTGGAATGGGAGTGACTTCTGCAGTCGGCTGTTGTCACGCAGTCTCTGTGCAATTATGGCTGTGGAGGACAGAGCCACAGTAATCTCTGATGGTTTCCTGAGAGATGTCAAAGTGATGACCAGAACCAGTGTAATTGCCTTTGGCCCAACTGACACCGTTACTGTCAAATCATTTAACAGAATAGCCACACGTTATCTGTTAAATGTTTGTGTGTTGGCGTGGATACCTCAGACACAGTGAGGTGCAATACTGGGGAGACCTCATCCCAAGATTGCCCAGGCATCAGCACCCCAGCCAAGGCCAAGGCAGGCCACACATCCTCCATTCAAGGCATGAGATTTGGGGCATGGAACTTTGCACTTACTTTCTCAGCAACAAACCTTATACAACAACAACAAAATTACATTTGTAAAGCGCCTTTCACGTCGGGAGGACATGCCAAGATACTGAACAGTCAGAGATCAGAACAGACAAACACGAGAGTGGCAGGTTACAATTATAACAACTGGATACCATTCCTCAAACGTAGCATTGGTCCAGAGCCTTCTCTCCCTTAGAAACACCAGAGGGATAGAGATATATTATGCACATTCTGCCTATATTACCCTTCCTTGCAACCTATTCCTCAGGTCAGCTCCACCCTGTGCTTAAAAACATATTTCTGATGCTCTTCACAACCCTCAACTGCCTTGGTGTCTGGCTGGCGTGGAGCTCGGGAAAGGATTTCTATGGGTTTGTTTTCTCTAACCATTTTAGCATTTTCTATGGTTCTAGAAAGATCCTATAAAAGTCAAAGGGGTGTCTGCAAGCCTGAAGAGCAGAGAAACATGTTTATTGTGAATCCTGAATATAATGGTGAACGAATGGCTAAAGAGCTGTTGTAATGTTTGTTCCTCATGCTCCCATCACAGATTCCTGTATCTGTGGGTCCCCAACACCGGCACTACTCACTTCTGCCTTGATATAGCAAGCGATTGCCTTTTTTCGACCACGACTTTGATCACCCTCTTACCCCCAACCTCCCTGCCCTCCACCCCTCCTTATCCCAACCCCCAGCTCTGGTCTAAAGCCCTGACTGTCCAGCGCCTTGGGACATTCTCCTGATGTGAAAGGCACTGTACAAATATAATTTGTTGTTGTTGTAGTTGTTCAAGGCACAATGTTAAAAACAAGGAAGGGTTAATCTTACCCTAATACTGAGGCTTTAACGTTACAGGTCTCATACACTGATTTTCTAAAAGACTCAACAGCAGCCTCTGAACAAGGCTGGAACGTGCACTTACCCAGCATTGATCTGTAGCCCATGAATTACACTGGCCATATCAGTGGCTTAAATGTTTCTATCGAGACTCAGGTTTAATAAAGAAAGGCTGTCAGACTACACTGTTGTTAGCTCTCCTTGCTCTGGCATTTTCTATTGTGCATTTCAATATTTGTGCATCATTATATGTAGAAATATTCTGCTTTTGTTTTACCTCACAAGTCAGCTTGTATTAACCAGTCTGCGAGTCTGAAACTCTAAGGGAGTGACTTACTGCTATTTATTTCTAATATTCAGGCCTTACAGCTTCCCACCGTACAGAAGGCTTTACGTTTCTGCAGTTGGAATGTTTGCAAAGCCAAAACATCCCCAACCTTCCCAGTCGATGTGCTGGAGGCTACTCCAAACAACCTCCACAACTGCCAAGCTCCGTCCCCATTACCCACTTTCTTCAACACGTGTTATGCTGTACTGATGTGGAAATTGGAAGAGACAGCATGATCAGGAGAGGTCACACCGCCTCCAGGCACATGTCAATCAAAAATTAAATAACCTTAAAAACTCCTCTGACAAATCTCCGAAAGATTGATCTGGCTTTTCACAGGAAACATTTCCATTCGGACCAGTTCCTGAAAACCGAGCTTTGGACTCTCCGCCCCAGATAAACCTCAATAAATATATAGGAAGTGGAGCTGGAGTATCAGTTCATTGAGAAAGAAAGGTAGTGAGGTGGGACCAGACCGCTTCCAAATTGGTCGTGGAAAATGCACGGTTTGGGGCTCTGCTGTATTTACAATCACATCCTATCCCTTCGGATATAAAAATAGAATAATTTTAATGTCAGTGCCCTTTCATCTGTAAGCCCAACACGTGATGCTATTCCTGGCTCCGGTCAAAGATGGTTTAAAGGCTCCCAAATGGCTGGAGTTTGCTAACCTCACAACCACCACAAGAGGATGTGAGCTCACACTACCATCCACTTTCTTTCAACTCTCTCACAGAGAGCACGGGCAGAAAGGGAAGACTTGTTGAGAAGATTCCCTTCTGACATTGGGAGTGTATTATTGAACCGGCCTGAGGACACGCACTGCATTGAAGCCATATGTTAACTTAGTTGGGAAAACTTAATCTCTGTAAAATCTGGAACATGTCCTACATACCATACGATAACTCACGTGTTTCCTTCCCCTTGATAAACACATTTCCTTTTTTTTATTTTAATAAGGTTACTTTTTGGGAGAAAATGATTCTATGTAATATTGTACCACAGCAAAACATTACAATAGATCAAATTCCCTCACGAATAAGATGAACAAAAATAAATTCACAGCATTGCTTGCGACTTTACAAAGTCTCCAATAATCCATAGATTTCCCCCAATAATTACAAATCCTAATCAGAGAAAAAGCGGTTGCTCTTGGGTTAAATACACAGCCCAGAATTAGTAGTTTGACAAGTTTATTTCCATTAATTTCATTTTAGACGGTTGCGTGCCGAGGGAATGGCTCCAGTTTCCTTTCCTGTCCATCACCCAGCGTCCAGCTAGCGAGAAAGAAGATATTCAAAAAGAGAATTTCTCCTGGTCAACAATCTGCCAGATAAAATCAGTTATTCACTTCATGGTTCTCTGTGTGACATTGCTGTACGCAAATTGGCTGCCACATTGGTACAACTATGTAGAAAAACTCTGAAGCACTTCACTTCAATGTGATAAGGTGCTAGATCAGATGCAAGGATTACTGTTTTTATGAAAAATTGTGTTTAGTGTTATTGCCAACAGTAACATTGGCACAGAACAAGTCTCAAAAAACCCAGAGGTGGAATAAGATTCCTTTGTTGAATGGTGCAATGGATCGAGCTGCAGTTTATGGACCAAGAGTTGCTGGTTCGAATCCCACTGTGTTGAGTTTAATTATCTCAGTGAGGCTAAATTGGCCCTGGTTTAGAGAGGAGAAAACCAACCAGGGTTCCTGCTCCCGGTCACTCTCCAGCGTATTATTATTATTATTATTTCCTGGTTGTATGTGTGGCAGCTGGGTGGGGAGAAGTCAGGCTGGCCTGTGCTGCCCTCTACAGTTGAGGATCCTACAACACACTACCAAGACTTCTTCCAAAAATTGGTTTGGCTGCTCTCCAAATCACCTCCCGCTTTGTCTTCAGGGGGAGGAAGGAGGTAGACAATACTTGGGCAAGTCACGGCGACTGGAAATAAAATATAGATTGCGCCAAAAAACATGTTTTTAATAGAGCCTTTCCCAGCTCAGTTAACAAATAAGCACCGAAGCCCACAGCTGTTTTGTATTTTTTCCATGTACCTTAATAGGGAATGTGGATCGTGTTATAAGCAGGCAGATTTCCAAAGTAACTTACCCTTCATTACACAAAATTCCTCAACTGTTTCCAACACGTTAGAAGGCCAAACTCAGTTTTCCCCAATGTCTTATCATAGAGCAGGTCACGACCACAGGACAATTTAACAGCGAGTGTAAGTGGTGGATTTTTCTAACACAGTGTGCCTTTGTATTGCAGGGTAGCCCAACTGAAAAAACATTCAGCCCCCACCAGTGGAGACGAGTTGAAACTGTGCTGTGTTTTGAGCTGGCTCTGAACCAGCTTCCTGTTTAATTAGTTTAATTAGTTAAACTCAAAACCAGTCGATCAGAATCAGTTGCTTTAACTGGTGCCAATCAAAACCAACTCCAAACCAGCTGAAAACAAAGCTTAAACTTGTTTGAAATTTAATTTCCATCTTTACACACATTAGCTATCAGAAGCAACAACTATGTGGTGATTCAAAAGCTTTATTATGGATCTGAATTACGATCACTGAGGTTGCGAGTGTATTGACATGCACAGAATTACATCAAATCCTGCAGCATGGAAACCGGCCTTTTGCCCAACCAGCTCATGCCAGTGTTCACACCGGTCACAAGCCTCTAACCCCTGAGAGCTGCACATTTAGGGTTAGAAGTTAGAAGATGGGTTTCTGAAATGGAATGTATGAGAACGTTGAGAGTGCATAAATGTCAAGCAAAAGTGACATTTAGGATAAGTTGGGGAAGACAAGTTTGCAGGGCTATGGGGAGAGAGCGAGGGAGTGGGATTGAATTGGAAAAGCTCTTTTCAAAGAGCTGGCAGGGACATGATGGGCCGAATGGCCTCCTTCTGTGCTGTATAATTCTATGATTCTATGAAGTGCAATTGTAAATTGGTTTGGAATGGACAATTTTGACAGATTTGATCCAATTGCTGTGTACTCTGTATGTGTGCAGACCAAAGCCACAACATGACAACAACTTGCCTTGAAATGTATTCTCATCACTGAAATGTGTTTTACACTAATGAACCTAGTTAATACACTATACCCATGATATATATATATCTACCTACCTCAATCTGGGTGAGACTGCAGTGAAGTGCTCTATTCTCATAATGATGTACTCTTCATAAAATGAATTACTTTACAGGCCCCAAATGGAATTTAATAAATGTCCACACATCACCTAAAGTAAGCCAGCCAACAGATTTAAGGAGATGCCCATTACATACTTTAGGATAAATAGCAATAATTATCTCCACTGGTTAATGAATCAGTGATGAGAGGGTACAAACTGAAGAAAATCACAAAAAGAATTAAAGAGGTTAGAAAGAAAAATCTTCACACGGAGGCAAGAGTCCATCAATTATTTTAAAAAAAAATTATGATACTTGAAGAAGAATTTATTGAAGGCCGGGGGGGTGGGCGGGGGGTGTGGGAGGGCAAGCAGGAGATCCGGTGGCTTCTATGCAGACACCGTGGCAGAGACGTGTGGGAGACTGGATGAGCACTGAGACACATCAATGCTGTCTTCCTCCCTGAAAATATTGGCATAAAGTTTGTTCTGATGTAAGGAACCATCAACCTACAATCCAAATGAGTCGAGCAAGATTCAGCAGTACAGTGTACGTCATCGTAGACGCACATTGTAAATTCTCAAAGGTTCTCACTGTTGGTGAGGGTTATTATGAAGCAACGTTGGCCTTACTGGTGGTTAATAACCTCACTCAATCACTAGAGCAGCAGCCGACTGCCAACTGTTCCCAGACAGCGATCTGGCTCCGACAACAGACAGAACGACCGTTGGTGCTTTGCTTTGCTCTTCATTGCTTTCAGTAAAAGTGGATTTCAATGTTAATATAATGGCTCTGCCATTAGCATTATACTTTTATAATGATCTCTGGAGGTAGCCTCTTACCATTACTCGCTCTAATATGCCATGACCTTGAATGAAACATGGCTTGTTTATTAGTGCTTTGCTAATAGCATCCTCTTTCCCCCTCAACATACACGCTTTGATGTACCGTATTTTGGTATAACCATGGGACTGTGTTACAGGAAAAATCTCGCCTCATCCAGCTCCACTTCACATGGTATCCTCAAGGCTCTTTACCTCAATTGTAAACATCCACTGAAGCACAGAGACAACATGATAGTTAAAGGTCTCCATCAAGAGATGATGTTACACATCGAATCATAATCATGTGCAAGTAATGACTGGAAAAGTCCATCAAAATATATATACATGTATATATATATTATATATATGGCTAATCCAAAAAATAACAAATGATTCTAAACTACTCCATTTCTCTTATCCCTCAATAACTCTGCCAAATACTCTGCCATCTAAATAATAATCCTTGCATTTGATATAGCGCTTTTCACGTCGGGAGGACGTCCCAAAGCGCTTCACAGAACACACTGTAAAGTGAATTGACTGTATATTTATGGGCGAACGCGGCAGCTAATTGCACACAGCAATGTCCCACAAAGAGTCGTAGATTGAAAATGACCAATTTATTATTGTTTTTGGTTTTGGAGGGATTAATTGATTCCCTTTTGAATTTGCTGACAAAATATACTTGCTTTTAGGAAACTAAAGCCATGCATCCCTCTAGTTAGTTACTGTAGTTGTGTCCAGGAGCAGTGTAACTCTTCAACTTGTGTCCGTGTAATTTCCAAGCAACTCACATTCACAATGACTTAAAAAACAACATATATTCCGATAGCAAGTTAGCATGTGTGTACTCACAAAGTAACCAGTGCCCAAGCTGGAATGAGCAGAACTCTGCAAGAAAACACAGGAGAAGGGAAATTAGTGATTATACCCTCACGTATTCATTAGCAACCTCCCTGTGCTTTTCATCATGTTTCTCAACGCGGGGTGAGGGTGGGGGCTGAACTTTGTCTGTTACTTCCAAACGGGCTTGTAGCTTCTCATTCCTTTCTCACATCTGTCATCAGGACTGAGAGGTAACACTTTATTTACAGATTTCCACATCTCGGCAGCAGCTGTAATTGGCAATTTATGTGACAGGCAGCTGTGTAATGATAGCACTTTGCCTTCTGCCGAGACTCAACAGACTGCTGTCAGCTGACCTTCCTGGCTTCTTGACATTCAGTGGCACGGTGTCTGTCGCGGGCAAGCTTTGTTCCTGTAGCCATGTAAAGGAAACCCACCTTCAAAGCAGACCAAAGCGGTTTAATGACTCTTTACAGCACGACTCAGCAGGTCAATGTATTCCCACAGAGCATTCCTACTCTTGGCCAACAAAAATTCGATGTTTTTCTAATAACCTTCAAGAATTGTTGGAAAAAAAACACTTAAATATGCATTAGAGGCACATGTTTTAGACCAAACTAAAGTTAGAAGGTGCGAGAACTGAGAATTCCTTGTGTGAGCTCCACCGGTTGCAAAGTGTCTGCAGGAGACAGAACAACTGTGATCTTTATTGAGGGCGATGGGATTAATGGTGAAATTAATAGTGTTTGACAAAGAGCACAGCCTAGGATCCGTTTCTAGTTACAAAACTTGGTCAGAAGTCAGCGCTGTTTATTCGTCCAACAATAACAAGTTTAGTTTGGTAATAGTCTGCTCCATTGGGATGGATGAAATGTCTTATTCCACCTATTCCCTTTCAGCTGCTGAAACAGACAAAGGTGCTAAGGTCCAGTCAGTGTCCCAAGGTCACAGAGGTATTACATGGCCTGAATTTAGAAGAAATGCACATTTTTTATCCACTGATGCACATATTGTGAGAGGCTAATGATCAGTTTACACTGTAGATGTTATCGCTCATCTCCCAGCGTCCTGGCACGTCCCACCCATTTGTATCAGGATTTGCAAGATCCTCGTTACATATGCTGTCTGTCCCACACCTGGCTTCGTATTCCCACAATCCCCATCCTTAGGAAGTTCCATTCACCAGCGGATCGACTTCAAGTTGCTCATCCAGGCCCACAGATCCTGTCCCAATCTCGCTCCCACAGTACATTTGCAATCTGCTCCTGTCCTGTTATTCCTTCCATTTCCTAACCCCTACCCGGACCCCTGAAAAGAGTCATCTACTCAAGAGGGAGACAGGATCACCCGAAACTCATCACTGACCATCACTAACCAGGCCTGCCCACAGCTGCTGCCAGCACAACCTCTGAGGTTTTTCTCACAAAGGTTTGTGGAATTCTGGCACTCTCTCCACCAAAAGGTTGTGGATGCTGCGATAGTTGGAATTTTCAAGACTGAGGTGGGCAGATATTTGTTAGGTCAGGGGATCGAGGGATATGGAGAAAAGGCGGGTAAATGGAGTTGAGGTACAAATCAGCTGTGATCTAACAGAAAGGTGGAACAGACTTCTAGGGCTGACTGCTGTTCCATTGCAGTGTGCTGTAGGCATGGCTGTGTTCATGCACAACAGTGCACACATACTATTTATTGTATGTGCACAGTTGGGGAGGGGCTGAGCTCACATTTGCTCATAGGAGATATTAAAGTGTGGCTGATCAGACAGCGAGCAGCAGGCATCAATTCAATTTCCAATGTTAACATCAAATGACTTATTTAATTTCACGCCTGATGAAGCATCCTATAGCTACACACAGAATTAGCTCACTTCATTTGTTAGCCCATGTTTTCCAGGTCTTAGCTTGTCTACCAACTGACAACTTTAATTAGGACATGGATTTGATTGCACTCCTGAATAATTAGCAAATCAAACAGAAACCATTTAAAGATCCTGCGCATATAACACGCGTGTACTGGCCCGCAGTTGCACATGCGAATGCGCACACGGTGACGGAACCAAGTGCACAGTCGGGCTTGCGAACACGTGATGCTGATAAGCGTATGTTTAAGGGGAAGAGGAATAATGAAGCTCATTAGACAGATGTCCCCTCACTCACATCACTCAGCCGTTCATGCGAGCTGCTCTGGATGGATGGTTTCCAGTCTCCGCTGATGCTCTCGCTGTCACTGTCGCGGCTGCCAGGAGAAGGCTTCAGCTGAAAACAAGAACATACACAGTATATTGAATGGTTGCTCTTTGTATCCGAACATGGCTGTTCACACAATCAGAGCAATGGGGGGGGCGTGAATCTGTTTACAGTGCTGCCCACACAGCGAACAGTGCAACCTGGTGTCATGAAATCTCCCAGAAAACCAGACCACTTGCTAACCACACTGGCAGAAACCGTTCCCCCAGAAAGCGATCGACTAACAATTGGGTCCTACATCCTGCTGGGTAAACAGAGATGTGGGGAGTAAGGAAACTTGCCTAAGGGTTCCCCCTGACCCGCCCAGGGATCGAACCAGGGCCTGTCGCTTGCAAGGTGAGTGCGTGATAGTGTTTATATAAACACGTGAAGATGGAGGCAAAGTGGGTGTTGCCAGAGTTCAGCAAAGCCTGGGGAGACCAGACACAATATCCAACTGACACCACGAGCCATCGGGAATGTGATACAATCCACAGTTAAAGCTTCACAACCTGTACATGGCCAGCACTGCTCCAGCCCTGCCGGCAAACTCTCACAGCTCCAGCTCTCACTACTCAGCACCATTTCTGTTTAGAGAGACAACAGTGTGGAGAAAGATCTCAAAGCCACCTTTAGAAGAAGTAAGACACTGGGGAAAGCCCATCCACCATAAGATGTGTCATGTGGCGGCACATTTGCACAAGCTGCACTTTATAAGACAATAAAAGGCAGGACAAAGGGGGAGGAATTGCCATTTAGTGGCGCCATCCATCAATTACAGCAAACAGCAAAAAACACCCTGGAGTAATACACATAATTAAAATGAAAACAGCCTTTTTTGTAGCTATTAGCACTTTGAATGGATCCTTTTCCTAGGAGGACGACAACTGGGTCAGATCAGCCAGTCGTTTTGTCGTCAGTATGTGAGCAGGAGGAAGCTGCCATCTCCCGGCCAGGCTGGTGGGAGAGAGCTGCCACATGACAAGCGTAGACGGTGTGTGTGCAGGAGGTGGGCACCTCCCTGTGGACACAGATCACAGAGTGTGACGGGGCCCAGCACCTTCTGCTCAATGTACTGAGTCCAGTTATTCTCATAGCAGCTGCTAACCATGTTACAGGGATGAATAGAAGTCACGGGAATGAGACAAGTGAGAGTGTTTCGCCCACAAAACACACAAAATACAGTCACTTCACTTTACATTAGATTCTGTGAAGCGCTTTGAGATGTCTCGAAGACATGATACGGTGCTATAAATTTATGAGAGATGACTAACAATCTTTCAAAGCTTGGAAAGTTCAAACATTATTCTCCAGCAATGTTACATGTAATCCATCACTTTTATATAATATAAATCAAGTTTTTTTGACACCACTGGGAATATCACATGACCAGTGTCCGTTAATTTAATCTCCTGTAAAAGTGCAACCCCCATAAACAATACGGTTTACGTCTCCCTGTAATTCTGCCTCATTCAAAAACAGTTTTTCTGAAATCCAGATCATGTTAATGTTGTTTTACACCAACAGATGTAGAGACTTAAAACATTCTGAGAAAAGTCTTACTCCGAACCAATTTACTGTAATTAGTGTTGCAATATCATGATAAACCCATCCAGGTTCTCAGCCCTACCCTCTGCTCGTGCCTTTATCTGGTAACACTGGTTGATTTTACATCAGGAAACAATATTCTTTCCAAAACTGGAGCCATTGACAGGAACCGAGATCTTAAACCATGTCAGCAAATTAACTTCTATATTGTCCACCTTATGTAGCGTGTAGCATGGAAATGGCCAGGGTGACATCTGTCATTAATTCCCACACAGCAAGTGCTCAGTTTCTAATATTACTGTTATTTAAGGAGCGATTTTCCCACTCGGTCTCGGTTTATTTTATTGTGTGTAATTTACAACAGGTTTTAATAAGCAATCATTGCTCTATCCCGCGGCTAACGTGGGTTGATTCAGAAAGCTGGACAACACTGAGGTCAGGCTGCAAGGAGAGTACCGCAATGGTCACTGTACACAGCACAATCTGCTTTGTGTAACTAGAAAGGTTTGTTCAGCATATCTCACACAAGGTACAATCCCGCCTGACCCAGTCTGAAGTGTTTGTTTCAATTTTGCTGTCCCTCTTTCCTGGGAAAATGTTCCAGCGTACTAACTGGTGGGAAATGAATGATAAAGGGAGCAAGGATAGGTGGACAATATAGCAGTTAATTTGCTATCCAGAAGAGCCCATTTTGCCTGGCCTGGCTGACCCCAGGGATGGGTTTGGCATTTGAAAATGCACAAGTGAAAGCCGCTATTGGGGTAATGACTTTCTGGCACAGACATGGGAATAATTTAATTAATTGCACAGAAATATCTTTAATGAACAGTTACGCTGTAATAAAAATCAAATCGACGAACAGAATGTGTTTCAGCAGCTAACGGCCTTGAGCACAGCTGCCATCCTGGATCCCATCCCAGAGAGTGGAGTGGAGGGGGCTGTCAGCCTGCAGCAATGCCTCCATCTCCCTCAAAACCTCCTCTGGAATTAATATCCTTCAGCCACCTAATCCATATCTTTCCCCTTCATTGACCTGTGCAGAATTCCTTTCTAAAAACAAAATGGATTCAACCATTTTATTGCATCTGCGAATTTATTGCCTTAACTGTCTTCATTCGGTCGTTATCTTTTCCAGGAAACCAGAGCCTCTGCCGATACCGACTCCTGGGTGTGCTGGTGAGAGGCTATTCCTGCTGTGGTCCATATTAGTTTCATTTTATGAATAATCTACTATAAATAAGTCACAGTGAATTATGAGGTTTGAAATACAAAATACATCCCGATGAAAAACAGCCATTGTGATGTAAAAGGAGGTTTATCACGAGGGTTAGTGAGTGTCTCACCAGGGTTAGTGAGTGTCTCACCAGGGTTAGTGAGTGTCTCACCAGGGTTAGTGAGTGTCTCACCAGGGTTAGTGAGTGTCTCACCAGGGTTAGTGAGTGTCTCACCAGGGTTAGTGAGTGTCTCACCAGGGTTAGTGAGTGTATCACCAGGGTTAGTGAGTGTATCACCAGGGTTAGTAGACAGTGTGTCACAGGAGCTTGGCTGGAGAGGCTGAAGCCAAGCCATGTGGCCTTTGTCCTTTTCCCATCTCCGAGATCAAAACATTAAAATTCAACAACTGGAGTATGCAAAGCTTCAATTTGTTTCTGCCCCGAATATAAAATAATCCGGGTTAAATTATCCAGGTGACAGTGATGTGATTGTGGACCTTGTGCCAGAAGCTCCCAATGGAGCTGCTTCATTGACTACCATTGGCACCAGGATTTTGCGCAGCAACAATGGGGTTTATAAACTCTCCTCCTCCGCTGTAAAAGGTCACATTTTCCTTTGACCTTCGTAATGTGGAGAGGAATTAAATACACCCTGAAATATCTGATACTTTTCATTTTACTCACGGTTTTCAATTGGGTTGTTCCTTTTTAATGCCGAGATGCGCTCGATATGAACAGTGATGGACTTTACTGCAGAACATATTGTTCCTCTCTCTCGTTTTATTGCACCATTGCTGTCAATTAGTATTATGAGCCAGAGTCCGTGCCAGAGGCAGTTTATTATCTGCACCCATTTAGCGAGCAGTATTAGGCCGGGGAGTACAAATCTCACTGATACAGAACTGCGATTGGCAAATGCATCCATTTAAAAGCAAATTCCAGACAGACAGAACCAGGGTATTGCTGTGGAGCGATTTATAATGCAGGAGTTGTGTTGCCTCAGGCTGGCCAGATTCAATTTCTTTTTCAGATCACATGAAAGGCCATGCATTTTATTTTCAGCCTGAACAGAAATGAGCTGAGCTGAGATCACTATATTTAACAGGAGGAAACTTTGAGCTCCCGATAGTTACCGGGCAACGCAGAAACTTTGTTCAGCTTTCAGAAGCCAGCGGAGCAGTGGGCAGGCAGTCTGCACGACTGGAAATCGTTCTGATTTCCCTTTGTAACAAAGTTCCTAAGATCAACAAAACTATCACATAGAGCCAGGCCATTCATCTCATCAAGCCTATGCTGGGGCCATTAGCCACTTTAATAATAATAATCTTTGCATTTGACAAAGTGCCACATAAGAGACTTGTAAGCAAAATAGAAGCCCCCGGTATTAAAGGGACAGTGGCAGCAGATACAGGACTGTGTGGGAGACAGAAAGCAGAGAGTGGTGGTGAACGGTTGTTGTTCTGACTGGAGGGAAGTGTGCAGTGGTGTCCCCCAGGGGTTGGTATTGGGGCCATTGCTGTTTGTGATCTATATAAATGACCTGGACTTGGGTATAGGGAGGACAATTTCCAAGTTGCAGACGATACGACGCAAGGAAAAGGAGTAACCAGTGAGGAGGATAGGAGCAGACAGCAAGGGGACATAGACAGACTGGTCAAATGGGCAGACACGTGGCAGATGGAGTTTAATGTGGAGAAATGTGAAGTGATGATTTTGGGAGGAAGAATGAGGAGAGGCAATATAAGCTGATGGTACAATCTTAAAGGGGGTGAAGGGACAGAGAGACCTGAGGGTTCATACAAGTAAATCTTTGAAGGAGGCCGGACAGGAAGATAAAGCTGTTAAAAAAGCGTCCGGGATACGAGGCTTTATAAATAGGGGCATAGAATACACAAGTCAGGAAGTTATGATGAACCTTTATATAAAACACTGGTTAGGCCTCAGTGAGAGACTGTGTTCAGTTCTGAGCCCCACACTTTAGGAAGGATGTCAAGGCATTGGAGAGGGTGTGAAGGAGATTGACCAGAATGGTCCCAGGAATGAGGGACTTCAGTGATCAGGAGAGGTAGAGAAGCTCGGATTATTCTCCTTGGAGCAGAGAAGGTTAAGAGGAGACTTAATAGAAGTTTTCAAAATTATGAAGGGATTGGATAGGGTGAACAGGAGAAACTATTCCCACTGGCGGGTGGGTCGGTAACCCGAGGGCACAGATTTAAAATAGTTGTTAAAAGAAACAGAGGGGAGGGGAGGAGAAATGTCTTCACACAGCGAGTTGTTGGGATCTGGAATGCAGTGCCTGAAAGGCCGGTGGGAACCGATTCGATAACAACTTTTAAGAGAGAAGTAGATAATTATTTGGGGAGGACAAGTTTGCAGGTCTATGGGGAGAGCGCGGGGGAGTGGGGTTGATCAGGGCTATTGGAAAGGGCGGGGGAATGGGTTTGATTTGGAAGCTCTTTTCAAAGAGCTGGCACAGACATGATGGGCCGAATGGCCTCCTTCTGTGCTGTGTAATTCTATGATTCTATGATAAAATACTGTAACTCTACATCCAAAATTCCCAATGTCAGACATTCCATCAACCAGAGGTGAGGCACCTCCACACAGCTTAGAGAAACGCAGCCAGAAAATAGACAGGGATTCAGATTCCAGAGAGGGATTCAACGACACAACAACAACAACTGATATTTATATACATATATATATAGATATAGACAGCGCCTTTCATGTAATAAGGCGCTGACACACTAACAACTGAGAACTGTTTAGTGGGGGAGGCTAGCACTAGCCTCGAGTCCTCACACAGCCAAATGCCACATTGTATGAGATGCAAGTCACCAACTGAACCCTAGCCAGTGCCCTCTCACACAGCCACACCAGGAGCTCCTTTGATTAGGATTGAGAGACTGTATTTGGGGAAGGAGCAGTAGAGTTGGAAGAGACCAGAGCAGTTTCTAATGAGCGTTTGGTTTTAGTGATTAAACTACCACAACAGGACTTTTTCCAGAAAGACATTCTGTATTTGAGGCAAACTCTACTGACTTTAGCACAAGATGGAAGTCACTGCGGTAAACATGGACACTGAGAGGAAAAAGATTGAGGGGGGAAATATTGAGAGTTCTACAACTGGGAATGCGCATTGGAAAGAGGGGAACCCTCACACATACCCCAACACTCTGCCAGGAAAAACTCATCAAATACCTTGAAAGGGACCTTGCATGCTGCCGCAGTGGCTGAGCAACACAACTTGCATTTATATAGTTCCCCTCATGCAGGGTAGTGTCCCAGAACGCTTAAACAGCTCGCAGGGAAGTGTGCATCAGCATTTTATTTCAATAATCGTTTCACCCACAAAATATACAGTTAATTCATTTTACAGAATATTCTATGAAGCTCTTTGAGACGTCTCAAAGACGTGATAAGGCGCTGTGTCAAATCCAAGGATTATTATTATTGTTAATCAGGGCTATAAAGCATTAAGGCAGGCTGACATTCACCCAGAGATTTGCTGCTGATAACTGATAAACTGTGCATTGCTGCCAGTTTCACACAATCAATGAGCCCAGCACAATACACTGTGCTGTTCCAATCCAGCTCCCGAGACACCACTCGCATCTGAGAAACAGGAAAAGCAATGCAAACCTGCATCAAGGTGTTCATTAACTCACTGATGGTGATGATGTAACTATCAGTTACTGGGAGAAGAGCAAACTTGGATTTAATAATGAACACTTTAATAGAAAAAAATGGATTCCTCTATTTTGCCAAAACCAGACAGTTCAGAAGCCGTCTGAGGAGCTGTGTACTGTGTACCACTCATTATGACAAAGGCTAAGCCGTAGCTTTGAAACTTGAGGAAAGAGAATGGATTTGACTACTAATGCTAACTGACAACCAGCCACAAAACTGTGCAAATGACTCCATCTTGTGTTTTCCAAAGCTGTGATCCTGCTCAGGAAAAACTGATGAACAAAAGGGGACCATTTATGTGTGCGTGAGACACGGTGCAACCACCATTTCCTCTTCAGTCCTGAAGAACCTCTCATCACTGGGAACGAGAGCACGGGTATCAGTACCGCGTGTGGAGATTTACCAACGTGGAATACTACATTTTGGAACGTACCCCATTAAGGATTTTAATATCAATGCTGCCATTTGAACAGAACTGGGGACGTTTGCTGTATTTGTGGAACCACAGCAGCAAGTGCAGCGTGAGATGACACCAGCGGCACAACACTAGCGAGGACAAAAGGACAGCACGTCAAAAGGAAATCGTTGGCCTGGACTCACGTACCTATGCGCTCAGCCCTCTCTGTGCTCGACTCTCTCCGTGCACGACTCTCTCTGTCTAGACTCTCTCTGTGCCAGACTCTCTCTGTGCCAGACTCTCTCTGTCTAGACTCTCTCTGTGCCAGACTCTCTGTCTAGACCCTCTCTGTCTAGACTCTCTCTGTGCCAGACTCTCTCTGTCTAGACCCTCTCTGTCTAGACTCTCTCTGTGCCAGACTCTCTCTGTCTAGACCCTCTCTGTCTAGACTCTCTCTGTGCCAGACTCTCTCTGTCTAGACCCTCTCTGCGCCGGACCCTCTCCGTGCCGGACCCTCTTCGCGCCGGACCCTCTCTGAACATCAAATATGGAACAGGACTTTCAAATGTTAAAGCAGAAGTTGGCAAAACCAATTTGTGAGCTGAGCTCAGGAGAGGAAGTATGTTTTTACATCATGTGGATATCCCAAGGCAACCGGATACCAAACACAGCAGCAAGTGGACATTTTTGAACCTTTAGAATGTTGAACAGCTTCAGCGAATGCTGCTGCCTTTCAGAGTTTAATTAGCACCACCTTCAGTGGCAGCAACTGACACAATAGCTTTGATTCAGGGTCCAATTAACCGCTTTCACTGAATTAAAACCCAGGCGTAGCACTGGTATACAGCTCGACTGGCAGAGATGTCAGCCCTGCCATGGCCTGCAGATGGTGCTGATGATCTGTCAATAACACTGGCACCTTCCAGGTGGTTTTCCATCAAAGCCGTTCTCATTCTTGTGGATGGACAAGCGGCTCACAGGAAGCTGTGGAGCGAATCCCCAGAGACGTTCACGCTCACCTCGTTGTGCTGATTTTCAACTGGAATGTTCTGGAATCTCTTATGCCACACATTCCGAATGATTCCAATTCAGGGGGATTTTACGGCATCTTTGTAAACAGGGTCAGTCTGTGCCGGTCAACAACAACAACTTGCATTGACACATCAGCTTTCACATTGAGAAGATGTCCTGAGGCTTTGCACAGCTGAGGGTTTGCACCTGAGCCGGGGGCTGGATTCGGGAGGGGTGGGAACCAAGCGGGGTGTGAGTGGGTGGGGGGGGGAAGATGACCAAAGGGCCAGTCAAAGAGGAAGATCTAGAGATGGACGTTGAAGAAAGCGGAGGAAGGAGTGAGGCAAAGGTGAAGGAGTTCCCGACTGTGGGACAGGATGGGCGGGGGCATGAAGGAGACCTGTGCCCGCTGAGGGGAGGGAGCGGGCAGGTTTTTTAGGGTTTTACAAGGTCATAGAGATAGGGTGGGGAAAGTGAACCCATATCTGTGGCAACTAAGTTTCATGCTGTCAAGCAGCAGTAACTGAGCAGCAGCTCACAGGGCTCAGAAGCTACAACTTCAGCAGATGATAAATACTGGAGAAATGACGGCAAGCCCCAGCCGTGCTGCCAAACAACAGCTCTTAGCTATGACCCACTGTCTCCATGTCCAAACATTTCAGAACCCAGTCTTCTTTGTAAGGTACAGCAACTGCAATATTTGACGGCTAATTTGCGTACAGCAAAGACCCACAAACAGTGTGATTAATGTGTAGAACAGTTTCAGTTTGCTAAGGAGATGGACACTGCATATTGAGAACATTTCACAACGACAACAACAAGATTCCATTTATTGAGCGCCTTTCACGTCGGGAGGACGTCCCAAGAGAACTGCATGGAGGTTACATTTATAGGGAAGGGATTCACGGAATGGGAGGTAGGAAGAGTTGGAGTTTGATAGGGTTCAGCTTGGGTTTCCGATTAAAGTAGTGGAGTCCTGTAACATAGTGGTTAGTGCGCTCGCCTGATAAGCGGGAGAAACCCGGTTTGATTCTCGGGCACGGTGAAACCTTAGGCAAATTTCCTTCTCCGCACCCCTCTGTTTACCTAGCAGTAAGTAGGAATCAGGCTATCGATTGGCGGATCGCTTCCCAGGAGTAATAATCCCTCAAAAAAAATGTAGTCACTCAATCCATGACTGTTTGTGGGACGCTGCTTTACACAACTGGTTGCCTCATTTCACCCACAAAATATGCAGTCAATTAATTCACTTTACAGTATATTCTGTAAAGCACTTTGAGATGTCTTGAAAACATGATAAGCCGCTATGTCAAATGCAAGGATTATTATTATTATAATAATTTTTAATCCATGGGATTGTTGGTCAGGACACCGGGAAAAACTCCTCGTTTTCAATCGTGTCACAGGGCCTTTAACATCCCATTGAACAGGAAGTCAGGACCTCAAATATAAAATATATAATTGAATCCAGTTCCTCTCGCTTGCAAGGCAAATGCTCTAATCACTAAGATACAGGACTCGATTCACAGTCTCATCAGAATGACCAAACCTCTGTCATTGCAACATTGGAGAGTCAACCTGGGCTGCGAGGGTCAGCCTGGGCTGCGAGGGTCAGCCTGGGCTGTGAACTCAAAGTCCTGAGGTAAGGCCTGAACTAACACAACCTTCCTCTTCAATATCTATATGCTCTCTCTTGGTGACATTATCCTCAGACATGGGGTCAACTTCCACATGTATATGGATGACACCCAACTGTACCTCTCTGCCTCCAACCTTGACTCCAGGACCACATCAAGTCCTGGATGAGAGCTAACTTTCTTCAGTTGAATTTGAACAAGACCGAGGCTCTCCTGATTGGCTCCTGTCAGTGCCTCCTCACCTCAACTATCCTTCCTACCCCATATCCGTGCCAAGACCCGTTCTACCTTCCCCCACCTCCACAACGTCGCCTGGTTCTGCCACCGCAGGCCACAGAAACCCTCATATAAGCTTTCATTACATCGAGGGTTGACTATGCAAACTCTCTGCTTGTTGGCCCTCCAACTCCTCTCTCCACAGGCTGCTGATCAACCAGAACTCTGCAGCCCATAGCCTCTCGCGCATCAGGCTCCGTGACCCTATCACCCCCATCCTCACCCGACTCCACTGGCTTCCCATCACACAGAGGATACAGTTCAAGATCCGGATCCTCATCTTCAAAGTCCTCTATGGTCATGCTTCCCCCTACCTCTGCGACCTCTTAATCTCCCGCCATCCTGCCTGCTCCCTCCGCTCAGCGGGCTCCGGCCTGCTTCACGTTCCCCGCCTCGCTCACTTCTCTTTTGTCGGGCGGCCCTACTGCCGCTCTGCCCCCACCCTCTGGAACTCCATCCCGCAGCCCCTCCACCTCGCCCCCTCCCTCGCCTCCTTCAAGATCTATCTCAAGACCCTCCTCTTCGACTGTCCTTTCGATCTCCCTGCTTCACCCCCTGCCCTCCACCCTCCCCGACCCCGGGTCCGAAATTCTGTCTGTCCAGCGCCTTGGGACGTCCTCCCGACGTGAAAGGCGCTTTACAAATGTAATTTTGTTGTTGTTGTTATTCTGACTTTGAGGCAGGAATGTGGCCAAAAAGCAACGCTGATACCTACTGCTTAAAAAAGTGGCTAAGTGGCCGTTTTGCTACAACCCAAACACAGCAAAATGACAGCGATTACTATTAAGAGCTCTGAAATGTTTTGATGTGATGAAGGGCTATAAAAACACAAGTTCTTTCTGCCAATTGCAGAGTTGAGCTGATAGCTCGAGCCTTTCCTGGTACTACAGTAAGTAGGGCCAAAAGCTGCCTGCACAAACCTCCTGCCATGCCCGAGAACTGGGAGCCATCGCAGTCAGGCTGTTAATTGCCTCTAACATGTTGACTCTCACACGGGCTAATTGAGCCCCGCTGCGGTTAGAAATACCGCTTCAGCCCCGCTCGGCCAGATTAATGAAGTAAAGATGGGAAAGGCAGCAGGTTACCGAGGAAACTGGCACATACCCACGGCACAGGCCCCGACCCGGGTGGCAATCAGCACATTAGAGCTGTCATTACAAGTGATTCTGTCAACTGCAGTCGCTTCTGTTAAAGGAACAATTACTGGGAGCCAGGGTCAGGCACCCAAGCCGGCACTTACACCATTTACTTCATGAAATGATGATGCCTCATTGCACTCACAGCGGCATACTTTAACCCCTCGTTTCCGAGCAGGTTGTGAATTCTGGGAACAGGGAACGCAACTCTTCTGGCAGTTGAGGGTTAAAGCAGAGACGGTTTTCAATCCACGTCTGTTTGTGGGACGCTGCTGTGCGCAATTGGCTGCTGCGTTTCGCCCACAAAATACAGTCAATTCACTTTGCAGTATATTCTGTGAAGCGCTTTGAGACGTCTTGAAGAGGTGATAAGACGCAATATCAAATGAAAGGATTATTATTATGGATTGGGAAGCTTTCCCCATTGCTAGCCAGAGCAAATGTCTGTTCTCCCAGACTCACATCGCTCCGAGCTCAGATATTTCCAGATTCTCTGCAAAGAGTCCCAGCTGCAGCCCAGCCCAGGGTCAGCACTGCCTGGTTAGGAAGGTTCTCCAGTCAGCGCTGGACACCCTGGGGTCTGGGCTGGTTTGGGTGACTGCCAATGGGGCCATTCCATTCCTCTCAGGGCCTCGCTAACCAGGCCAAGCCTTCTCCCCCTCTCTCTCTCTCCATTTCCTGAGCACTTCCTATATTTCTGGAAATGACAGCACTTCAGAGGGAGAGAAAACTCTTCTCACCAGGGCCTAATTACCTCCAGCTTTTACATCTTGTCATAACAAGTATTGGCAAACATGCCTTCATTTACAGCTCAGAACCAGCTCTTCACAACATTAGTGTAATTAAATCTTTTATTTGTAGTTAGTGTTTGCTATAAATAATGTATAATTACTGTCGGAATCAATGTCACATCCGTCATTATATTGTAATTGACTGTATGCAGTAAGCGATTCCCCAGAAACGCTGGGAGTCAGTCGGTGTTTAACACTCAGTCTCAGCTGACAATCTGCCTCTGCGCTGGGCAATGCTGAAACTTCACCTCTGTGTCAGAAGGTCCCGGACTTGGCAGCTCCAGCAGACATTGCAGGGTAAGGTGAGGGAGCACGGATTGTCAGGTGTCGTCCTTCTGATCAGACATTAAACAACAACGTGCACAACGCCCTTCACAATTAAACAGGGCCCTCCACGAGGGACAGCGTCTCGTAGCACTTAACCTTGGCGAAGCCTGACCCGAGCCAGTGGCGTAAACCAAAGTCCCATCTGCCTGTTAGGCAGACATTGAGGAGCTCAAGGTGCTATTGAGCACCTGAAGCTTTTCTGGTTTTAATCCTTGTATTTGATACAGCGCCTTATCACGTCTTCAAGACGTCTCAATGCACTTCATAGAATATACTGTAAAGTGAATTGACTGTATATTTTGTGGGCGAAACGTAGCAGCCAGTCGTGGATTGAGTGACCAAACTTTTATTATTATTATTATTTTTTTGAAGGGATTATTACCCCCAGAAAAGCGATCCGCCCATCAACTAACAACCAGGATCCTACTTACTGTTAGGTAAACAGATGCAAAGAGCCGTGTGTGTGGAGTAAGGAAACTTGCCCAAGGTTTCGCCTCCTGGGAATCAAACTCAGGTTCTGTAACTTGTGAGGTGAGTGCTCTAACCGCTGAGCTACAGGAAAGACATGAACTAACAGCAATCGCTCCCTCCTCAGTCACTCGGGGATGGAGTCCTGCACAGTCGGGTGAATGTTAGCTGTCCCTTTAATATACTGTGACTGGAGGCACCTTTCTCAAGCCTGATCACATCAGCAGTTTCCCTTCACTGCACACTGACGCTGTGCACCAATCAAAGGCCTCAGTGATTAACTTGGACTGAACAAAAATCAATTCCAATCAGTCAACAAGCAGGACTGATGCAAAGGGTTTTGGCAGCGAGGATCCAACACAGACTTCCTCAGCTCAGCACTATCCATCACGTTAATGCACAAGCATTGTGTCGCCAGGTCCTTTACAAGCCACACATCACGCCAGAGTAGGCATCATTCAAGCTCATAAGGAACCTGCTCTGTTGGCACACCTACATGTGAAAAAAAGATAAATAGCATCAAAATGCTAATGTGGCCAATGGTAAGGACTGAGAAATGAATGTAAATGGGCCTTTCAGGGTCACTGGGGACAGGAGTACAATTTAACCAAAGGCCATGGCTCTAACATTACTAAATAGAATTCAGCCCCAGGAACTTCCACATGACAACGTTGTTCAAGTCTTTAGCCTCGGGCTCTTTTCTGACAAAGCTATGAGGAGAAGCTTTCTGGACATGGACAAGAGCACAGTGAAATATTTACAGAACTTGGCTCGTCCCCATTGTAAAGTCTAACCCTGATCGTCCAGCACTGTTTAGCCACCGAACAATCGTCTGTGTGTCTGTCTGACAGCACAGCTTTAAAGCTCCCCTTGGCACCCAGAGAGATGTGACAGGCGCTGTCACTGGCACCGGCTGCCAATCCAGCCAATAAGCAGCTGCTACGATGACAGATTCCTTCATTCTCTCATCAGCCAAAGTGACTACATTGACCTTTCCCCAAATCTCCAGCAGCTGCCGCCTTCCTCAGTCCTCACTGCCAGAGCTCAGCCTCGGGAAGCAGGCCAGCTCACTTCACACATCACCTCACAAGTAGCTGTCATCAGCAGTAAGGCCACCCGCATCCTTCCCCCACCCACACCGGAATCCCTCCCACTCCTCGGCCTCCATCCCCATCAAAACGCTTCACAGAATATATTGTAAGGTGTAGTGACTGTGTATTCCCGGAAGACCGAAGGATTGGGCAAGTCTACTTAGTCCGCACGCCTTTGCAGTAATAATAATCCTTGCATTTGATATAGTGCTTTTCACGTCTTCTCGACGTCTCAAAGTGCTTCACAGAATAGACTGTAAAGTGAATTGACCGTATATTTGTGGGCGAAACACTGCAGCCAATTGCGCACAGCAATGTCCCACAAACAGTCATGGATTGAAAATGACCAATTTATTATTGTTTTTTTTGGAGGGATTATTTTAAGTAAGAACCCGCTTGTTAGTCGATTGGTGGATCGCTTTTCCAGGGTAATAAACCCTGCAAAAAAATAAATTGTTCGCTTAATCCATGACTGTTTGTGGGACGCTGCTGTGCGCAATTGGCGGCTGCATTTCGCCCACAAAATATACAGTCAATTCACTTCACAGTATATTCTGTGAAGCACTTTGAGACATCTCGAAGACGTGATAAGGCGTGATATCAATGCAAGGATTATTATTATTATTATTTTATGGGTGAAATCGGCAGCCAAATGCGCACAGCAGTGTCCCACAAACGATCGTGGATTGAGGGACCAATTTTTTTTTCTCCCTCCCCACCCCTCCTCACAAGTGGGCCCCACACACCTGCGCACACACGCAACAGCACTGAAGGAGTTACTGAACGCTAAGAAACTCACACAAGCAGAAACTGTAATGAAGGTAAAGGGCTTCTGCCATCTGCCCGTGCAGGGAGCAGCAGCTGGGAGCTGAGGAGGAGACATCGGGCCTGAATGTGACGAGATGGGAGATGACAGCAAACAGCTGATCCTGTGAAGGATAATGCTGAACAAATATGTATGTGCCATGCCTGGAGCCTGTGTCTCCTGCCATTAACAACTCTGCATGGGCCTCAGTACGTGGCCTTCAGACCTCTCTCTTTATCGTGAGACGTCACTAGTTACGAATTGGTTTGCTGCTTCCTTCCACACACTAATGAAATCAACTCCCTTCACCCCACGCCTCCCTGTTTCCTATGGTTGAAAAAAAATCACAGGTTTGAGCTACACTGAGAAAGCAGTGTGGGTTCTCGCTCAGGGTAATGGGAGTGAAGGCTGGCAGGCTAGCCACAACAAGGGAGCACGCAACAAGGCTGCCCTCACACTGCTGATGGAGTGAAGTACCAATTATAAGTCAACTTGCTGTACCAGTTGCAGCTACGCATGCAACCAAAGGATCCAATATAGAATGTAGATTTCAGTGATAGCACTCACAAACCATTTAACATGCCATAATCACTGCGTGTACACCTTAAGCAAAACTACTCTACATATGTGATAAGCTTGTTTGAGTCATAGCTCATCAACAATAGGAGATAACTGGAAAAAAAATATGCCCATGACAAGCCACCCTGCAAGATCTTTCTGATGAGGACATGAATCCAGTGCACAGGATGGAAAAAATGAGACACTTACATGAGATGATATCTAGATGAGAAAGTAGACTTCTAAAAAAAATTTTTTTTAATATCACTCATCGACGATGGGTGAACCATGAAAACATGTCCATGACGCTCCCCCATGTAAGATGTTTCCGATGACATAAATCATGTCTCTACGTCAAGCGGTTATTGTGTTCTTGGCGGATACACAGACAAACATTTTGTCTTTATTAGTAATGATTATTATACTTTATACTAGAAAAGAATTAAGTCTTCCACTGAGTCCTCCCAATAGGAGTCCTCCCAAAAGAATATGTGAGCAAATATGTGAACAAGGGATGCTAACGAGTTCAACAGCACATTTTTTTTAATCTTAAGGGATAAAGATGCCTAAGAAGCTAAGATCAAGCCTTTCAAGGACAAGTAAAAATGGCAGACGAAAGAGAGGCCAATTAAATGAAACTGGTTGCAAACATAGCTACAATGGGTACAGCTAGTCTATACTAGTAAAGACAACATGTCTATCTGTCCACCAAGAACGCAATAACCAATTGACGTAGAGACATGATTTATACCTCATCAGAAAGGTATTGCATGGGGGAGTGCAATGGGCATATTTTTCCCAGGAATCTCCTATCGTTGATGAGCTATATTAAAAAATGCTTTAATTAAGCCTCCAAAAAGATGCATGGATTTCTGCAGCAAAGTAGCGACAGAGGTCACACACCCTTCTGGAGAGATGCATCTATACTAATAAAGACAAAATGTTTGTTTGTGCGCATCAGTCCTCCCAACCAGGAGTCCTCCCAACCAGGAGTCCTCCCAACCAGGAGTCCTTCCAACCAGGAGTCCTTCCAACCAGGAGTCCTTCCAACCAGGAGTCCTTCCAACCAGGAGTCCTTCCAAATATGTGAACAAGACGTGCTAACGAATTCAACAACCCATAAGGGATAAAGATGCTTAAGAAGCGAAGATTAAGCCTTTCAAGGACAAATAAAAATGCCAGATGAAAGAGAGAAGGTCGATTAAATGAAACTGGTTGCAAACATAGCTGCAACAGGTACAGCTAGTACCTCATATTTTGGGGCTCAATTAAAGCATTTTTTAATACAACTCATCAATGATTGATCCCAGAAACAAAATATGCCTATGACACTCCCAAATACAAGACCTTTCCGATGGGGTTATAACTCATGTCTCTATGTCAATGGGTTATTGGCAAACAGACACGCCCACACACAGACATTTTGTCTTTATTAAGATAGATAGATAGATAGATAGATAGAGAGAGAGAGAGAGAGAGAGAAGAGAGAGAGAGAGAGAGAGAGAGAGAGAGAGAGAGAAGAAGAGAGAGAGATAGATAGATAGATAGATAGATAGATAGATAGATAGATAGATAGATAGATAGATAGATAGATAGGTTGAGAAGATTTGTGATGTGGACCTGTTCCGAGGCAACTTATGCAGCGAGCTCAGAGACACACACAGAGCACACACACACACAGAGCACAACCACACACCCCCACACACAGAGCACACCCACACACACAAACATACACAGAGCACACACACCCACACACACAGAGCACACATTCCCACACACATGGAGTCCTGTAGCTCAGTGGTTAGAGCACTCGCTTTGTAAGTGAGAGACCGGAGTTCAATCCCAGGCAGACGGCGAAATCTTGGGCAAGTTTCCTTACTCCACACAGAGCCTAATAATAATCCCTCCAAAACCAAAAACAATAATAAATTGGTCATTTTCAATCTACGACTGTTTGTGGACATTGCTGTGCGCAATTGGCTGCCGCGTTCGCCCACAAATATACAGTCAATTCACTTTACAGTGTGTTCTGTGAAGCGCTTTGGGACGTCCTCCCGACGTGAAAAGTGCTATATCAGATGCAAGGATTATTATTATTATTATTCCTGGGAGTTAAACTCACATCCAGAGGTTATTCCCATCCTAAAATGTTTTCCAAATGTATTTAATGAGAGACAGAGACACAGGTGCAATACCTCACACAGTTCAGAGGCAAAATGTACACCACTATCTCATCAAAGCAAAATCTCAATACATTTTAGGAAATTGAAATTGAGCTAATTTCAAATCCCAAATTAAACCAAACAAGGCACTGAGTTAGTGGAAGTGGCAGGTACTTTGCTGTGTGTAACCCTGTCCCTGTCCCACACTATCAGTCTCTCCCCACAGCAACACATAGACCAGTGTAACAGCTTTGTAAGTCAAGGTAACGGAACCGGATTGAATCTGAGCCGAAGTGCACAATTTGCCACCCATGGTAGTGGAGGGGTGGGTGGTGCGTGTGTGTGTGTGGGGAGGTGTGGGGGGGGGGGGGGGGGGGGGAAGAGGGTGGTGTGTGTGGGGGAGGGAAAAGGGTGGTGTGTGTGTGTGGGGGGGGAGAGTTGTGTATGTAAGGTGTGTGTGGGGGGTAATGGAGTGGTAGGGAGAGGGGCTCCGCGGGTTGGGATATTCTGGTTGTACTCCTATCCTCCCGACGTGAAAGGCGCTATACAACTGTAAATTGTTGCTGTTGTACTGCATTCATTCTTCTGCATAACTGGGCATCAGAATCGCACAGAAGCCTCTCAGAGCTTACACCGTCTGAAACTGCACAAGAACCAAGAGGAGAAACCGTGCCTGCAGCTCAGAGCAAAGCTCAGCAGAACCCTCAGGTTTGCTTACCGAGGAGCCGAGCCAAGGCAGATCCAGGCCGTCACTGAGCTCTGGCAGATCCCCCTCGACAGCCGTCTGTGCAAGTCCAGGCACAGCATGCCTGAGGCCACCACAGGCTTCTCACTGCTCAACAAGGTCACAGAGAGAGAGAGAGCGAGAGACACGGCTGCTCAGACAGCATCCCTCCCAGGGCATCTCAGCACAAGTTACTGGGCAAACTGTGAACAACGAGACAGACATATGTGATGCAGTAACAGATATGAGGCATTTCAACTGGCGACCAATGGAATCAGGGACTAGCAGATAAAGATGTTGGAGCTTCTCATAACATTCAGACGTCCTCTCTCAATACTCCAAATGTCAACAAAAGCCACATTGGTATCTCGAGAGAGAGAGAGAGAGAGCACGGAAGAGATGAACCAAGCTCGGTTCATCAGCAGGACCTGGAAGGGTAAACCAGTCACTGGGGGTAGGGAATTCTCCCACTCAGTTCCTGTTAACCCTGCAAGCCAAAGCCCTAACAGGTAGGACGGTCCCAGCTTGGCAAGCAGCGGGAAAGCTTGCCAGACGGCGCTCTGACAGTTTAGCTGGTTAGACTCCAGCAGTTACCCCAACACACACTCTGTGGTACCCAGAACTTGGCCCTCCGGAATTAGGTCAGCGGGGGTCCATTACAGACAAGTGTGGGTGGCGTACATATTGGAACTCTCAGTCTGGTTTGAAGACCCGTAAGTACAGCGTGTGTCAGACACCAACCCGGCTGATCACAACAATAAGATGATAATTTGCAAATCTAGACAGTTCTGAGAGTAAGATAATAATAACAATAATAATAATCCTTATCACAAGCCACATCATCCTCACAGGGGATCCTAGATACCTTACATTTTCTCACTGCTGATCACAAATGAGCAGAAACAACCGGGTCAAAGCAGTTGCATTTCAGGAATACAAAGCCAGAGAATTCATTCCCTGTTTTCCCCGATTCTGTAATCCAACCGTTGGTTACTGGCTATTTTTCCTTGTTACTTTCATGTGTAAAGCACAGAGATCTTGCCAGGCTAGCACAGCCCGGGATACAGGGAGCACAGCCCGGGATACAGGGAGCACAGCCCGGGATACAGGGAGCACAGCCCGGGATACAGGGAGCACAGCCCGGGATACAGGGAGCACAGCCCGGGATACAGGGAGCACAGCCCGGGATACAGGAGCACAGCCCGGGATACAGGGAGCACAGCCCGGGATACAGGGAGCACAGCCCGGGATACAGGGAGCACAGCCCGGGATACAGGGAGCACAGCCCGCCCCCCCACAGCCCCCCACCACACAGCCCCCCCCCCCCACAGCCCCCACAGACCCCCCCACAGCCCCCCCCCACAGCCCCCCCCCCCCCACAGCCCCCCCCCCCCACAGCCCCCCCCCCACAGCCCCCCCCCACAGCCCCCCACCAGCCCCCACAGCCCCCCACAGCCCCCCACAGCCCCCCCCACAGCCCCACAGCCCCCCACAGCCCCCCCCCACAGCCCCCCCCCACAGCCCCCCCCACAGCCCCACAGCCCCCCCCACACCCCCACAGCCCCCCCACAGCCCCCCCACAGCCCCCCCCCACAGCCCCCACAGCCCCCCCACAGCCCCCACCCCCCACAGCCCCCCCCACACAGCCCCCCCCCCCCCCCCCCCCCACAGCCCCCCCCCACAGCCCCCCCCCCCCCCCCCACAGCCCCCCCCCCCCCCCAGCCCCCCCCCACACAGCCCCCCACAGCCCCCCCCCCACACACAGCCCCCCCCCACACACACAGCCCCCCCCACACACAGCCCCCCCCCACACACAGCCCCCCCACACACAGCCCCCCCCCACACACACAGCCCCCCCCACACACAGCCCCCCCCACACACACAGCCCCCCCCACACACAGCCCCCCCCCACACAGCCCCCCCCCACACAGCCCCCCCCCCACACACAGCCCCCACACACACAGCCCCCCCCCACACACAGCCACCCACACACAGCCCCCCCCCACACACAGCCCCCCCCCACACAGCCCCCCCCCCACACAGCCCCCCCCCCACACAGCCCCCCCCCCACACACAGCCCCCCCCACACACAGCCCCCCCCACACACAGCCCCCCCCCACACACAGCCCCCCCCCCACACACAGCCCCCCCCCCACACACAGCCCCCCCCCCACACACAGCCCCCCCCCCCACACAGCCCCCCCCCCCCCCACAGCCCCCCCCCACACACAGCCCCCCCCACACAGCCCCCCCCCCACACACAGCCCCCCCCCCACACACAGCCCCCCCCCACACAGCCCCCCCCCACACAGCCCCCCCCCCCCCACACAGCCCCCCCCCACACAGCCCCCCCACACACACACTTACTAATTATCACATTGTCCCCAATAACAGAGCCGTCTCCCGGTCACCTTTGGGCTCCTGTGGGTTCGGGGGCTGTGAGGGATGGTGTTGGGGACAGGACAGGGCAGGTCTGGGGGGGGTCCCAGGGCTCCCTTTACATCACAGTATTAACCCCTTCCCTGCTGCTGGGTGTGAGAGAGTGGGGTGGGGGGGGTGTGGGGGGGCACTGACCCCCAGTCACCTCAACACACACAACGTCAGATTTGGGTCAAACTGTGGTTACTACGGGACTGTGTGTGAGAAGCGCAGTGCCTGTGTGGGGAGGACACTGACCATTACTGGTGCAGAGACTCCGCCACCGGCTGCACAGATACCAATTTGGACCGGAGCTGTTGGTCAGTCGGAGTGTCGGAGTGTCGCCAACCTGCGGGGAGTGTCGCCAACCTGCGGGGAGTGTCGCCAACCTGCGGGGAGTGTCGCCAACCTGCAGGGAGTGTCGGTGGCTGTGGGGAGTGCCGCCAACCTGCGGGGAGTGTCGGTGGCTGCGGGGAGTGTCGGTGGCTGCGGGGAGTGCCGGTGGCTGCGGGGAGTGCCGCCAACCTGCGGGGAGTGTCGGTGGCTGCGGGGAGTGTCGGTGGCTGCGGGGAGTGTCGGTGGCTGCGGGGAGTGTCGGTGGCTGCGGGGAGTGCTGCCAACCTGCGGGGAGTGTCGGTGGCTGTGGGGAGTGCCGGTGGCTGCGGGGAGTGCTGCCAACCTGCGGGGAGTGTCGGTGGCTGCGTGGCTGAGCCCGGCCACCTCACAGGCTCAGGGCAGCGCGGCTGACAGCCCAGTGCCTCAGCTCAGGTCATGTTAACCCTGAAAGTCAAAGCCTTCCTGTGGTCCTGTGGTCCTGGACAAGGAGCAGGAGGTGATGGGCACTTCACTGACCAAAGGAAAGGCAGCCGGGGTCAGCGCACACACGGGAGGCCCTCGCTGCAGGTTACAGCCAAAATCATTTGCATGAAGGACAAACCAGCAATAAACATCTCTGATCTTGTACAGATCACCGCTGAAGCCACATGAGAAATGTGAAGTGGTTTCCCACATGGACATCAATGTACACTTGTGAATACACGTATGTATCAGCTCACACCCACTCAGCGTGTTTAACTCCAGGCCTTGTCTGTCAAAAGGCAACTCGAATGACTTGTATTTTCCGATATTGTGCTATCAGGTGACCAGGGCTGCGGTAACATTTTACCTGCCACAAAAGAGCACATAATAATAATAATAATAATAATAATAATAATCCTGGCATTTGATACAGCGCCTTTTCACATCTTCAAGACATCTCAAAGCACTTCACAGAATATACTGTAATATGAATTGACTGTATATTTTGTGGGCATGGCAGCCAATTGTGCACAGCAGCGTCCCACAAACAGTCGTGGTTAGAGTGACCAAATTATTATTATCAGGAGTCCTGTAGCTCAGTGATTAGAGACTCCCTCGCACACGAGAGACCTGGGTTCGATATCCAGCAGGGCAAAACGTTGGGCAAAACGTTGGGCAAAACGTTGGGCAAGTTTCCTTACTCCACACGCTGATAATAATCCCACAAGAAAAAAACAAATAATAATAATTTGGTCACTCAATCCCCGACTGTTTGTGGGACATTGCTGTGCGCAATTGGCTGCCGCGTTTCACCCACAAAATATACAGTCAATTCACTTTACAGTATATTCTGTGAAGCGCTTTGCAACGTCGAGAAGATTTGAAAAGGCTCTGTATCAAATGCAAGGATTTTTTTTTCATTTATTTTTATTTTTCAAAGAGATTATTACCCCTGAAAAGCGATCCAACAATCAACTGACAACCAGATTTCTGCTTACTCCTAGGTAACAGAGGTGTGTGGAGAAGCAAACTTACCCAACGTTTCACCCTGCTGGGAATCAAACTCAAGTCCTCTCGCTTGTGAGGCGAGTGCTTAAACATTAAATATTACACAAGGTTTGTCACTGTCTGAAGTAACTGATTAATCGGAGATTAATCAGTAATAAACTGATAAACTCTCTGTCACATTTCCATGATGTCGGGTAACGACCCAAACATTGGGCTACAAGCTGAGCATGTGATGTGCTGTCGCTGACACTGCACCATGTGCAGCCAGTCAACACACAGTTTAACGCAGGCCCAGCGGTGGTAAGAGGAAGGTTAGCATTACCAAAGTTTGGTGAATGATCTTCTCTGGTGCTGTAGAGAATGAGGAGGGGGAGAGAGCAGTTGTCAGCCGCTTTTACCTTCTTCAATAATTATTTACTACATTTTAGAGATCAACAGGAAAAATACCACCAACAGAAATCAGCAAAGTTGGGGGCTGGAATAAACAAACAAATAAACACAGATATAACCAGCTGTGCTGTGCCCAGAACATGGCAGCGGGTTTGGAAGGATTCAGCCTTCTGATGCTGATGATATGAAGGTACATTTCGAAATGCAAGTGTCATTTGCATTTTACTAGGTAAATACTTCACTAAGTTGTAGATAGTTTCACAAGCTATTGGAATCTCAGGTCCATTTCCACAATAATCACTGTTATTTTTCTCTCTGCATGTCCTGCAGTGATAACCTCTGCCAAGGGCAGCTGGATTGTTCAATCTCACCGGCCAGTGCAGGACACGACTGAGTCAGAAAATAATAATCCTTGTATTTGATACAGTGCCTTATCACCTCTTCAAGACATCTCAAAGCGCTTCACAGAATATACTGTAAAGTGAATTGACTATATTTTGTGGGCGAAACACGGCAGCCAATTTCACGTGCTGTGTCCCACAAACAGTCGTGGATTGAAGTGACCACATTTTTTTAAAAACAAACTTTGGAGGGATTATTACCCCCGGAAAGCGATCTGCCAATCGACTAACAACCGGGTTGCTAGCTAGGTAAACAGAGGCATGTGGAGGAAGGAAACTTGCCCAACATTTTGCCCTGCCCGGGAATCGAACCCGGGTCTCTCACTTGCGAGTCGAGTGCTCTAACCACTGAGTTGCAGGACTCCACAGAGTGCTTAGTGTATGGTTTGCAAAACGAGCTGAAACTTTCTTTCCTGCGATTAACCATCACAACACAGTTACTGCGCAGAGATGGCACAAGCAAAAAAGGGTTAAAACTAAATCGTAAAGAACCACAACGGCAGATTTTGAGCCAACAGGAATCTTGCCAGTGTTGGACTATTAAGACCCCCTCTCCACCCACACCCCCCTCCCCACCACCACAGTTGTGTGGGAGCTTTGCACGCACATCTCTGCCTACAGCACAGGCCTCTCCACACTGCAGCTGCTGTGTCTTTAGAGGAAAATGGGTTGAATAAAGCCGAAGACGGATAAACTGCACATAATTACTAACAGATGATGACAAACAATGTACAGACAGGAAATTAGGAAGCGTGCCCTATTACAAATGCAAAACAAGGCCTTTGCGTGTCCTGTAGGACTAAACATTTTATCAATTGAATTTGGGGAAGCAAATCATTCCCAGAAGTGGGAGTGGGCAAGGAGACTTGCCTGCCTCAGGTTGGGCCAGCCAAGGGCACAGCAGCTCACACACGTGACCAGGACACATTCCCCACCATCCCAGGATGCTCACTAGGATCAGGACAATACAATTCTGAGGCTGGGGAGGTGTTGAGGGAAAGAATTGAGGAGCAGGCGGGAGGAGCGACTGGTAAAACAGCAATTCTTTCTTTCAAACCAGATTTCTGCTCAATTGTAACCTACCATTTGGCCACAAGTTCATTATTGCACATTAATTACTGTATAATCTTTCGAGAAAAAGATTTCTCTCTATGACTTTTTCCACCCCTCAGGGTTGTTGACTGGTCCCTGTGGAGGCTGAATTGTGAACACTGTCTACAGCTCTGCTGTTAATGCTGAACTAAGTTAAACAGCAGCACTGTTAGCAAAGGAATAAAGTAACTAGTTACCACACTGCCTGCGATCTTGCTCCGAAACCCAATATCACATCTCTTCCCCTCAGCTTCAGATCTCTGAATCCCTTCCCTTCTGTGCTCACTTAGTATTTACCTCTCCTGTGGCTGAGTGCTTGTGGCTGGATAGCACTGTGCAAACGTGTGTTCTTACTGAGCTCTGAAACATCCCGCAATGTTTAAAACACTCTCACGTTAACGCAATGATCGCCAGCCAAAGCATTAACTTTAAAACAATCTTACAAATGTTTTTCGTCATTAAAATCTCTCTTTCCTGGTGCCATCCTAGTGCATCTCTCCTGCACCTTCTCTATGACCTGGATATCATCTCTATCGCAGGGTTCCCCCAAATCGGACACCATCACATTATCACAGGAAATACAAAAAAACCTCAAACTACCCACAGAATCGTGCAATGTGGTAGAGATGTGGGTAAGATGTGGGCAAGCAGGTACCTATAAAAAGAATGATCTTTCTTTGATCTTTCACAATAACAGAACCCAATCCAAACAATCACAATTATAGCTGCAAACACTTCATGGAAAATGTACAGGATTTGGTGGGCACCAGCCAATGGAAAGATGACAGATTCTCAGGGTCAGCGGTACCTGTACTGCAACAAAAGAAAAACGTGGGTAAAACATTGACATGTTCTTCATCTTAACGCTGGTGACATTTAACATCTTTAAGTGAAGAGATAATCAGGCAAACCTCAAAACATGAGTCAGTATTCCCCGCTAACATTAACACTGGTGATCATGATAAGCTTTCTGCAGGAGATAACGTGGATCACTGGAAGTTCAGGACCTCTAACAGAAGCTTACGTTACCCTGTGCCTTGTAGAGAGATCACCATCTCTGGTGTCAAGCAAAGCTGTGCTCCACCATGGCCTGATGTACTTTCAGTGAAGAGACCCAAATACTACGCAATATACTCTAACTGTGGTTTCACGCACAGCTTGTATAAATGGAATCACTTCCTTACTTTCGAATCAAGGAGAAGGAGGAGAAAAGAAGTTGGATATAATGCATTATATAGGCAGACACAAGCCAACCCAGGAGCTGTTCTTACTGTGCAATTGGCGCGTTAAGAGTTTCTCACTAGACTTCCATTATCTAACTGCTATTGCACTCAATATTTTGCCGCCAGTTGTAAATGTAGATGTTAGTGAGGTCCGTCGGTAAATCTCTGTTCCTTGCAGGTCACGGCAGCAAGGTATCAAATCACTTCCAATTCAGTCAGCAATTTACAAGTGGGGGAATCTCTGGTCTGGAGGTACTCAGCAAGCAGCTTCCTTACCGAAGGGGGTCAGAGCTCTGTAGTACCACACTGTTAGACTGTTGGATCTTTCCAATGCATCATGTTCCCTGTTTGCTCAGAGACGGTCTCCATAAGTTGAATGAGAATCTCACTATGGATTGTAAATCATATTTAATCTTTAACCTTTCACCTCACATCCTTCTTACAGTCAATAAATACTCGAGTCTAACTACAACTGCCCACTGACTTCACAAAACATTCCCAACCTGACTCCCCAACCCCACACACAAATACACACACACACAGACAGACAGACACAGACAGATTAAGTTTTTTTCTTCACTGATCAAGTGAAACTAAAGCAGACAGCTCCCCCCTGCAGAGCAAGCCCACTTCCACATGCTGGTGGTGGTGGTGGGGGGGATGGTTAAATTCAATCAAACGCAGGATAACTTTAAGTTGGTTCAGATCTGAATATCCTAGCAGCACCAGCTGGTGTTTTCCAGAGGATGAGGGATTTCAGTAACCCTGATCCCCTCTGCTGTTCTCTCCAGATCTTGTTGCCATTTTGCTGCGAGGCGTATTTGGTTGCGAGTCGCTCTGCAGGAGCAAATTGTGGTTACGGGCTGCCAACTGGACCAGGTTCTGGGTTTTTTAGCCAAGTTTACTTATATCTGAGGTCAGTGAAAGCCAATGACGAATTCCTATCAGCTTAATAATCTGAACAGAATTGTTCCACTGTAGGTTACGATGTTCACAGTTTGACTTCAACCCTCCCACCCCCCACCCCACCCCGTCTGCTCTCCACAAACACTATGGTTCCCTCTAAAAATCAGAGCACTGAACATGACAACGTGCCATTTTGATTCAACAATAACAAATAACATTTATACAGCACTTTTCAGTTGGGAGGACATCCCAAGGTGCAATCAGGGGTTTGCATCTGAGCTGGAGGTGGATTCGGAAGGAGTGGGGGCCAAGATGGGATGGGGGAGTGGAATTCAATGTAACAGAGCTTTGCAGGGCCTGAGAACTAATTTTTCACTGGATCTTCGTGTCCAAAATACAGTCACTACACTTTACAGTATATCCTGTGAAGCGCTTGGAGATGTCTAGACGACATGATGTCATTATATGAAATGCAAAGATGTTTTATTATTATTATTATTTTTTCAGTGGAAAAAAAACAAGATCCCAAGTTTGAAGTTGACACTGGAGATATAACAGGACAAACTGCACAGTACAGGTGGTGATGGGAACATCTGTGCAAGGATTTAGTGTCTTCTCAATAAAAACTTCAACCGCTCGCATTTATATAGTGCCTTTCATGAGGGGAAGCATCTCAGAGTGCTTACAGCCAGATTCATGTCAACCCCAAATGGTCTGAAATTCGAGTTGATGAGAATGCATCGAGAATAATCCTGATTGTGTCTTATTTCCAGTTAAACATTCACTGCCTTGCTCAGGTCCAGCTGCCTTTGCTTCCCTACACTGACGTAAACATCAGCACAAACACACAATAAAGCTGAGAATTTCTGAGGTGAGAGAGTTTTTTTCATAGATTCATAGAATGTTACGGCACAGAAGGAGGCCATTCGGCACATCGAGTCTGTGCGGCTCTTTGACAGAGCGTCACTTTCACTAACCCCAATCACCAGCTTTCTCCCCATAACCCCACAAACCCGTCTTCTCCATTATGGAAAACCCGTTATGCAATAGCCATCCTGCTCCAGGTCCAGCCTTGATGTTTAATTATTGCTGGTGCACAAAAGGACAAGAAAGTGCATCTCCCCATAATCTAATTTGAATCATATTCTACATGCAGCACAGTATGTTACTGAGCCTAAACCAGAGGTCGCAGGGAAAGCAAATGGTGGGAGCGGGAAAAGAAAGGTGAGGACATCATGTTAACTTTGTGAAGTTTAAGTTCTAAGCTTGGAATATAGGTACAGCCACAGGTTTGCCTGTCGCTTGCCTGTAATTTGCCTGTTGTTTGCCTGGCAAACCTGGCAAACTTGTGGCTGTGCCCATAATCCAAACTGAGAATTTAAATTTCACAAAGTTAACATGATGGACCTTTCAGCTCACAACGACTGAGACACATCAAAAAACATCTGCTC
This sequence comes from Callorhinchus milii, assembly GCF_018977255.1. NCBI lineage: Eukaryota > Metazoa > Chordata > Chondrichthyes > Chimaeriformes > Callorhinchidae > Callorhinchus > Callorhinchus milii. Next base: position 129,415 of record NW_024704751.1, on the reverse strand, counting down.
CCCAGTCACAGGCAGCAGCGCAGAGCGGCAATCAGATGCCTCAGCAACTGTCTGGCACAGCACCTCCACAGCTGGGACCTCATCACTGAACAGGCCGGATTGTCAAAACCTGATATTTATTCAATATGATGATTAGACCCGGAAAAGGTCAGCGATAAAAGGTAAACAATCACCATCTTTGTATTTATTCTGACGAGAGGGAATTTCAGAAAGGAATGGGATAGATACTTGAAAAGGAAAAATATGTATGGGTATGGAGAGAGAACGGGGGGAGTGGGAATGATTGGGCAGCTCTTCCAAAGAACTGGCACCGGCATGATGGGCCGAGTGGCCTTCCTCTGTGCTATAATATTTAATTATTCTATGAGATATTGCTGTAAGCAGCACAGGTTTGGGTTGCCGGCAGAGCTAGGTTACAGCTGTGAACTGGGCCAAACCACAGATCTATTCTGCACTAGCATTGTGGTTCAGGTTTACCTCCACAGTAACTACTTCCCCCAACAACAACATTTCATTTATAGAGTGCCTTTCACGTTGGGAGGATGTCCCAAGGCGCTGGACAGTTGGGTCGGGACCCGAGCAGGGGGGAAATGGTCAGGGTGAGGGAAGGGAGGGAGCGAGGAGGGGGGAAATGGTGAGGGGACAGAAGGGAGGGAGCAAGGAGGGGGTAGCGAGTCGAGAGGGTAGCTGAAGGCGGACAAAGAGAAAGCAGATACTGAAACTCACACCCACATGGTCTCAGTGTAAGGGGTCAGAAATGGACAGGTTTACAGACTGCAGATCCTCCACCAGGCTTGATTCTCTCTGGCAAAAACAGCTCGATGCTCATTTGCCTCTGAAACATTTGCCTAAAGGGCTAATGTCACAAGCTGGGATTTGCTTAATCAGAACATAAGAAATGCTGGACGAGAAAAGACCAAGGTCCATCTGGTTCATCTTCCACCTCCCTGGCGGTCGTATGCACATATGTCCCAAAACTACCTATTACTATATCCCATAATGTTATTTCCTGGAAGAAAAGTATCTAATCTATGTTTGAAAGAATCAACACTTCCTGCTTCAACCGTCTCCCTCGGGAGCCTGTTCCACAGGTTCACTATTCGCTCACTGAAATAGGTGTTTGCATAGATTCATTCTGAATTTCCCCCTTCAATTGCAGGCCATGTCCTATGGTTTTACTATTCTGGACAAGTTGAAGCAGTCTGACATGATCGATATTGTTTAGAATCTTTAGAAACTTAAAGACAACAATTATGTTGTCAATCTTCTCTTTTCCAGCATGAACATGCCCAATTTACTGAGTCGCTCCTCACAGCCCAGTCCCTCCATTCCCTCAATCATTTTGGTTGCCCTCCTCTGTATCTTCTCGATTTCTCCAATAACCTTTTTGTACTGCGGCGACTGGACACAGGACTCTAAGTACGATCTCAACCATGATTTATACAATGGCAGGATTACCCCACTATTTCAGCTGCTATTGATCTTTTGATACATCCCAACATCTGGTTTGCTTTACTCACTGCCACAGAACATTGTTGGGAGAGCTTCAATTTATTGTCAATCAGGACCCCCAGGTCCTTTACATTTTCCATACATATTATTTTGCTTCCGTGCAAATAATAGTCCCTTCCAGGACTTTTTGTTCCCATTAGTGATACCACAGGATGGTGACCACTAATGTACTCTACTGTCTGGTCAGGCAAACACAGCTCCGTTCCCAAGCTCGAGAGGCAGTGACGAGCAGGGACATGTACTGGGAGAGTTGGCCGGCGGGAATGCACAAACTGTCATCTCGGTACTTTCAGGAATCTCTGTGTCTGGTCACCAACAGCAGCAAAGAGGAGGAAAGCAGAGTGTTTTGTGCAAAGTGACTGCTACATTAGCCCACAAACAGTCACTCTAATTTGACAGCAATTACTTGACAATCGCTTTGATCCATTTCTACATTAAAGGCATAATAACAAATGCAAGAATTTTTAAAAACGTTTCAAAAGATACATTTGAACACTTGCATTTGTATTTTATGCGACAGTTTCACATGAAAGTATTTAATTCTGTCCAAGAACCCTGGAAACTGGAACAATATGGCACATGAAGCCAGCAGCACGTGCACTCAGCAAATGTCAGCCTTTCAGGGATGATCATTCTCCATTAGGACCAACGAACCGCACTGTCAGCATGAGGCAACGCTCTGTGATTGCTGCTCTCAGCCTCAAAACATACCTGAAGATGTCGTTTATACAAACCAAACACTGTTGCATTATTAAATCGGCATTTGCTCAAAACAAGACAAAACCCAAATTATAATAATAATAATCCTTGCATTTGATATAGCGCGTTTCACATTTTCTCGACGTCTCAAAGTGCTTCACAGAATAGACTGTAAAGTGAATTGACTGTATATTTTTGGGCGAAATGCGACAGCTGATTGCACACAGCAGCGTCCCACAGACAGTCGTGGATTGAAGTGACCGGGCGTGTGGAGTAAGGAAACTTGCCCAAGGTTTCGACTTGCCGGGAATCAAACCCAGGTCTCTTGCTTGCAAGGTGAGCGCTCTAACCACTGAGCTGCAGGATTCCAGCTACAGGAAATTATAACTTAATTGTGGACAATTTGTTGAGGCCGGTCTGGTGTTTAAGAATCCAGGAGTGATTTCTGCTTCTGTACAACATTAATATTGGATGTATCTTAACACCGTTTTTAATTTGAATTCCAGTTTTCCATATTTCTTAAAAATAACTGATTGGGGAAGTGCATTCATAAATAGAACAAATCATGGAGTGGATATATTCATCATCCAATTGGAATGTTCCTCCTTACTTAGGTTAATGTTACTTCAAAACTGTTGGAGGTAATATTATTCGTGGTGAGTGGCGTTCAGGATGGATGCGAAGCCTTCTTCAATCAAACCTCTCGTGTGAGCACATTGTGGTTAAAAGCTGAAGATTTTCTTCCCACTAAATTTCTTTGTGATCTATCTGGACTAAGCACCCACACCAATTTAAGATAAGATACCGCATTCCAAACTTGGATTGAAATAAGTAACTTTGAAGGAGGTTATAACTGCTTTTCTCTGGGGTTAACTAACCGCTGCTGACTTTGACAATTTCAGTTTCAAGCACGTGTGCCAAGTTTAGGTGTCAGCCCAGCTCAGTTGGTAGCACTCTTGTCTTGGTTCAGAAGGCTGTGGGTTCAAGCCCCACCTTGGAATTTTGAGCTGCTAGTCGAGGCTAATACTCCAATGTAGTGCTGGGGGAGTGCTGCAGTTTCTGGAGTTGCCGTCTTTTGGCTGAGACATTAAATCAAGGTTTCGTCTGATGTTCAGATGAACGTTTACATCCTATGGGACTAGTTGAAAGGAGAAGGAGTTTCTGTCTACCGGAGTCCTGGGCAACAACCCTCCAGATAAAATTAGTCATTCACTTCTTGGCTGTTTGTAGGACACTGCTGTTTCAGCGCCTTGGGACGTCCTCCCGACATGAAAGACGCTTTACAAGTGTAATTTTGTTGTGGTGTGTACAAATTGGCTGCCATGTTTGCCTACAAACACAAAGTCACTACATTTTACAATTTAAATCCTACTGGCACTATATCAAATGCAAAAATAAACATTGTTAAAAAAAAGCTTCAAAGTTTATTGTCTCTAAAGCACCCATCACAGCCAAATAGTCAGAACAGCCCACATTGGCACATCAGGCCTCAGCAGCCGGTGCCTGTTACAGGAAAGACATATGATCACTGGGGAGAAACAAACCATTTCTTCCCACGGCAAGGCAAGCTTGTGGCATTTAATGACAAGTTTCAAAATTATTTGTCACAAAATATGGCAGACACCTCTCTCCCCCCATTTCACAGCATCTCTTTAAAGGGCTAAGCAATCTCTTGTTTAAGAAGACCTCGTCGTTGTCACTGGGATATATATATATGAGTTGTAGCATTCAAGAGCGTGAGGGTGAGGGTAGGGAGGATCAATGCCCTTATCTCGTCCTGTAACTCTGTGGTTATGCAAGTGAGAGACTGGGTTCGATTCCCAGCAGGGCAAAACCTTGGGCAAGTTTCCTTACTCCACACCCCTGATAATAATTCCTCAAGAAAAAAAAGCACAATAATAATTTGGTCACTCAAGGATTATTATTATTATGCTGGTGTGCTTGGATATCGTAACATTCCAAAACATTTAATAATGATTATCCTTGCATTTGATATAGGGCCTTATCACGTCTTCGAGACGCATCGAAGTGCTTCACTGTAAAGTGAATCGACTATATATTTTGTGGGTGAAACGCGGCAGCCAATTATGCACAGCGGCGTCCCACAAACAGTCGTGGATTGAAGTGACCAATTTATTTTTATTTGTTTTGGAGGAATTATTGCCCTCGGAAAAGCGAGCCGCCAATCGACAAACAACTGGATTCCTGCTTCCTGCTAGGTAAATGTGTGTGGAGTAAGGAAACTTGCCCAAAGTATTGCCCTTCCCGGGAATCGAACTCAGGTCTCTCACTTGCAAGGCGAGTGCTCTAACCACTGAGCTACAGGACTCCACACAAACACAAATTTAGCAGAAAATATTCTGATTCAATCCAGCAGGAATCCCGGAGAGTGATGCTGGGCAGTTAGTTAGCGAGCCTTTAGAAAGCTCCTGGTTTCCCTCAGGATTAAGGTTGATGGAGAAACGGAGAAAAGGGTCAGCGGCATCACACAGTCAGCACAACAGAGCAGCCCACGTGCCTCACCACAGAGCTGCTCCTACAACATAGATTTTCTTTAGTTCCACTTTCAGTGACACAAAGATAAACATTGTGAATACTTTAGTAGTGTCCAGGGAGCACTAACAAGGCAGCTTGTCTGAATAATTAAATGGAGTAATGCAGACCAGGCTCAGTGCCGTGGAGCCTGATATAACCTGCTGATTGAGGTCCCTAAAATCCCAACCAGCACTTATACAACAACAAGGTAAACAAGTTACACTTATATAGCGCTCTTCACCAGGGTAATAATAATAATCATTGCATTTGATATGGTGCTTATCACGTCTTCTCGACGTCTCAAAGCGCTTCACAGAATATACTGTAAAGTGAATTGACTGTATATTTGTGGGTGAAACGCGGCAGCCAATTGCGCACAGCAATGTCCCACAAACAGCCGTGGATTGAAAATGACCAATTTATTGTTGTTTTTTTTTCTTGAGGGATTACTATCAGGCGTATGAAGTAAGGAAACTTGCCCAAGGTTTCGCCCTGTCGGAAATTGAACCCAAGTCTCTCGCTTGCCAGGCGAGTGCTCTGACCACTGAGCTACAGGACTCCACGCTCCACTCTCCACCGGGTAGCGCTCAGAGCCCGACTACAGCACAATCATCTCCCAGTGACTCACCTTCACGCAGAAACTTCAAGGGTGAGTTTTATTCAGGGCAATAAATGGCCCTTAATTTGATAACAAACTGCCCCCAATCAACCCGTTTTGTTATTTCCGTAACAATGTCACCAAATCAGTCAAATTATTCCTGTAATGACAAGATCACCTGGAGCAGGAACACGGATTTCAAATCTAGAAGCACTTGAACCTATTTTATCATACCTTTCCAGAGTTTCCAGCTGACTGTTTTCCCAGGACAGCACCGTCCTGTTCCTGATGTCAATTCCCTTCTGTTACAGAAACAGAGCAGCCGTTCCCTCCGGTACATCGTACAACTGAGCAGCAGAGGGCGACACAGCACCACTGAGCAGCGGTGCGCCGTGTGCTACAGTGCAGTGCAGTGACTGGGCCAATACACCTTCACATTCAATACCTCCACAAGGATTCCCGCAAAGCAAGTGTTGCCGCTGATTGGAAGATGTATCGAGGATTGTCCTGGAGAGTAGGATACGAACGTATCAACAACTTGTACCACAGGATTTCTCTGATCTCCTCATCCTCCCTTGGTCTCTCTCAAACTCACCAAATCAGTGCCCATCCTTGGCGTTCAGTTCATTACTCAATCCTTCCTCCCTCACATTCACACCCCGACTATCTTTGCCACATTGCTTGGCTCCACTCTTATCTTACACCAAAGTGCCACCAAAACCCTCCTTCAGAACCTTTGTTACCTCCTGATTCGACTTCTTAAATAAAAGCTGGTTTAGTCTATGTTTCAAATGACCCAGAATTATCATTTAAGAAAGAATTTGCATGTTTATAGCATCTTATCCCACCAAAATATCTCAAAGCATTTCACAGGGAAATATAGTCAAGTGCAGTGACTGTTGTTTAATAATCTGGATTCCAAGCAAAGGCTGAAAGTCACAACTATAACTGTTCTCAGGCTGCCCTCAGCAGGAAGACAGGACCATTAGGGACCATAGACCACACATCAGGCCAACTGTCACTTAAGGAAGACAGTCAAACTCTTTAACGTAAATATCAGAAAATTAACTGGTCTGTAAAACTCATCACTGGATAACATCCGACTCTCTGGTAACTATTTAGTTACAAACTAGAAAACACGCTTGAATAATATGTCCAATATGTCAATGCACCGAGTCTAAGAGGCATTTGCAAAGGTTCCTGGATTTGAGGAGCTTGGCAGGACAGCTGCGTGTCTGCCATTGAGCTTCCTGTCCCCAGGAGCCAGTTAGCACCACAGGGCCTAATGCGCTGAGCGTGGAGAATGGCTGGAACACAAGCGGTTTGGCGTGAGCGGAGATTGCCTGAAGCATTGAGAAAGTTAGAGAAGCCCATGGCTAAACAGGTGGTTATCTGTGGTTGGGAAGCTTAGCCCAGCAACTGCGTTCATATATGCAGTTTGTACAATTCATACGGAGTATGCAAGTTAAATAAACCATATGTAACTTCATTCATGTTATGCGAGTTGTGTAAACGCTTGTGTTTCTAGTAAATTAGACCCAAATGTTGGATGATATCAGTGATACAATGTGCTGTAGGGCTGGAATTCCAGAATTGCTCCCAGGAATGGGTTAATTAGCCCTGACCTGACTCTGAGCATCTGTTTGATATTACAACATAACTGTCAATTTATGCAAACAAGCTTTCCCCCCAGAGACATCAAACAACGGCTGCCGCCAGGTTTGCACTTTTAATAATCCAAATCACGAGTATTAACTAGCGCCAAAGATGCCGTCAGTCAAACTCTTTGTAATTTCTCTCTCCAAATCAAACGCAATGAAGTGGAATCTTTCTCCAATATGAATGATTACAGAACGTCTGTGAAGGTTTAACAATGGAACATGGTGCTGTACAGCTGGAGAGTCAGCATTGGTTTTTATTTAAATATACAGTCAATTCACTTTACTGTCTATTCTGTGAAGCGCTTTGAGACGTCTAGAAGACGTGAAAAGCGCTATATCAAATGCAAGGATTATTATTATTATTCAAATACAGGAAGTGCAGAAGAGGTTTGAAAAAGGAAATAAGAGGGGCAAAAAGATTATACGAAAAAAGGTTAGCGGGTAACACTAAAGGGAATTCTAAAATATTTTACAAACACATCAAGAAAAAAAGGTTAGTCAAAGGTAGGGTGGGGCCAATTAAGGACCAAGGGGGCAATCTTTTTGTGGAGGCAGAGGGCAATGGCTGATGTGCTGAATGAATACTTTGCATCTGTCTTCACAAAAGAAGTGGATGCACCAAAAGCCGCAGTATCGGAGGAGAGGGGAGAGGAAATGGAGAGGATAAGTATAAACAGAGAGGAAGTACTGAAAGGTTGACTGGGCTGAAGGTGATAAGTGTCCCGGTCCAGACGGGATGCAGCCGAGGTTACTATGGGAGGGACGGGTACAAACAGCGGAGGCTTTGGCCACAATTTTTCAATCTTCGTTGGACACAGGAGTGGTGCCCGAGGACTGGAGAGTGGCCAATGTGACTCCCTGTACAAAAAGGGACAGAAGGACAAACCTGGGAACTCCAGGCCAGTCAGCCTGACATCAGTAGTGGGGAAACTCCTGGAGACTATAATCCGGGACACAATAAATCTTCACTTGGAAGAATATGGGTTAATTAGGGACAGCCGCACGGATTTGTTAAAGGCAAATCTTGTCTAATAAATCTAATAGAATTTTTCAATGAGGTAACGGAGAGGGGATAAAGGTAGTGCAGTTGATGTAGTTTATATGGACTTTCAAAAGGCATTTGACAAAGTGCCACATGAAAGACTTGTAAGAAAGATAGAAGCCGTTGGTATAAAAGGGACAGTGGCAGCGGATCCAGAACTGGATGGGAGACAGAGAGCAGAGAGTTGTGGTGAACGGCTGCTTTTCTGACTGGAGGGAAGTGTACAGTGGTGTCCCCCAGGGATCGGTATTAGGACCACTGCTCTTCTTAATATACATAAATGATCTGAACTTGGGTATAGCAAGTACCATTTCCAAGTTTGCGGTCGACACAAAGTTAGGGAGGGGGTAAACAGTGAGAAAGATAGGAGCCGACTGCAGGAAGACATAGACAGATGGTAAAATGGGCGACACATGGCAGATTAATTTAATTGTGGAGAAATGCGGGTAATGCATTTTGGAAGAAAGAATGAGGGGCAATATAGGCGGTAATACAATCTTAAGGGGGGGGTGAAGGAACAGAGAGACCTGGGGTGCAGGTAAATGAATCCTTGAAGGTGGCAGGACAGGGAGATAGGGCTGTAAAAAGGGCATATGGGATACTGGGCTTTATAAATAAGGGCATAGAGTACAAGAGTCAGGAGGTTGTGATTAACCCATATAAACACTGGTTAGGCTTTCAGTTAGAATACTGCGCCCAGTTCTGGGCACCACACTATAGGAAGGATGTTAACAACAATAGGGGGTAGAGAGTCGAGAGAGGAGCTGAAGGCTGAAGGTCAAAGCGAAAGGTCTTGAGACCGGCCTTGAAGGAGGAAAGGGAGGAGGCGTCAAAGGCACTGGGGGATGGAGTTCCAGAGCCTGGGGGCTGAGAGGCTGAAGGCCCGGCCACCGATGGTAGGGCGGTTGGGGTGGGGGATGTGGAGCAGACTAGAGCCAGAGGAATGGAGGGTACGGGCAGGTAGGTAGGGGGATAGTAGGTCGGAGAGGTAGGAGGGAGCGAGGCCGTGAATGGCTTGTAGGTGAATGGCCTTGTTAAGGCATTGGAAAGGGTACAGAGGAGATTTACGAGGATGGGTCCAGGAATGAGGAACCGTGATGATGAGAAAAGGCGAGAGAGGCCGGGATTATTCTCATTGGAGCAGAGAAGGTTACGAGGACTTAATAGAAGTCTTCAAAATCATGAGGGGATTTGATAGGTTAGAGAGGGAGAAACTGTTCCCACTGGTGGGTATGTCGGTGACTCGAGGTCACAGATTCCAAATAGTCTCTAAAAGAAGCCGAGGGGAGAGGTGAGAAGAAATTTTTTCACGCAGAGTTGTTCGAATCTGGAACATTGCCTGAGAGGGCGGTGGAGGCCGATTCGATAACTACTTTTAAAAACGTGGTGGACGGGTATTTGAGGAGGACGGGTTTGCAGGTTATGGGGAAAGGGCCGGGAGTGGGACTGACATTAATTGCTCTTTTCAAAGAGCCGCACAGACTCGATGGGCCGAATGGCCTCTTTTTGTGCTGTAAAATTCTATGATTCTATATTATTAACAGACCGCACTCTCATTTTTATATTCATAGAATCATATAGAATCATAGAATATTACAGCTCAGGAGGAGGCCATTCGACCCATCGTGCTTGTGCCTGCTCTTTGGAAGAGCTGCCCAATCAGTCCCACTGCCCGTTCTTCCCCATATCCTTGCAAAGTTTTCATTTTCAAGAACCTATCCCATTCCCTTTTGAAAGTTCTTATTGAATCTGTTTGCACCCACCCTTTCAGGGGTTCCAGACCACAACACCTCTCTGTGTAAAGAAAATTTTCCTTATCTCCCCTCTGGTTCTTTTGCCAATTATCTTGAATCAATGTCCCCTGGTTACTGGCACACCTGGCAATGGAAACAGTCATAGAATCACAGAATTTTACAGCACAGAAGGAGGCCATTCGGCCCATCATGTCTGTGCCGGATCTTTGAAAAGAGCTTCCAAATCAATCCCACTCCCCTGATCTCTCCCCATAGCCCTGCAAACTTGTCCACCCCAAATAATTATCTAGTTTCTCCTTGTTCACTCTATTAAATCCCTCTTCATTTTGAACGCCTCTATAAAATCTCCCCCTAACCTTCTCTGCTCCAAGGAGAATAATCCGAGCTTCTCTACCTCTCCTGATCACTGAAGCCCCTCATTCCTGTTAACATTCTGGTCAATCTCCTTCACACCCTCTCCAATGCCTTGACATCCTTCCTAAAGTGTGGGGCCCAGAACTGAACCCAGTCTCTCGCTGAGGCCTAATCAGTGTTTTATATAAAGGTTCATCATAACTTCCTGACTTGTGTATTCTATGCCCCTATTTATAAAGCCTCGTATCCCGGACGCTTTTTTAACAGCTTTATCTTCCTGTCCGGCCTCCTTCAAGGATTGACTTATATGAACCCTCAGTGTTCCTTCACCCCCTTTAAAACTAGCATTTAGTGTATATTGCCTCTCTCCATTCTTGCTCCCAAAATGCATCACCTCACACTTCTCTGCATTAATCTTCATTTGCCACGTGTCTGCCCATTTCACCAGCCAGTCTATGTCCTCCTGCAATCTGCTTCTATCCTCCTCACTGTTTACTATGTTCCCAAGTTTTGTGCCATCTGCAAACTACAATGATGATGTGGATTCACTGCTGGAAGCTGTGGCCGAAGCAAAAAAATCCAACTTCCCAGATCTCTGGAGATAATGTCCCATAAAAGGCAGGAGAAATGATTGTCTTCTGTATCAGCTCCAACCACAACTTAACCAGACTAGCTG